>NC_092620.1:969000-1292000 GCF_047663525.1 Anas platyrhynchos | reverse complement strand
AATTTGAAGATAAGTATTTCCCATTCATAAGAGATGTGGTTGCTCATCTGCCACATTAGGGAGGCACAGCTCAGATGCAGATCCAGTTTTGCTCAGCCTCACCATTACTCACCTCGCTGGTCAGCTGGCTGGGCGGAGGAGACCACGTAACCAGCTCTGCATTGTGCAAGACGTCATGAGAGGGCTAACACAGCGAGTTCCACTTTTGCTCCCTCTGGCAAATGCTAAGAAAAGCTTTCAGGCTTGGATGTGTCACAGCTGAATGCCCCAATCCTATATACAGTCTTCAGACTGAGCCCTTGGCACACTCTACACTGAGAGAACAACCCAAGGGGCCGTGTCCTACAAGATCTCTTCCCTGGGAGGCTGCTGTAGCTCAAGAAGGATGCACAAGAAGGACGTGAATGCTGACAGACATGAGAAGAGAGGTTTAGGATGCATCCCAAGTACTTTCTGGACCGGCATCTTGCAGCTTTTGGCTATGGGTTTGCTGGACGCATGCCTCCGGGCTGGGTCTGCCCTCCTCTGAATGGTGCAGCCGTACCTTTACTGGCTAGCTGCTCCTGGTCTGGTGGCTTAGGAGGTAAAAAATACGTGGCACTTCTGAAAGGGGTACGGGGCTTCACTGGTGCTATGAGACAACGTTGGTGTCTTTTCATTGGGCATCTTAATTGCCTTGCAGCTCATCTCTTTCCCTTTCCTTATTTTTTACCCTTTCTGTTGTGTGTTTGGAGTTATAATAGTCTGCTTGTTTCTCTTCTAGCTGTAGTTCTAGCTTCCTTGCTGGATGAGAAACAACAAAACTCCTTAGGAAAAATGTGGACTCAGTAACTTGTTTGTGTTCCTTGTAGCACCACTGTATTCCTGACTTTGTCCAAACCAGGCTCAACAGCACCAGGACTCCTGATTGTGCTGGGATCCCATCTGAATTTAGGCACTTACTTTATGTCTCTGCCTACTCTCTCCTGTCTCTTCTCATTGACAAGTACTTTCAAGTCAGATCTTACAATTTAGTGTCATTTGGGCTGGTCACTTGGGGTTCCTGCCATAGGGAAGGTGTGGACATGTCTGTGATTCCCTGCATCTCAGCGTAGAGGTCTGTAGAAAGTCAGATGATGCTTATCTGAGGATATCCACCTCCCTTCCCTGTCTGGGAGCACATCTGGACACATCTGGATGTGGTAGATGCCTAAAGAGTAACAAGCCAAACCAGACATCATGGGGGAGAAGGGTGAACCATGGACCAGCAGTCCCGGTGCTGCCACTGTCTTGTGCAGGGTGAGAAGCTTGGCATCTGGCACTGGTGTAAGGCTCACTGAGGAGCAGTGCGGATCCGTGACCTTCCTGTGTGGGTGGTGGCAGAGGGACAGGTCTCTTCGGTGGGGTGAAGTTATTTACCTTCTCCATACAGTGGCTTCATGGTCCTTATCTTCTCTTCATACCTTCTTGCCTGTTCCTACTGCATCACGAGGTTTCCAGGACTGCTCAGTCATGTCCCTGGGCAGCTCTCATTTTAGCCACCTCTCTAGCCAGCCCAGATCCCTCTTTCAGAGCAGAATTTTTTGGATGATGTCTCCTGGCTATCTGAGTTTGCTAAGCATCTTCTTACTCTTCAGCCTTCCCTTGCACTCTAGCAAACACACTTCACACTGCTTAGCCAGCAGTTGCTGTAGGAGACCTCTGAGATGTCTGAGCTGCCAGGAGGATGAAGAGTGTGATGCTCTTACTTTTCAGGAGCAAAATGTGCCCAGCAAACTTGGCTCACAGAGCTGTCACCGTGTACAGGGATTGCATTCTCCAATGCTCGGCCAGACTTTGAGAGAGCAAAACTGGGGCTCTGCTATGGGGGTTACAGCTTCAGAAAGCTTGTCTGCTCTTCCACTGGAGCTGAAGGAGGAATTGGAGGTGCAGGAGGCTCTGCTGGGAGCAGCTGGCAGAGGGAAGCTGCCACTATACTGGGTAGCCATGCTGTGCGTGCCCACCCTAGGAACTGCAAAAGTGGGTGACTCAAACAGGCCGAGTGTGTTGCATGGAGCTGGGACCCAGGCAAAAGGTGTGTCCCTAATCTCCCCTGTGCTGCATACCCCTCCTGCCACTCCTGTGCTCTTCCTGGGTAACACTGAAGTCCTCTATGTGTCCACCCAGCACTTCCGAACAAGCTGTGCTGGCCGCCTGGGAGCCCCAAGTTGGGCACACTTCTCCCCACCACCCTGAGACTCTGCCCAACTCCGTCAGCAGTGTGTAGGCATGGCACAGCCTTCAGAGGAGGTTTTTAGTTTCATTAGTTTCACAAGCTAGCTTCCCATCTCCCAAGGGTCTTTCCAATACTGTAACTGCTCAAACTGCTGTGGAAAGTCCCTGTCAAAGAGCCAGAGTTGAGCATAGGTCACAATGTATTGAAAGTCAGATATCCACGGCTGAGTAAAAAGCCTTTTTTGCTGTGACTTCCAGTAAGATATCCTCTTACCCTGGCCCATTTCTTTGTTTCATTTAACCCAACTGACAATGACCATTTCCTTGGGAAAAGGAGCAGGCTGAGAGCAAACCTTTGGAAAAAGCCCGGTCACCCATAACCCCTTCAGCCTACCCCGCAGGTCAGAGTTAGGGTCCCTAGCGGCCGAGGAAGGCAGGTGAGACTGCTACCATTTGTAAGGAACTAGAGAGGAGACATCTGGACCAGTGTGGGCTGATCTTCCATGCAGATCGTCAGTTCGAAGGCCTTGGTGTAAGGGTAAGGGACAGGTCTTGTCTCTGGCAATAGAACACAATTGCTCTAAGCCCTGATCCAGGTTATAAAAGCCATGTTTTTTATCAGATCTGCTGAAAAGAGATTTTTCTAGTGGGTTTTTCAGATGATGATGGCCTTCTGTAGCATTTAATGGTCTTATTCACTGCACAAATGAAACACCAGGGAAATGGCCAAGAACTTTGACATTTCTATTATTATTATCAGGATTCGGAGCTGGTTTCCAATTGTAAGAAATGAGGTAGCCTCTCAATTCTCTGGGCTGGTTTTATTTTTCTGGCTGTTATCTAGTTCACAGACTTAGTGGTATTGACTTAGTGGTATTGGCTCCTAATTCACAGGGTTTTCTCTCTAAACGTATGGGCTCCGGGATTCATTTTTTCTTGTTGAAACACAGAGTTTCTGGAGCCAGTACTGGTCAGCTGGGCAGGGTTGGGGCAAGGCTGTCCTGTTTTTTGGAGAGTGGCAGACCTACAGTGAGCTCCTGCAAGGACAGGAGAAGTTGGGGTGCCTTCATGTCCTGGTAGGGTCGACTGGGTTCAGGTTTGGGGGTGTCAGTGGAGAGGATGAGCATGACTTTGACTTATCTTGCAGCCTTGAGGGTTGCAGGAGGCCAAGGTTTTGGCAGACGGAGGGTGAAGCCACTCTGACAATGATGGCTGTGCGATGGGGAGCAGAGATGGCTGGGGAGCCACCAGTGGAGATATTTGGTGACGATGGGGCCGGTGTACCCTGCAGCACTAGAGGGCACTGCGGCATCAGTGCACAGCTCTGAAACCAGCTCCGTGCAGAGGAAGCAGGCTTTTTCCAAAGGCTTTTTCAAAGCAGCAAAACGCACCCTGTAGCGGCTGCGTCTTGCACCCCTCCTGCGGTTCCATCTCACTGCGCCCACGGAGGGGGAAGGTGTTCCCCTGCAACGTGGCTAGCTCCACATGGAAACACCAAGACTGAGGCCCCGAGCAAAGCAGGATGAAAACCTGGAGGTGTTTGTGAACCTCTCTCATCCTCATCATTGCCTTGCCCAGGCCCCACAGCTCTGTTTTGCAGAGGGGAGCTGGTGCCCGGGGGTGGCCGTGCCCCACAGCACGTGTCTCCTTTGCTTGCATTGCGATGCCCTCCCCCTCCCCCCCCCGGAAATCTGATTTCTACAAATGTGCCCTTTTGCTCATTTCAGGTCTTGCAACATGGACTTTTTGTTGTTCTGCAGGGCTCAGTCTCACAACAAAGAATGGTGCCATGTGTACTGAGAGGTCCTCCCCCTCTCTGCAAGATGGTGCTGCCCCATTGAACATAGGCTGTTCATCTGAACACTATCCCTCTGTCCCTTATCTATCCTGTTGTCCCCAAACCATGTGGAAGAATGTGTCTACCTCAGTAGGAGGGAGAGGAGACCCTGGTGGCATCACAGATGGACTGTCTCTGGTCCTTGGACCCCAGTTTGTGAGATTCTGGTTTCTGCTACAAAAAAAATAATAATAAATAAATAAATAAAATAATGGTGTTTCATCTGCTTTGCAGGCTGGGACAGGTTGATGGAAGGGTAGACACAAAGCAGCTGAGTGGCAGGACAAGGCTGGGCTCACCAAAAAGAGGTGTTGGGTTTTGGGTTTTGGAGGAGCTGGGTGAGACACAGAAGAAGAGGAGCCCTGCAGGAAACATCTAAAGCATTGGTGTGAGGAGAAGATGGAAAGAGGGAAAACTGGGCAGGTAGGGTTTGGGCAAGGGAAACGTGCAAGTCCTCCTGAGCTTGAGCAGAGATTCACAGCCAGGGGACACAAGGAGATGTATGGAGAGTCCAGGAGAGCTGGATGGGAAAGTATTCCTGGCAGGACAGTGAAGAAAGACACTTTATTTTGCTTTTAAGGAGTTCACAAGTAGTTTTAAACCTGAAAAGCTCAGTCTTCCAGGGAATTAACTGATTTGTATATGGGGACTAGTACTGGAGTATAAATAACAATCCAAAAGGCATTTGAAGCTCTAAAACATCACCACACTGAACTCTGGCTTGAACACAATGGAGGGCAACACAGGCTTTTCTCAGGCTTTTAGCTGACTTTCCTTTCAAAAAAGGTTTGTTTTTATGCAGCTATATAATACCTAAATAAAGCCTGAAAGGCTGAAAGGTTTTGTTTTGTTCTTTCCCAATCCTTTCAATACACTGTAACACCATTCCCTACTCCCAAAATCCTGCCTGAATTTTATTTTAACTTCTAAATAGTGTTACATCTCTTTCTCCCTTGTTTTCCCGAAGGATTTATCAGAAATCTGAGAGGTCTTTCTTAGCACTGCCATGAATTCTGCTGAGTATTTTCCTGAAGCTGGTTGTAGAGTAGCGTTTAAGTTAAAAAGTTGTTAAAAGTAGCAGAAGTAAAAATAAATAAATAAATAAATAAATTACTAATGATACCAAATAAAAGCTCAGTTCCTCTTTGGTCAAGCAGCTATTTCTTCTGGCTTGGCTAATCCCCTTCCCCATTCTGCATGAGATGCCTCAGTTTTTAATAAAATAAAGGGAAAGAAGGAATTTCTCTCTAAAAAGTTGACATACCAAAGAAGAGAGACGTGCACATGTCCCCGTTGGCGGAGGAGCCTACGGAGCATAGAAACACAGCTCTTTGTAGCAGTTCTGCTAATGTGGGATGCCATCAGCCTGTGTCTGACAAAATAGGAGGTTAATATTTCCTGTAGCGCTTAAAATTTATTCTTGACCAGAAGATGCTCCCCCCTTCTGCTGCCTTTCCTCTGACATTATGGAAATAGCAAGCAGTACAATAAATCAGACCAGAAGCTCTTAGGAGGTGAGTTTCCTGCCTGGAGGCAGCAGGTAAGCACATCCCCTTGTGTGCGGTGGCCGAACGTGCTGTGCTGCTTGGGGATATGTATATATAGCCGTGGGTGTAAATATAGGTACGTAGAGGCAGGAAAAGCATTTATGGCAATACAAGGTGGCTTGGTCAAAGACCGTCCTGTAACGGGGGAGTTATATGATGCCTACGTGTCCCTTTCATGGGGAAATAAATTCAAGGGGAAATAAAGATTGTTTCTGAAGGGAGCTATACAATGTGACTAAGAGGTCCTTTCTACTCCTGCATACCTGTTGTCCCTATTTTTTTTCTCTGTAGATTACACTTTTAAATACCTTCTGGGTTTGTTTGTGTATTTAGTTGGCTCCAGAACTGGCAAGCACTGGGATTTGGGACAGTCCACAGAAGAGAAGGCTGTGCCACCTCCGGGATGCTGCTGCAGGGCTGCAGGCTTTAGCCTGGGCTAATAGGAACAGCGAGAGGCATGTGATACAAGCATGTGGGTGCCATGCGTTGCAGCATCTGCATGCAGAACCAGGGGTGGGGAGGACAGAGATGATGCTGAGGTCTCCCGGAGGGGCTGCAGAGAAGCTAGGAGAGGGCTGCCCAGCCCTTTAGCCGTAGGATGCTATCCTGGTGGCTATGTGTCCTGTGGCCAGGCAGGGTTATTCTCTGTTTTTTGCCTGCTGGTACCACCATGGAGAAACTGCTCATTGTTGGGTTTCTATTTCTTTTCTTCTTTTCCTTTTTTTTTTTTTTTCCCCTCCTTAATTCCTGTAATGTATGAGCAGAGAAACTACTGGAGAATGATAAAGCTTCATTTCTTCTTGCTTTTGTGGCCCTCTTGATTATTTCATTTCTCACTGTATATTCTTTTGAGGCCGCCAATCCAAACAGAAAGAAAATATGTATACTTATAGGAGCAGTTTGTTACCATTCAGCTGAGCAAAACGAGCAGGTATCACACCAGGCCCTGACTGCTTCTACTTGCAGATACTGGGGAGGGAGCCCCCGACACTCCATCACATGCCTGTGGGTGACATTTGTGAAAGATCAGGGGCTGCCTATGCTTAAGCTTTGCCAGCCTTCCACTTGGGACTGTGAATAAATAAAAGATGAAAATCCAGCTTCCTTAAGTTTGGCTTGCTGTGTATCACTGGGTAAGAATAGCAAGGTTTGGGGTCAGCAGCTACCAGGACGTGACGTGAACCAGCAGCTTGAGAGCTGAGATGCTCTGTCCTGGTCTTTACTGGTCACTTTGCAATGATGATCTTTACTGAAGCCAGTTTTCAAAATTCAGGAGTGAAGCATAGATCTGCATTTCTTTATATTTTAAAGAAAAACATGGGCCTAGGATTTCTCTGGGTTCCCTGTCGCTGCGCTTTGGGGTGCGTGGAGCATGGAAAGTAGTGGATGGGTGGCTTGCCTTTCCCAAAGAGCCAGTGTTTAACATGTTAGGAAGAAACAGTGTTTTTTAATAAAATACCTAGGACTTAACCATGCATGAGGCTGTCCCTGGGCTGGCCAGTTTTACAAACTGAGCCCCTGCAGGTGCTGGGTAAGGAAGAGACTCAGTCACAGCAGGCTGGCAGGTGCTGTGGAGCCAGGATCAGGCCCAGGCAGTGCCCTTGCCCTGCACTAGGTTCAGGATGGTGGCTGAGGTTGTACAACAGGCCTGTCTGAAAGGTTCTGGAGAGCCACAGAGGGCTTGGGGGCTAGGTGGGTGCTTGGCCACCATCGGCAAGATGGGTTTGTTCAATGCGGCCAACGTTTAAAAAATAATTATAAGATCATCTCCTTGCGTGCAATTTGTCACCTGGAAAGCCAGTCGATTGATGGCTTTCATTCCCTGGCTTGCTCAGGTAAATCTCAGGCTACTTGTGGATCGATGTGTGCTTGGCACATCACATCCCTCACTAGCTGCTTCCCAGAGAGCGGATGACATCATCTTGTCGCCCTCAGCACGGACGAAGCCAAGCAGATCAGTGCCAGCCATCAGAAAGGCTACATGGGGCGTTTGGGCCAGAGAGAGCAAGGTTGGGGGGGAAATACGACCATTGGCCACCTTGTTGTACAATCACAATATATTTTTTCTGTTTTTGTGGTTGGCTTAACAATTAAAAGGCTGCACTGCACTTTGTTTTTTCCAGTCTGCTGCATTGCGTGACCCCTGTGACTCCGAGTTAAGCCTCATTATATAATGGTGGGGTGTTTTTTTGGAAGAACTCCATTTAATCCTTTCTGAGCAGAGTTTGCTGGTTTTGTTTTCTTTCATATTGTCGCCTCGCTTCCTTCCGCCTACCCCTTCCCTGGCGTGTGCACGCTGGAGGCGTCAGTCTGGGAGCAGGGTCCTTTCTTCCTTTCTTTTTTTCAAATCTGCAGAGAAAACGGTTTATTTTTGTTTGCTTGGGTTCCAATGCCTTTCCCCGCCGCTGGGGGGAAGGACTACGTGATGTGCAGCAGGTATTTTGTGAATGGAACACAACCCTGTGACTCCCCGCCGCTTGGCTGAAGGGGGAGGCAGGGGAAGGAGAGAGACAAAAAAAAACAAAACAAAACAAAAAAAAACCAAAAAACAGTGACTCCATCTGACTTGCTCTGGCTGGAAAACTTTTTCAGCACTGTGGTTCTTAAGCCAGGAGGAAGCTTTCTTCTGGCCCAAGAACAATAAAGGGATCAGCAGCCTGATCCTCCCTCCTACACCCTCTTCCTTCCATTGTAAGGGGTATTTGCAAATATCTCAAGTTGCTTCTGCTGGTGCCTGAGGGACTTGTGACATGCACATGTGACATTAAAGAGAGACTCTTGAACAGCTCTGCGAGTGTAGCAATACTGAGTTGGAGAGAAAAAAAAAAAAAAAAGTAAAAAAAAAGTGAAGTCTCTGGGGTGCTCTATTTCTGGTGTAGCGGTAGCCTGTTGGAGAAGACACTCTTGGGCATTTCTCACAGTGGGGAGAAATCTGTCTGCTTACCATGCCCCAGGTTTGGCGTAGGTGCTCCTCTGTGGTGCCATGGCAGCTTCTTCCCCTGCATCTGCTCTGTGAGCAGCCAAATCCATGCAGAGGGTCATGTAGAGCCCTTGTGTCTCCCAACTCTTCACCTCCTCTGTGCCCCTGGTTGTCCAAGGTGGGGGAATTTCTGCTGTTCATACTGCACACACATCCTGTGTGCTGGTGGGGTGGGCATCTTCAGCAAGGATGGGGTTTAAAAAGGAATGGCTGCTTTCCACGTGGTGCTTGTCCTGCCTAACATCTGCCAGCAGCTGGGTTCTCAAGCTGGCACCTTTCAGGCTGCGTGTGCTTCTTCCAGGATACCTTCCACAGACCACAAAAGTCTGATCCAATGTTCCTTGCAGTAAAAGGTCTTGGGAGAAATGCTAGTGGGACCTGACCCACAGCACTGCTCATGCTGGTGATTTCTGTGTTTTTGGTGGTCATCAAAGCCACCTGCATCTCTTTGTGGCTGGGGCTGTACGCAGGTGGCAGGGCTGCTGTGCCTTTTGTGGGTTTGTTCATGAATCCAGGGCACTCACACAACAGTCCCAAGTACCATTGCAGGCTTCATGGTTCTGCCACCATGGATGGTGATGTTTTTTCCAGATTTCAGCTAGACAGCCATAACACTTGCTATCTGCCAAACCTACCTCCCTGAAGGAGAAGGGATCTGTGGCCTCCTGTGGGAAGGTGGGGTCAATACAGTGAGTCAGTACAGTATTGTGCGCTGATGACCTGATTTGTTTGCCAGAGGGAGAGTAGCTGATGCTCATCAAACTGTAGGAGCACACCTTTGTTTTTTTCCTTTTTCACAATAACCAGCTAATAGCACGTGCGACCTCCTCTTGCCATGTTACAGCTCCCTGGACCTTGGCACCAAGCAGTCACATGAATTGCGGTGGTGATGTTGCCGTAAGACAGTTCCTGTCGTTATTATCTCCTTTGCTGTGTCAATAATGCTTTAGTGGCAATGGCCAGGATTTCCTCACACTACAGAGCTTTCCTGGAGATCAGCTCTGCTTGAGTGCAAGAGGAAGTAGCTGGTAGGAGATTGCACCTACTGCTGAGGACTGGGTGGCCAACTTCAAATGTACGTGCAACCTGACATGGTCCTGAGAGCCCCGTGGCAGCTCCACTGCCCCCGTCTGCCTGGTCACTGCAAGCAGGGTCTGCATGCATCTGCCTGCATGTGCATGGGTCTTACTCCTCTGCAAAGGCTCTGAGAGGCTGCCAGTTGTCCTGGGGCTGAAATGAAGCCAAGCCCGGCTGCAGAAAGCTGTCAGAGAATACGACGCTAGCAAGGGAGATGGGGGGAGTTGCACCATGTCTTGCCTGATTTCAATATTGAGGGCACAGTGGGACACTCATGGCCAGAGAGAAATGCAAGGTCTCCCACCCACCCCTGTGGGTTGCAGCTACACACACTGCAAGGATCCTTTATATGAATGGAAATGTATCTTTGGTTCAATTTATAAATGCTTAGACAGACAGGTTTGTTAAACTCATTTTTTTTACAAATGCCCGTGTTCAAAGGTAGAAGTAAGCAAGCTATTTCTTATTTCAGCCTTGGTGTTTTGCTGGTTTTGTCCAGGTATTAGAGCAGCTTTCTAGTCTCTTCATCCAGCATCTAACATTTCAGTTGTGTTTCCAAGCAGCGTAGCTACACAGGTAATGAATGATAACAGAATAGGCTACATTGGCCTTTGTGGAGAGCAGGTGAAGTGTAACAGACTTACAAGATATAGCTCTTTTGCCACTTTTCCTCATCTAGAAGAGGAAATTGTGCACAATTGACCATAGCCAGCAAGACTAGGGAAGTATTTCACAAGTAGTTCTGAGGGCTGGAAGTGTGCACGAGGCTGGGAACCTGCTGCGTTAGAGGTGGAGTTCCTTGACTACTTGACCATCCTGCTGTTCCTGTCTGAAGGAGAAGCAGATCGCTTTGTTTGGCATCTTTTCATGGCAAGGTTTGCATGCAAGGCGGTACTTTAGTTTAATCTGCCAGTCCTAACTTCTGAGAGTCATGGGCTTCAGGAAGGGCAAGTGTGGCAGCCCGTGGCTGTGCTCTTCTTCTGGGAGGTCTGAGGTCCAACCTGATGTAAGGTTGGACAAAAAGAGTTTCTTTGGGCATTGAAGAAGTCTGTGCAGAAGAAGATTGAAGATCTAGTGCTCATCTAGAGTCTTTTAAAATTTGGATAGGGTCTCCTGTCAAGTCTGGGCAAGTTGCTGCTTCTTGATGAGAGCAGTCCTGTTTCTGGAGAAATCAACAGCGAATCTTCATCTTCTGTGTCCAAGTTTCTAGTCCTCTGCTCGTCTCCTCTGCCCATGTGTTCCACGTCCTTCTGTGCTGCCTGTTTGGAGTGGTTACCTCTGTGCAGGAGGGCTTTGTCTCTGCCAGTACTGCACACCTGCCCTCAGCCACCGAGGCCCTAGCAAGCGTAGATGCAATTGAAAAAGAGTATAAAAGTTAATGTGAAAGGGCATGGAAGACAAAGAGAATCAAGCAGGAGTCTGGGGGAGACTTCTAGCCCTTTAGAAGCTGCATGGCCTCTTGGAAGATTGATCATCGGGTGCTGCATTTCCCTACAGGGACAAGCAAGATAGTCTCATGGATTTCGTGTCTCTTCTTTCCCCATGTGTCCACTGAGAGGCTTTTCAGAGTGGTGAGGCAGGATCTGAACATTCATGGAGCCAGAGGCCAGCTTCAAGGCTTCTTCTGCCTTGGGAAATCGGGATGGTAATGGGGTTTCTCCTGGTCCTTTAAGGAGTGTCCGTGGGCTGGGAGTTACGTACAGTAGGAACAGTCATCAGCCTCATCTTACGTGCACCTGGTTGGGATCACTTCCCCCGTGGAAACCATCAAGAATTTCCATTATTTCCTTTCCTGAGGCTTTGTTTGGGTGGGGATTTCTAGAAGGTATTTTACAGGCAGGTATAATTAAAGAAAGGCATACTCTGCCTGTAGGCTAGACAAGGTTTCTTTAAAGCCAGCCTCTAGCGTGGTGGCAAAACAGAAATGGTTTGTTGCCTGGTCTGATGGAGAGCGGTCGGGGAAAGAGGGAGCCAGTAAGCCCAGAATCATCCAAGTTAAACGTGGCACACCGGGCTAAGGCGCTTATCCAGCAAATCCTTGAAATATGTGCTTAATTTTAAGTCCCACTGACTTCAAACTGTTTACTCTTGTGCTTAACTTTAAGCATGTGCCTAAGTGCTTTGCTGGCCAAGGGCCAAGGCAAACAGCAGACTTGGAAGTGGGTTTGGGTAAAGTAGGTGCTCTACTGAGCTGATGGCCCACAGAGGCAGTCAGGAGAGAGTGGGGTGCTGCGCCTTTCTGGGACCGCCAGCGCTCTGGCAGGATGGAGATGATGGAAGGGGACGGTACCAAAAGCAGCACACTCGCCTTTTGAGGAGAATCATAGCAATTTACTCTCTAACCAGGTATCTTGATGGCAGTGTATCTGTATTTCATTTTTCTGAAGGTGTCAGCCTCACAGGTAGTCTTATGCATACCATAAACACAGTCTTGAAAAAGATATACAATTTTTTTCCTCTTAATTGGGAGAAAGAAGCATTCTAGTGGAGTGAAAGAGCCTTGATTTTATCATCAGGAGAGGAAGCAAGGCAGATACATGACCCAACTAATAAATCTTGGTAGGAATTTGCATGGCTGCATTAACACTTACAACAAAAAGGACTCCTGTATTAGTGCAAGCTTTTATAATGGCTTTATCTTCTTCTTTCCTGTTTCAAGTTAATTCCTGAAAACCTTGTTTTAATCCCCCTTTTGCTCATCCAGCCTGGACTTCTTAGAATGGCAAAGGTTTTTTCATTATTTTTAATCTATGCATGGCAGTGATTAAAGCTAATAGCTGTGGCCGTGGCATGCATGAAAATGAAAAGCCAGCATCGGAAAACAAGCTCTGTTTTTTTGAAAACACTGCTACCAGGGGTTAAGGGAAATCTGCAGCTGCAACAAATATAGCTCTTGTCTAACTTCCTCAATAACTCTGCTTGGGGAGCGCACAGTTGCCAGATGAAGGAAGCATGGTTAGCCATCGAGTCTTTGAATGCAGCTCCATTTCCCCCTCAAACCCATGGAATTTATATTAACCTCCAGCTTTTCTTAGCTGGTGGGATTTTTTTATTATTTTTATTTTTTAATTATTACTTTTATTTTGTGCTTGAGGAAGAGCCTTGCTTTTGTTCCTTTGGTTTGTTGGAGGCATGGAAGAGATGCTTGTGCTCCTCATGAGGTGTTCTGGCTGGCGGAAGGCCATGGATCTTAAGTGAATATTTTGGGCATTGATAAGGAGAGAGAGGCTGAGGCTGCCAAGTGCGGAGATGCAGGCACCCGTGCAGACATCTGATGAGTTGATTTGCGGGAGGGCAGGCTACAGCCATGCCACTTCGCCGGGCTATCTGCCTCCCCAACAGAGGTGCGGGCAGGAGGAGGGACCCCGTGCACCTCCTCTACCTGCATGCAACTGTGCATAGTGGGCAGAGATGTATGGAGGCAAGGATGTCTAAAAACAGTTTGGATACAATACTTAGCGACCTAATTTAAGGTTCTTACAGCTCTCCGTGACCTATCTCTCAGAGCTCTCCAACTTTTGGAAATGAGCCCCTGTATTGTCTACCACACATGCCAACAAGAAGGGCTCGTACACCCAAGTGAAGGAGCTAAAAACACCCCAGCAAGGAGGGGTGGCATGCTTTGTTTGCCATGTTTTGATGCTGGTTCTTCTTTGTCCCCGCTTGGTTCTGATGAAATACAGCCTGGAGGAACTTGGTTCGATGCAAAATGAATTGAACGGGTTTCACCCAGCTCCCGACAGCCATCACAAAAGTACCCATAATGCATGTTTTTACTGGCAGAAAGGCTGATCTTTGCCTGGTGCCTGGAGAATATGAGGTTTCCTTGTGTCTTTGGAGTTGTCATGGTTGAGGTTCATTCTTTGCAAGACATGGGAGAGCAGATACTGCTGTCTTGTTTCCTGTCCTCTAGTAGATTTTAGATAAGAAGCCATTTTTTAGGATTTTTTTTTTTTTTGTGTGGAAATGCCAGATCCATTTACAAATGTCACATTTGAGACTGCTGCGACGCAGCTACAAACTTGCTTTGCCTACTTGTACTCGTTTTGCTGTTAAAGGTAGTCCATGGCTCCCAGAGGTCTGCAAAGCACCTATTAAAAACCACCAGTGTAATTAATAAATGAGGTGGTATGACTGATACTCTGTGGCAAGTGCATAATGTTTTCTGTACTTGTCACTGCATTAAGACCCATTACAGCAGGAGGAATTGGAGGGCTTGATGCATAAAGGGAGGATCCTGGGAGGGAGCAGACTCAAGAAACAGTTTCTTCTGCCCAAGTCCAAAGTACCAGTAGGCTAGCAGAGGGTCAGGGCAAAGGAGTGGGACTTTTCAAAGGGAAGAATGAGGTTTTTATAGGATTAAATCAATGTTTACACACCGGGGTATGTTCTGAGCAAGGATGGCAGTGACATGAGGTCCTCACTTGTTCCCACAGAGCTGGACTAAGCGGACAATTGAGAAAAAGCATTTCTTTCTTTGTGGTATAGTCCCAGGGAAAATGTGTTGGCTGTGTCTTGGGAATAGGAGTCTGAAAACAGGAATATCTATTGTGTGAAAATGTTTCAAGCACAATACGAGGGCCTTGAAGAAGGAAAGGCTGTTGATATTCTGCACAGCTTGTTTCAGCCAGGAAGGTGCCATCTTTGAGCCTGCGAGAAGGGCTATGGCCTGGTGGACCAAAAGGGGCTGCCACCATCACGACCCCATTGAAAGTGGCAGTGAAATTCCCCTCAACTTCAGTGTCAGAGTGCATGGATCACAGCAATAAGGATGATGGTGAGACAAGCCACCTCTCTGAGGCCACTTGCCTCCCCTCTCCAGGTAGCAGAGCAGAGAAATGCACATTGACTTATTAACTGCTGCCTCCCATCTTAGGGTGGTGTGAGAGTGTGTGTTTGGATCACCTCCAAAGGGAAGTGCCAAGGGCTGCATGGTGAGAAAGTCTCTACCATATTGAAAGGAAAGAGCAGCCACCTATTGTCTGTAAGGTTATGAAGTTACCAGTCTGCAATCGAGGGCCTTCATAGCTGCTGGACTGTCCACTGGAGTTTGCATGAGCATGAGCTAAAACTCTGGTCCACCCAAGTTGGGTAGATTTGCAGGGACTTGGTTCTGGGGGATTGCATGTTTTTCATGTCTGTTTGGGCAATCTTTTGTTAATAATATGGGTGAAATGAAAATATACGTGGGTACAACCCCTACCTTCTTTTGGGAGTGATGCTGAGGTGAGCACATGGGGCAGAAACTGCTTTTGCCAGAGGGTGTTGTACCAAAAAAAATAGCTGGTGGTTGCACAGAGCTTCAACAGACTCTGCAGGGTAGAAGGTGACCTGGGCCCTACTGCAAAACTCCCTGATGTCCTATTGGATCCATTCAGAGATCACAAAAAATCCATCAGGGAGGTCCTCCTCGTGCCACCAGCCCCATGATGCATGGCGGGGAGGTGCTGGGAGGCAGGATCAGCACATCCACGTCTACAGACTGGGGGCTGTAGGCTTTGAAGGGGCAAGAGATGAGGAAAAACAGATTTGTGAATGTGAAAAATACAGAGGAGGAGTATACTTTAAAGAAATGCATGGTCTCAGCTGAAGTTACAAATATTCCCATAGCAACATCACAACATTGTAAGTCCCAGCTAGAGTAATTCCTCCCTCACCCCCAAATTAGCAGCAACCAAGCAAAATGTAGGAAAGGCTTTTCCAAGCAGTGCAGCCCTTTCTCAGGGTAAGCCTGGGCAAGCCGGGAGCCAGTCTGTGCCCCAAGCTCTCCAGCCCGCAGCAGAGCAACTTAGTGCCTGTCACCCAGCACAATGTGGAGCCTGCTGGCCAGTGGTGGCATTGGTGGCACTGGTCAGTCAGAGAGAGTGCCACTGCCAGCCAGCATCCCCACAGGCAAACCCCCAGTTGAAGGGAGCAGGAACGGGGCAAGTTGAATCCATAACCTCTGAGACCATCAGTTAGTGCCAAATTTGATGCTGTAGTGTTTGCACAGCGCGAGCTGAACAGACCACAAGGCAAATACCAGGGCCTATGTGATGCAGGCAGCATTTATCCCCGATAATAGCTGAAAGAGGCTCTTATTTCCAGGGGAAAGCAAACCCAGGTCGCCAACACTGTTTATTTTAATGTTGATTCTTTAAATATTCTGCATTTAAGGATTCCAGGCAGTGCTGTGGTTGTATCTGTATTTACTGGATAAATGCATTTATTTACGGATGGGACGCTTTACTGCTGACAATAAGGTTTGTTTTTAAGCATGACCAGGCTAGAGGAAATGCATACAAATAAACAATAAACCTAAACAACACTAAAATTACATCAGTTAAAACAATTAAAGTTACTTCCACTCATGAAGTATTGTTTCCATTTTGCTTTAACATGGGAAAAACTCAGTTTCCTAAATCAGATTGTGACTGATTTTGGATTTGCGGATTCTGGTAACAAAGGGGATTTCTTTTTATACTCTTCCTATGGCACCACGTGTCTGTGTCAGTGCATCTGGAGCACCCGGCATCAATGCTTCCAGTGTGTACCTCGCTCCATGGCTCCTGCTGCTGCCCCTGCCCAGCACGGTTGTGTCAGTGGGTACTATGTGTCTGCGGTTCCTCTGAGGAGACTTTATGCAGGATTTCAAAGTTTTTATATATATTTCTCCAAGATTTTTATATATAATTCTTAGAATTATATATAATTCAGGAGCTATGGGGCCAAGTGTTTAAAACAGAGCCCAGAAAACTTGCTGTCAGTCATCAGCAGATGGCACTGAGGAAGGTTCAAGGTGCATTTCACTGGAGGTACTTTGCCTAATTATTATAATGCTTTAATTACATTTGCATCCTTTATCTCACATGGGCAGCTTGATGCCAAGCTGTTCCTGCCGTTCTCTGTGTCTTTGGTTTTATCCCAGGGCTGGTTGCAGAGGGATGAAGCTGCCCCCAAGTATTTAATGCCAGGGTCTACGCTATCGTCTGTCTAGTGGGTGTTTGCTCTGCTGGGAGCTGATAGCAAAAGCTGGGGAAAAGGGGTGGGAAGAGACAGAGTTGAAGTGATGCTTCTTCAGATCTGGGACTCTGCGTGTGTAGAGACTGTAATTCATTAAAATGCCCACAGTTTTGAGAGAGGGGCCATAAAAACTGTCGTTAACACTCAGCAAATGGGATTACAGGAGTTTGCACCCTTGGGGCAATGTGGGAGGGCAGAGCCCTGTAGGAAATTGACCTGGTACTTTTAACGATAACCAAGGAAGGAGTGTGTTTAGCTGTCACCATGTTTGCCATCACAGTCGTTGCTCATCTGTATCCCCACCCTTTCTTTGGGAAAAGAGTCTCCTCCGAGGTGCTCACCACCGAATCACGCTGCAGCTCCACGTTCAGCCTTTGCTGGCAATGTACACTTATGGCACACTCCCCAAAGATGCAGTTAATCAGGAAATCCTCCAAACCGGGACATCTCCCAAGAAACAACTTCCTATGCCTCCCATTTGATAGGCGTGTTGCACCATGCCATGATTCATCAGGCGAGCACGTCCTATTCCTGAGGTCCCGCAGAGCATCCTTCCTCCTCCGTCGCTACGGGGCTTGGTGGCGGTGAAGCCTGAAGACCTGTGCTCCTGGGGTGTCTGGAAACACAGGCACCTTTGCCGACCCAACAGCTGAATTTAGACTGAAGAAGCATCCTTGGAGGTGGCCAGAAGACATGTGTGCTGTGCTGTGCATGCTGCATGATGGGAGAGCCACCACAGCGCAGGGCTGTAACGACTGAGCCACCTTTTGCCTTGGGCTTGGAGCACGGTGTGAAATCGTTGCACTTTCTATTCAGTTGGCTTTGAGTCCTGATAAAAAAGGAGCACTGACTGATTCTAATAATCAGCTAATAAGCTAATAATTGTGATTATTAGCTATAATCTAATAAGCTAATATTGTGAGCACCTTCCAGGAAAAATGAATAGTTTGAAATTTGAAGGAACAGATTTATCACTTAAATTTTAACAGAGAGGAAATCATTTACAGGCCCCTTCCTGCCATTGTTTGGTATTCTTCCATGGCTTCCAAATCAGGTCAAGGCTTTGGGTTGTGCCACAACCCTCTTCTTTCAAGAGGTAGAAAATTCCCCTCATGTCAGAGGAGAGTGGATGGCAGGCCACCTTTGTGGGAATTCCTGGAAGGGGAAGAGATACCGGCAAGTGATGTCCCAGCAGCTGGCTTTGCTCAAAGTGCCCCTGGTGATGACAAACACCGGCCACAGAGGTGATGGGAACATCTCTGGTGGGGTATGTCCCCAACTGCTCATCCTACGCGGGCACCGCCTAGTCCACACCTTGCAGCCTGACCCTGAACGTGCTCAGCGTTGGCTGAACATATTTAAATAAATAGATCCATTTTGTCCCTGGCTTTCCAGGCCTGCAGCGATCAACCTGTCATAAAGGTGGATGGAAACCTTATCAGGATATGTTATGAGTTTCTGGGCTGGTTTCTGTGGATCATTTCTGGAGCTGCAATATTTGTTTACCTTTTGGCCCTGCCTTCAGTCACAGTATTTCTGTCGCTGCTGTTGCAGAGGCAGTGTCTTCAGTGCTGCTATAAACCCAGCCCTGCCCACTTCCCACTGCCTCCGAAAATAAATCCCACCCTGAACTTTGGGTGTAATAAAATGGAGCAAAGCTCCCGACGTCTACTGGCGGCCTAACAACCTGTTTGTTCAGCTCAGGCTTTCTGCCACCATTTGCTTAAGATAAGCAGGGGTGGAGATGTTTCTTGAGGGCACAAAGGCTTTTGAGATAAAGCTCTTGTGGACCAATACTGCAATACGGCCAGATCATTTCTTTTACTTCTCCCATCACCCCAGCCTTGGTTGTTTCCATCTTTCCCACTTCTTTTCTCAATTTGCTTGCTCTGGGTTTCAGCGATGCTGTTTCCCTTTTGGGTCACCTTTTCCTACTTGACTGTCTCAGGGCTGTGAGCATCTTGTTCAGTGGCTGTAGCAGAGGCTGATGGCATGGGTAGCGGTGAAGAAGGGCATTTTACAGAGTGAGGTTTGGCATCCAAGGGTCAGGCTGCATTAGGCAGACATCAGCAACATGAGATGAAACAATGAACACCAGACTGTCATATGCCCGTAGATTTTTACTGAGTCTTTGTGGAATGCCCTTAAACTTGGCCTTCTGATTTATGGTGGGATTTACCGTCACCTGTAAAAAGAGACAAAGCTGGTGCTCCAACTTCCTCAGTTGGTGCTGCTGCAGAGGAGGCATGAGAAAAACAGCACAAAAGCTCAAGCAAGGAGCAGAGTCACTCTAAAACTCCCCATTTCCCTGCATTTCACTGGCCATGCCCCACTTCCTCGTGTCCCTCCCAGCACCCAGCAGGCTAGGTAAGAGACGGAGGCTCTGGGGTTGCTGCAGAGTGCCAACAAGACATTGAAAGGTTTTTGTTTGTTCGTCCATTAAAGTTTCGTGTCAATGGGCCTGGAGCAGCACAGAGGGGGCTGCCGCCTTTCTGAATTCCCATGGGTGGGTGGACAGGGCTAAGGATCCGGCAGAGGTGCTCAGCAAGGCTTCAGCCACGCCGTGACCTTGCTGAGCATCCCTGCCGCAGCAGAGCTCCTCTCCGGCTCCATCTGCCCTGCAAGCTGCTTCTTGGGGCGGCTTCCTGGGAGCAGCGACAAACCTGCCCTGCTCTGCTGCCTGCTTGCAGCAGTCACGGTAAAGGACAGCTTTCCCTTGGCACCTGCTAGCTGGCCAGATGACAATCACCTAAGCTTGCCAGACACCACCACCTCTTCTCCAAGAGCTGCTTTCCCAAAAACATCTGAAAAGATGTCAGCACATCAGAGCTGATCTCTAGGGGACTGGCCAGAGAGCGGGCTGGTCCTTCTCTCACAGAGCTGCTGGCCTTTCTTGTAGCAGCGTGCATGTTTGTAATTTAAATTTGACATACACATACATACATTAGAAGTCCCATGGGCTTTTCAGGTTCTGCTCCAAGTTTACCACCATGTAAACCACAGTGCATTTTGCTCCAAGATTGAAAATGACCTATATTAGTGGTACTTCCGAAGACCGTGGACTCCTTGTTCTTTGCTTTTCCCACACCTCTCGCTTCCAGAACCAGCAGCGCTGAAATGTTGTTTGTTATGTTCTCAAGCCACCTGTGAACAAATATAAAAATAAAACTGCTGTGGGAAAGAGACCAAATATGATTTTACTGCCCATGGACAAGTCACAAACCCACGTGTGAAATCCGTGGGCACCTTGGCTCACTGCTGTCTGCTGGCTCTGGCAGGAGTGAAGAGCATCTCTCTGGTGTACTTGGAGACCCATTGCAGGGCACAGGGTGGTCCTCTGCCTGGAAAAGCACATCCCTTTGGTTCTGCTTGGGGATTTCAGCTTCATAGAGAGCCAGCCTGCTGAAAAATGGAAGAGCTGTGTTTCAGATCCCCGTTGTCCTCAGTGAATTAGCTCTGCTAAAGGCACTTCTAGTGTCGTACTGCGTGACCTGCAGTGGGGAGCAGCCTCCAGACAAATCAAAGAGCTATGTCATAAATGCATTTACTGTGCCCTTGGGACTCTGGCCTGCACTCGCCCACCCAGCGCCCTCGACTTGTCCAAGCACTCCACCCTTCTTGGGAGTTGCTGATATTTCCTTTTACATCAGCCTGCTGCACAAAAAAGTCAAATTTTCTCCCTTCCAAATTTAGCTTTGCTTAGGCACCAAAATATACAAGAGTAGGAACTAGTGACAGTTTTTTTCCAAAACATTGTCTGATGGCTAGGACTAAGGAACGTAACTGCTTGGCCAGAGAAGGGAGATGCTTGCTTCTCCTAGCGGGGACGCCGAGTTCTGCTCGGGCACAGGCAGTGGCCAGGCGTGCTCCTTGGGTTAGGAGCTGTGTTCCCATGCTGTTAACCCATCTCTCACACCCAGGTTGTCTGTTCTGGAGGACAGAGGGATGAGGAGGAGCAGTGGTGTGCTGTGAGGACGCCACGCAGAAGTGCACAGCTCTGCCTATGGGCATGGGCAGTACTAGAGCTCATGACACTTAATGAAGCTATGCTCATGGGAAATCGGTACTTTGGGTGCTTGTGCTCTGCAGAGATGGTTTCGTTTTTCAGGGTAATTGTATTTGCATGTTTTTGCAGTGCAGCTTAAATTCTTCAAAATACCCCAAGGTTTAGCCTGCTGTGGTAGTACAACATTTGGAAATGGTCTGAGTATTGTGCTAATTTTAGCCTTGTTTCCTAACCTAGTACAGCTGATGCGACTGGGCTGTGTCTGCTCCCTCCCTTCCTTTTCCCATTAGCTTTGGTACCCATTGGCCAATAGCAAGTGAATTTTCAGAGGACCAGATCTCAGAGAGATTAAGCTCCTCCTGTGCAATCAGTGAACAAGAAGCGATCAAAGAGGTGAGAAGGCCTCAGACTGCAGCCCCAGTAATGAAAAAGCCTCAGTATAATTTCAAACTGCTTGACCTCAAAGATCTCCAGGCTCGTTTCAGTGGTGTCCAGGCTCTTTGTGGCAGTGCCCAGGGCCAGGCCCAAATGCCTTGGACCCGTAGCAGAGCCCTGGCGGCTCACCCTGCCTGCCAGGCCACACTTCTGTGCTGGGTGGATGTCGCAGACCTGGCCCAGGCTGCCCAGAGGGGCTGGGGGCTCCTCAGGGAGGCTCTGGTTCTGTGGTGCCACCCAGAATTAACCATAAGGTGTTTGGCTGCAGGAAAAGCCCAGTCAAACCCAGTTAACCAAATGATAATCCCACTGCTACAACTTGTTTCGCTGACCCAGCCACAGGAGCTGGAGCGGCTTCAAGAGCTGGAACTGGAGCAGCTGTTGGGTCTGTCACAGGACTTGGAGTGGCCGCAGGGTCTGTCGCTCGGTTGACAGTAGCATCAGTTGCAGCTCGATAGGCATGGGCCAGACCCCAGCACATTACACAGACACAGAATCACACAGAATCTCTAGGTTGGAAGAGACCTCAAGATCATCGAGTCCAACCTCTAACCTAATACTAACAGTACCCACTAAACCATATCCCTAAGTTCTACATCTAAACGTCTTTTGAAGACTTCCAGGGATGGTGACTCCACCACCTCCCTGGGCAGCCCGTTCCAGTGCCTAACAACCCTTTCAGTAAAGAAATTCTTCCTAACATCTAACCTAAAACTCCCCTGGCGTAACTTTAGCCCATTCCCCCTCGTCCTGTCACCAGGCACATGGGAGAACAGGCCAACCCC
Source organism: Anas platyrhynchos (assembly GCF_047663525.1). Classification (NCBI taxonomy): domain Eukaryota; kingdom Metazoa; phylum Chordata; class Aves; order Anseriformes; family Anatidae; genus Anas; species Anas platyrhynchos. The sequence goes on along the minus strand of NC_092620.1, from coordinate 1,270,138 downwards.
CACCTCGCTACAGCCTCCTTTAATGTACTTATACAGAGCAATAAGGTCACCCCTGAGCCTCCTCTTCTCTAGGCTGAACAAGCCCAGCTCCTTCAGCCGCTCCTCATAGGACTTGCTCTCCAGGCCCCTCACCAGCTTCGTCGCCCTTCTTTGGACCCGCTCAAGCACCTCGATGTCCTTCTTGTAGCGAGGGGCCCAAAACTGAACACAGTACTCGAGGTGCGGCCTCACCAGAGCCGAGTACAGGGGGACGATCACCTCCCTAGCCCTGCTGGTCACACTGTTTCTGATACAAGCCAGGATGCCGTTGGCCTTCTTGGCCACCTGAGCACACTGCTGGCTCATATTCAGCCGACTGTCCACCATCACTCCCAGGTCCTTCTCTGCCTGGCAGCTCTCCAACCATTCCTCTCCCAGCCTGTAGCTCTGCTTGGGGTTATTGCGCCCCAGGTGCAGGACCCGGCACTTGGCCTTGTTGAACTTCATACAGTTGACCTCAGCCCATCGGTGCAGCCTATCCAGATCCTCCTGCAGAGCCTTCCTACCCTCGAGCAGATCGACACACGCACCTAACTTGGTGTCATCTGCAAACTTACTGAGGGTGCACTCAATGCCCTCATCCAGATCATTGATGAAGATGTTAAAGAGGACCGGCCCCAGCACCGAGCCCTGGGGGACGCCACTAGTGACTGGCCTCCAACTGGACTTGACTCCATTTACCACAACTCTTTGGGCCCGGCTATCCAGCCAGTTTCTAACCCAACGAAGCGTGCGCCAGTCCAAGCCAAGAGCAGCCAGTTTCTTGAGGAGAATGCTGTGGGAGACGGTGTCAAAAGCCTTGCTGAAGTCAAGGTAGACCACATCCACAGCCTTTCCCTCGTCCACCCAGCGCGTCACTTTGTCGTAGAAGGAGATCAGGTTCATCAAGCAGGACCTGCCTTCCATAAACCCATGCTGACTGGGCCTGATCGCCTGCTTGCCCTTCAAGTGCCGCATGATGACTCCCAAGAGGATCTGCTCCATGAGCTTCCCTGGTACTGAGGTCAAACTGACAGGCCTGTAGTTCCCCGGGTCTGCCCTCCGGCCCTTCTTGTAGATGGGCATCACGTTTGCTAGCCGCCAGTCAGCTGGGACCTCCCCCGATAGCCAGGACTGCTGATAAATGATGGATAGGGGCTTGGCCAACTCCTCTGCCAGTTCTCTCAGTACCCTTGGGTGGATCCCGTCCGGCCCCATCGATTTGTGCACATCCAAGTGCCGTAGCAGGTCACCAACCAGTTCTTCGTGGATGGTGAGGGCCACATCCTGCTCCCCATCCCCTTCCACCAGTTCTGGGTACTGGGTATCCAGAGAGCAACCGGTTTTGCCGCTAAAGACTGAGGCAAAGAAGGCATTAAGCACCTCCGCCTTTTCCTCATCTCTTGTAACTAAGTTTCCCCCTGCATCCAGTAAAGGATGGAGATTCTCCCTAGTCCTCCTTTTTGTGTTGATGTATTTATAAAAGCGTTTTTTGTTATCTTTAGCAGTAGCCAGATTGAGCTCCAGATGAGCTTTGGCCTTCCTAATCTTGTCCCTGCACAGCCTCACTACATCCTTATAGTCCTCCTTAGTGGCCTGCCCAATTTTCCAAAGATTATAAACCCTCTTTTTTCTCCTAAGCTCAAGCCACAATTCTCTGTTGAGCCAGGCTGGTCTTCTTCCCCGCTGGCTCATCTTTGGGCGCATGGGAATAGACCGCTCCTGTGCCATTAGGATTTGCCTCTTAAAGAGCGCCCAGCCTTTCTGGACCCCTCTGCCCTTCAGAACCGCCTCCCATGGGACTCCACCAACTAGTGTCCTGAGCAGCCCAAAGTCAGCCCTCCGAAAGTCCAATACAGTGGTTTTACTGGTTCCCTTCCTGGCCCCGCCAAGAATAGTGAACTCCACCATTTCGTGGTCACTCTGCCCAAGACTGTTCCCGACAATCACATCCTCCACCAGTCCTTCTCTGTTTGTGAAGAGAAGGTCTAGCAGGGCACCACCCCTGGTAGGTTCACTAATCAGCTGCGTCAGGAAGCTATCTTCCACTTTCTCCAGAAACCTCCTAGACTGCTTTCTCTGGGCTGTGTTGTGCTTCCAGGATATGTCAGGGAAGTTGAAGTCCCCCACGAGTACAAGCGCCGACGATTTCGCAACTTCTGTCAGCTGCCTGTAGAACTCCTCATCCGTCTCCTCATCCTGGTTCGGCGGTCTATAGCAGACCCCGACCAGGACACTAGCCTTGTTGTCCCTGCCGATCCTAACCCAAAGGGACTCGATCTTGTCATTCCTAGCCTCGAGTTCTACAACATCGAAAGACTCTCTAATATAGAGAGCCACACCGCCACCCCTTCTGTGCTGCCTGTCCCTTCTGAAGAGCTTATAGCCAGGCATCGCAGCACTCCAGTCATGAGACTGGTCCCACCACGTTTCCGTGATGGCAACCAAGTCGTAGCCTGCCCGCTGCACGATGGCTTCCAGCTCCTCCTGTTTGTTACCCATGCTGCGTGCATTGGTGTAGATGCACTTCAGCTGGGCCTTTACCTTATCCTCCGGCCTTGCCATTGCTCCCCCTGGCACAGCCCCAACAGTCCTTGCTTCAGCCCCATCCCCCTTCTTACCTAGTTTAAAGCCCTATCAATGAGCCCCACCAGCTCCTGGCCCAGGATCCTTTTTCCCCTAAAGGATAGGGACCCGTCTACGGCCATCAGACCAGGTGCTGAGTAAACTGCCCCATGGTCGAAAAACCCAAGATCTCTGCGTAGGCACCAGCCCCGGAGCCACGTGTTTAACAGGTGGGCTTTCCTTGTCCTCTCCGTACCCCTCCCTGTCAACGTAGGGATGGACGAAAATACTACCTGCACTCCTGCTCCGTCCACTAACCGTCCCAGCCCCCTAAAGTCTCTTTTGATAGCCTTCAGGCTTCTGTCATCAATGTCGTCACTGCCCGCCTGGACTATCAGGAGAGGATAATAATCAGAGGGGCGTACCAGGTTGGGGAGCTTCCTGGCAACGTCCCTGACCCTGGCCCCAGGGAGGCAGCAGACTTCCCTACGGGTAGGGTCAGGCCGACAAATAGGGCCCTCTGTCCCCCTAAGGATAGAGTCTCCCACAACAATCACCCTTCTTTCTTTCTTGGTGGAGGCAGTCCTGATGCGTGGAGTCGACCTCCTCGCCCTAGGCATCCTCCTGGGAACACTTTCTATCTCTTCCTCAGTTGGTGGTCTCTCAATCTCCAGGGCCTCAAATCTGTTTCGTAAGGGCACCTGGGAAGGTGGGGCAAGCCTACAGCACCCGGTATTCCCAGGAGGTCTCCCATCCAAGTACTAACCGGGCCGACCCTGCTTAGCTTCCGAGATCAGACGAGATCGGGCGTTGCCAGGGTGGTATGGCCGTAGGCAATTACAGTGATTTGTGTCACTTTGGAACTGTCAGAGTCATTACACCCTTTTTTTCAAGCACTCTACCAGTTTTTTAGGATTTTGCATTTGTTCAGGGGTGAATTTCCAAAACACTGGAGGTGCCCACTGCTCTAGAAACCTGCCCATATCCTCCCGCAGTCCCTGCCACTCACAACTATCCTGCCTCAAGACAGATCTCTGGATGAGATTCCTAAGTAGTTGTTTAACCTTAAACAAAACCTGAAGTGCATTTAGGAGACATAACAACAAGACCATGCTGGTCTGAGTATCCCAAGGATATTCAATATTTTGGAGAACTATTGCAAGAAGCTCAGAGGATAAGAGGGAGGTGAAGGAGAAAGGGAGAGTAAACAAGTAGGAAAAAATATCTTCCCCTTTCCCCTCCGCAGATTGGCTCCCTGACGAAAAAAGGCAATAGGTGTAATTGTTAATAGTTTCCTAGATATGGTTTCCAAAGTATAGAGTCGACGACAGTGCTGACTACAAATACCAGGTTGGAGTCATGACCAGAAATTTCATCCTATCATAAGCCATATACTCTAATACTTATACCAATTTTAGTTTAACACACTCTGGTCAGATCTGTCATTATCTCAACCCTTCAAGCCCCACGTTGGGCGCCAAAAAGGACTGTTGTGGTTTAACCCGGCCGGCAGCTAAACACCACACAGCCGTTCGCTCACCCTCCCCCCTCCCTCTCTGGGATGGGGGAGAGAAAGGGGAAAGTGAAGCCCGTGAGTTGAGATAAAGACAGTTTATTAAGACAGGAAAATAATAATAACAATAATAATAATAACAATAATGATAATAATAGTACTACTAATAATAATGTGTACAAAACAAGTGATGCACAATGCAATTGCTCACCACCCGCTGACCGATGCCCAGCCTCTCCCCGAGCAGCCAGCCCCCCCACCCCAGCTAGCCACCCCTATATATTGTTCAGCATGATGTCAGATGGGATGGAATACCCCTTTGGCCAGTTTGGGTCACCTGTCCTGGGTCTGTCCCCTCCCAGCTCCTGCTGCACCCCCAGTCTGCCCACTGGCAAGATGGAGCAAGAAGCTGAGATGTCCTTGGCTTAGTATAAGCACTGCTCTGCAACAATTAAAACATCAGCATGTTATCAGCACTCTCTCATCCTAAGCCAAAACATACCACCCTACCACCTACTAGGAAGAAAATTAACTCTGTCCTAACTGAAACCAGGATAAAAGGCTGGGCTGTGGCAAGGTACAGGGAGCATGAGGAGGACTCTTTGTGGTGTGGGGTGATTCTCTCTGGAAAAGTAGAAGTGAAAAAGGAAGTTAGGAGGGAAACCATCTCCCCAAAAAACACACTTCAACCCTGCTGGCAAAGCAAGGCTGAAATGGGGGCAGGCTGGCCAGCAGCAAGATTCACCCAGGGTCTTGGTGACTTCTGCATTGCTTCCGATCTCAAAGGGTGAAGGTCTCCAAAGTGCTGTGGGTTTGCTGCAGCACCTGTGGGGTGCCTTTCTCCAGTCTGGATGGTCAGGTTAAGCCCTGCTAGTCTTGGACTCTGGGATGCCTGCTCTGCTGTTTGCCATCCACAGAAACCTTTCTCCTCTGTTACATCTTCCACCAGAGGATCTCAAAATATCTGTAACCGCTACCAAAATTAACTGTAATTTTTAAGGCTATCTTTGCATGGAGAAGGATTTTTTTTTTCCAGGCAGTATTGTCATACCAATGTGACAAAGCTGCTGCTCAACGAGAACCCATCCCGCCCAGCCCTTGCCCTTACCTTACTGCTCCCTCTGCAGCTCCAGCTAGAACAGTGAGATAGATCACTGTGGAAATAAAAGGACTAACTTTTACAAGGCTTTTATTGCCAGCCTGGGGAGTACAATGCTACATAAATAATAATCATTAGGGTTATGACAGCTCCATAGTCCCTGGGAAATAAATAACACTTTATACTTGCATAGTGCCTTTTGTCCAGGAGCCTCGAATCCCTTTGCTGACATTAATGAAGCCTCATGATGTCCATAGCAGGATGGTAAATACAGCACCCCTCTAAGCAGACAAGCATCCCAAATTGGAGCCAGGTAACCTGGCACCTTCAGTGGAGAGAGGAAGAGTAGAAGTGGAGAAGAAAGTTTTGATTGGGTTTGAGGTATTGACTCATGGAAAGCTGACTCCACAATCAGTAAGATTGTAATGTAGGTATGTTTATTCAGTGCTGGGCAGCACGGGGGGTAGTCCCACCAAAGTCATGCGCACCTAACGCGGCAACATGCCGTGGTTATATGCAGTAAAGAGTTACATATGCATGAAGTTTCCCAATACGCCTATACATATGCATAACCTGTCCCCGCTTAGTATTAAAATTAGCTACAAGAAGTTATTTCCATAAATTCCTCTTGTCTGCGCTTGCTCAGTGCCTTGAGGTGGTGGGCGCTGAGGGTCATGGGGATGAAGTAAGATGTCTTCATCAGGGTTGAACTTTTCACCTCATCTCTTTGCACATGCTCTCTGAGGCCTTGGTCACAATCTGGGCCATAAGGTTGTTTTGATCTGGTTCTTGGGGTCCGAGGGGCTCCTATTATCTGGAGGCCTAAGCGCAGCACAGTACATCGCAAATGTAGCACGTATTCATTCTTAATCAATCGCTCTCTAATTTCTAATCCCAATGATTCAGCCCCCCCCTTTTCTGGAAAATCTAGTAACTTCTTTTAATTAATACAAAAATTCTTCCCAGTCTCTATGTGTACCCCTCAATGCCTTGCCATGCACTTTTGTCAAGGAGGCTAACATGGACATTCGTTGCAACAATTTCCAATTCCAAACAAGTATTACAAAAGACAATATTAAACTTATACCTACTAATATCAATAAAACAATAATTGGCTGACACAATGTGTTCAAAATCCCAGTTGCAGTTGGCGACCATCCAAAGAGTGTATCCCACCAGCTGTGATTTGTGTCTTGTTTTACTCTTTGCAAAACTCTGAATAACTTGTGATACTTTGTGTTGTTAGACTTGATCAACTGGTGGGATACCACTGGTGCCAAATATAGAAAATCACACCTGACGATTCTAACAAAGTTACAAATACAAAAGTTAGGATGATTTCTGCTAGGGAGAGATGTTTTCCTTATCTACTTCTACAAAAGCACAAGCAGTTCTTAAACACACACAGCCTTGACCAATATATACAAGCACAGTCTTTTGACTAGTATTTGGATGAATTTCAAAGTGGCAAACACCTTGATCCGTGTCAAGACATACATCCTGAGCATCAGTTGTATTGCTTTCACAAATAAATCTCCGTTGTTCCCAGGTAACACATGATTCTAGATTTACAGATTGCCATTTCCCATTCTCCATCTGTGCCCATGTTCTATGCTCCGAAGGATAGAGCACTATCTTCTAATGGTTTAATCCTAGTGCAATGATGGGTGGATAACATAAACTGTGGCATTACGTATAGTAAGCACAAAGGCAGTAGCCATGTTAACAATGGGATCATAGGTAAAATTTACCAGAGTCCACCAAGACTGGAACTTCTTCTCAAAATCATTGGCATTGTCCCAAACAGTCTTTCGGACTTCAGCCGGAAAAGTGCCTTCACTTCCTTCCCTAATGATCAAGGCAGCTGTTGCCTGCAACCATAACTGTGCTTACATACAACTAAGAGCTAAAGATCTAACTTTCCATTAATGCTCTTATCCTCTGTTGTTACAGCTTTGGACCAAGGCCATTCACCATTCTCTATTATCATAGAGGCACCTTCTTGAATCACAATTACAACTTTTAAGCCATAGAAATAAAACAATTCTGTTAACTAAATTCTTGCTATCAGTATTATTAAATACTCCTGACCGTATTGTCCTCATTTTGCTCGAACGAGCTTTAGTTTCAGTTCACCGTCACCTGGTGTTACTTTCCAGGGGGCTTCTAAAGCTTTCTTCACTTGAGAATGGTGAATCCAGGCACTCTGTTCCTCAATTGCGGTGGAGGTTGTAAGGAGCACCTGGTATAGTCCTTTCCACTGTGGTTTCAAAGTTTTCTCTACAAGAGACTTAGTTACCTATCAGGCTTTGGCAGTCCTAGTGGGGAAAGCCTCTGGCCATCCTGAAACGGTATCTGTTAACACCAGTAAATATCGACACCCCCTTTTCTTGGAAGTTCAGAAAAGTCAATTTGCCACTGTTGCCCGGGCCCATGGCCTTTTCCAATTTGACACAGTTTTGGTTTGGGTGCATTTTTGGGGTTAGTCTGGAGACAAAGATCACACTGTTAAGTTATTTGAGTGATGGTAACATATAAGTTCTGGCAAGATTTTTTCCAATTAGGGAGTTTTACAAGGTGTCTATTCCCCAATGTGTTCTTTCTTTACCAGTGACCACAATAAATTGGAGAGGATGACTAGCTTCCCCTTCCCTTCTTTGGTAATAGCCCATCCCTCTTGGTTATATTTTCCCTTCTGACTTCCAATTAATTTTCTATCCTTTTTTGTTATATACAAGCTTACCTTCAAGGGGAATTTGCCTGTCTGGAATCAGGGCTCCCTCCATTGCTACCTTACCTTCTGCTGCTTCTTTTGCCTCTCTGTCTGCCAGATCATTTCCTTCCTCCAATTCTGAGCTCACCTTCTGGTGTGCCTTAATGTGCATGATTGCTACCTTTTTAGGCAGCTGAACTGCTTCCAATAATCTCATTATTTAGTCCGTGTAGATGTTTATTTTCCAGATTCTATTACGTCTTTGCAAGTGGTAACTACATACTCAGCATGTCGTTTTCCGCTGATGATGTAGCTGCTTCCATATTTCCACATCATCAGAAGGAGTGTCCTCCAGGTCTGGACGGCTGGAGTAGGTAGCTTCAATGGTCTCCAGACAGTCATGGTATACTGGCTTCCCTTGGTTTCTGCTGATTTCAGGAACCTTTCCAGGGAAGCCAGTGACCACCTTTCACTTCCAGCACTGTGGACACTGTGTGAGACACTAGCACAGTTATTTTCTGTCCCAAGGTGAACTTGCGTGCTTCCTGGATATTTAGCACCACTGCTGCAACGGTTCTGAGGCATCCCAGCCATCCCTTGGCGGTAGCATCCAGCTGCTTATTAAAAAAAGCAACTGCCCTTCGATATGGGCCCAGGTCCTGTGCTAGTATTCCCAGGGCAATCCCCTGTTTCTCATGGGAGAAAAGGAAGAATGGTTTATTTACATCTGGAAGTCCCAGAACTGGAGCTGACATGAGATCCTTCTTTAGTTGGTCCTAAGCTCTCATGGCCTCCTTTGTCTATTGGAGGTCCCTGTTCCCATTTGCAATGAGCACATAAAGCGGTTTTACAAACGATCTGTAATTATAGATCCACAATCTGCACCATCCTGTCATTCCCAAAAAGGTTTGCAGTTCTTTTATTGTCTAAGGTTGCGGGGTTTGACATATTGCTTCTTTACGATCTTGCCTCAAGGTCTGTTGTCCGGCATTAACCTCATAACCCACGTAGATCAACTTCTGCTTAACCACCTGAGCCTTCTTCTTCGATACCCTGTACCCCTGTAGTCCCAGAAAGTTTAGGAGGCTTACCGTCCAGGCCACACATGCTTCTTCTGTCTGGGTGGTTATTAAGAGGTCATCTACGTACTGCAACAGCCTTCCTTCTCCTGATGGGGCTTCCCAGGTCTCCAAGTCCTTTGCAAGTTGTTCTCCGAACAAGGTGGGTGAGTTCTTAAAGCCCTGAGGCAACCTTGTCAGTGTGAGCTGTGTTTTGCGCCCACTCTTAGGGCCTTTTTAATCAAATGCAAAGATTTTCTGGCTGGCTTCATGGAGAGGGAGGCAAAAGAAGGCATCCTTCAGGTCTAAAATGGTAAACCAGGTTAGCTCTGGTGTTAAGCATGTTAATCAATTATCGGGCTAATTCCTTCTCTATCTTCCTTTTTCAAGGGGTACTGTTTAAGTGCATTCTTCGCTTTCCCTGGTACATTAGAAGATCATACTCTGGAAAACACTTGACTTAGGATTTCCTCACTAATTTCCTCTTTGGTCTCAATAGCTGTCAATATCAAACTGAACACTTCCACATATCTTTGATCATTTACCTCCAGAATAATCTCCCCATTTTTAAATGAAATGGTTGCTTGTAATCTTTCCAATAAATCTCTCCCTAGGAGTGACTCCAGGGAGTTGGGCATGTATAGGAACTTGTGAATGCCCCACTGTTTCCCATATTTATATTTCAATGGTTTGCAGAAATATGCTATTTCAGATTGGCCAGTTGCCCCCTTTACTACAATGTAATAATTCCCCACTGATACTAATGCTTTATTTAAAACTGATAAGTTCCACCTCTTTTTCCTCCTTCCCCAGCTTCATTTTTATAACCAGCGGATCTGCTGGGGTAGATTCCCCCAGTCCTCTTCAGTCATCTTTTGCACGCACGACCATCACCTCCCTTCTCCGGTTCCCTTTTCCATTTCTTTTCCGTTCTGGGCATTCGTTTTTCCAATGCCCAAGTTTCTTACATAGGGCACATTGATCCTTGCCTAGTCGGGGCTGCTCCTGTCTGGGCCTTCTTTTTCCTTCTTCTCTAATAACTGCTATCAGCCTCTTCTGCATGTTTAATTGAGGAAGATAACAGTCCTCTCTCCTTCCAAATTGCCCCGTGTACATGCACCACACCAAAGGCATATTTCAAATCTGTCCAAATGTTTGCCAGCTCAAGAGCTCTTATCAAGGTGATGATTTCCACCTTTTGGGCTGATGTTTGTTACCGCATATCCTGTGAGGTGAAATCCCTGGCAGATGAAGCTGCTGACATCTATATACCAATCCTCCGCATCTTCTAGGGGTGTTTCCTTTAAGTCTGGTCAGGAGGAGTATACCATGTCCGTGGTCTTGATACAATCATGAATGGGTGATCTGGAAACTCTGTTACTAAGGAAAGAGCCTGGGTTCACAGTATTAGTGCCGAAAAAATGTAGTGAACTCACAGTCCATTATACACATTCCTTTTCTTCTTCAGTAACTATCATTTGCATATTGCAACAGTATCCCCTTTTCCGGAAGGGGTCTTTCAGGCTTCAAGATCACAGTTCCTGAATATGGTGGGGCTATTCTTGAACCCCTGTGGTAACACTGTCCAAGTAAGCTGAGTTTTCCATCCTCTATTATTATTTTCCCACTCAAAGGCAAAGAGTTTCTGGTTTTCAGTTGCCACGGGCAGGCAGAAAAAGGCATCCTTTAAATCTAGTACCATGCACCAAACTTGACTGTTTTTCTCAGTTTGTAATTCCAATCATTTTTCCCAATTTAAATTTCAAGCATTGAAAAAAAAAAAAGAAAAATACCTTTTCCTGTTGGACAGTTGCTCCTATTGAATTTACATTTACAGACTAATTAACACAGAAAATAAACTCCCATAACCAACAAAAAATTCAAGCCTCACTTTTTCATTCCCTAGCTTTATTTCAACCAGTGGACCTGCTAGGCTAGATGCCCCAGGTCCCCATCATTCCTGACTGTTGTAAGTTTATCCTGCAACCTAAGACAATTTATTTCCGGTATCAGGGGCTGATTGCCCTAGAAAGAGGCTAATCAATTAACTCTGTTTGTTTTCTGAAAGCAAGTTCAAAATTTTTTTATTTATATATTTTTTATTATTATTATTTTCTCTTCGAAAGTTCCCTGAGATTGCCAATGGGACCGCTGAGCTCACACATGAAATCAGGTTGTTTTAAGAGTTAGCTGCTTTTCTGTTTCCATGACAACTCTCTCGGACCCATCATGGTCCCTCTGCCCCAGAGGGCTCACACCCGTGATTTTGAGATCTCAGCCTCGGGTTGAGACAGAACTATTAACGTTCCTACATCCTCTTTCCCTGCTCATTCAACTTCAGACAGCTCTGTCAAATACTACATGCCACACCTTTAACACCTTCAGCAACCCTTTTAACACTTCCTTTATCTTTCTCCAGCCTGTACTTTTCTAATGCCAGAACCAAAGGCTCAGTCAGGGGCCAACTTAATTCCATACCTTTTCCCTCCCAGATGCTATACAACATTTCATCCCATTTTCCTTCTCTCCTCAAAAACATTAATTGCAAGATAGTGTTATAGACGATTGATCCATAAAATGGCCATTTAAGCTTATATAGCGGCCACCACTGATTGCAATACTTAGTGAAAGTCCTCTCGCTATCTGTGCCCCCAGTTCTAACAATACCCTTCGAATGTGCCGATATGCACCCAAGGAGGCTTTATTTAAAACATCTTTGTTTTGGTTATTACTTATTTCCTTGATTTCCCATTCCCTTGTATTTATTTATTTATTACTAATCCCTACTAGTTACTGCCCCTTGTTTCACAAACCTTTTTACTGCAGGTTTTTACTATCTTTTCCTAATCTTCTTCCCAAATGTCCCAGTTCTCTGGGATTAAACGCTTCTTCCCACATACAAACTTAACTATTTCAGATTATTAATGAGCCTCATTCCAATCACAAATCCAAGGGACTTCGGGAAAACACCTGAAGCACTCAGCCTTCTGTCTTCTAGACAAACATTACCACCTTTTCCACAAAATTTACATTTCAACAGGACTGAATTTCAGCCGAATGCCAATTTTTCTCATGCACTTTGTTAGTAAGCCCATACAAAACAAGGAATCACTCCTGTGTATCCGTCAATATGGGGGTTTAAAAGGGTACTGAGACCTAAATAAATTCGCTCTCCCCCTTCTTAACAAATTCCCGGGGCTCAAGGCCAAACCACCAAAGAAATGACTCTCTCTGTTCTACCGCTTTGATAATCAGTCAGCCCCCTCCCCCTCTCCAGTACTTGGGAAACTGACCAAACACCACAGCAAATACACCAACACTTCTAAACTGTTAGTTACTTAGATAATGCTTTTTCTTGTCACACTCAAAGCATTTAAGAGCAAAAATAGGATCACAAGATACACCGCCAGGCCCATATATTGGGCACCACCAATAAAAACTTGGATAAAACAGCACTTCTTTTTGGTCTGTCACACACTTCGTTCGTCTCTGGCCACTCCCCTTGCAGAGAATACGGAACCACAGATCGGAACTCTGCACTCACTTTGCAGCGACGCTGCATCTGACTCACACAGCACAATCACGCAATCACACAGAGAGTCCCCTAGCACATTTCATTCATATCACAAGAATATAATTTAGAATGATAACCAACCAAAAAAGTATTGTCTCTGACTGTGTTCTTCGTGGAGTGACTTATTCCACTTTGTTTCAAACCCTTACACTTTACACAAATACTTTCAACACAAAATACCTGGACATTTAAGAATAAGACATACAGTTATTAACACTCCAGTTAGTATTCCTCCAGCAGCTGAAAATATTACCCAGATAACCTTGTCACAATTGTGAGAGGCCCGCTTACCCTTCTCCTGCTTCTTATACAGTCATTAGCAGGTCCGTCCTGGCTCCCAAAACCGGGATGCAGCGGTAACCTCGGATTTGCTCGATCTACTCCCAAGATCGCTAGCAGCCACTCTATCGGTCAGCAAATCCCCCTTGACGACTCTATCGGTCAGCCTGTAGGGTACCCTCCTCCCTTACAGGGACTATGCTGCATGCCAGACGTCTCTGCACGATTTACCAGCTGCCCCGGCCATGCGTACGACTTACAGACCCCTGCTGTAATGTAAAACATACCGTTTGTCTGCAGCTTCAGGAGGTCCTTGTCTGCTCCTGTGGTGAGCAGCTGAGAGTGGAGTCCCCTCCGAGCAAAATACTCAGGGTGCACCTAGGGGCGTCCGCTCCGCAGCTGATCCCGCAGCCAAGCAGAGTGTCTCCTGCCTGGCTCACCAAAATGACTCACAGAAAGCTGACTCCACAATCAGTAAGATTGTAAAGTAGGTATGTTTACTCAGCGCTGGGCAGCATGGGGGGTAGTCCCACCAAAGTCATGCGCACCTAACGCGGCTTCAAGCTTCAAGGCCGTGGTTATACATGTATGCAGTAAAGAGTTACATATATATGAAGTTTCCCAATATGCCTATACATATGCATAACCTGTCCCCGCTTAGTATTAAAATTGGCTACAATAAGTCATTTCCATAAATTCCTCTTGTCTGCGCTTGCTCAGTGCCTTGAGGTGGTGGGCGCTGAGGGTTGTGGGGATGAAATAAGATGTCTTCATCAGGGTTGAACTTTTCACCTCATCTCTTTGCACATGCTCTCTGAGGCCTTGGTCACAATCTGGGCCATAAGGTTGTTTTGATCTGGTTCTTGGGGTCTGAGGGGCTCCTGTTATCTCGAGGCCTTGTATGTTTAACATTATCTTGTCCCTTTGTAAACAGTCCTCCTTATCTCTGACGCCTTGGTTAAAGTCTGAACCATAAGGTTGTTTTGATCTGGTTCTTGGGGTCTGAGGGGCTCCTGTTATCTGGAGGCCTAAGCGCAGCACAGGCGCAGCACATTGCAAATATAGCACCTATTCATTCTTAATCAATCGCTCTCTAATTTCTAATCCCAATGATTCAGCATTGTCCTGGTTTGTGTTTTGTAAGGATGTACAGATGGGAACATTTTCTTGAATCAGCCTCATGCGCTTAGCACACAGCTCTGTCTCACTCTGAGCACCTATATATCGATGCCTCCTGTATCGTGGAACTGATGGTTGCTTTTCCCTCTGTTACAGGGTTACCATCCATTGCCTCATGAAGATGAAATCGCACACACCAAAAAGCTGTTCAGAAGGAGGAGAAACGACCGGAGGTAGATGAAACATCTCTTTAATGTTTTTTTTTTTAGCCTTCTCTTCTTCATTGCACATCTTCCCCCACTGTCTCATGGAGTGTCTTTGAACAATATTGCTCTTTAGCAGCTGTCACCATTGAATTAATGCAAAAACTGTTATTGGAGCACTAATGTCCTGAAAATGCTGTCTGTCCATCCTTCCAGTTTGTCTTTGAAATTTGGGGTATATCTTGTATTGCTCCAGACCTCTTCTTCCTCTTAAATATTCCAGCATAGCCAGATCCCTCCACTTTCCTTAGAAGAAGCAGTTGGCAAGACATTATCTGTAAAGGCTTTGAGTCCCTGTGACTTGCTTCCTCTCTTTCCATAGAAAAGCAAAATCTGCTGACTTTCAGGGTTTGCTGCAAAATGGGTTGAGAGGGGTTTGCAGCAAGCCTCGGATGCCGTTCTGCATGAACAAGGGGATGTGCTAAATAGGCAGGCAGCTGAGTGACTCTAGGGCTCTAGATGAGGGCATCTAGAGTCCTTGATAGGAATCCTGACTGTGGTTAAATGTGAAAATAAGCTGTGAATGAAGGAATCAGTTACACATGCAGCTTTCTTCTGCTGTGGCAGAGACAACAAAGCCAGGGCAGTAAAGCATTTCTAAACCCAGGAGTTGGCAGGATTGGTGTTATTGAACAGGAGGAGGACAGTGGTTTCTCAGAGCCTCAGTTGCAATGCCTCGTTGTGGCCTCATTTTGGGGGGAAGTCTTGCAGAGACTGCAATGGCAGGCAGGATGTGTCCCCAAATCTCCAAGCAGATGACTCGAGCCACCGCTCCTCAACTTGCTAACAGCCTGCAAGGAGCCATGGTGCAGTTATCTCTGTGCTTGTGTTGTTTTCCCTCAGTTTTACAGAGCAACTGATAAAAGCTTGCTCAGACAGCCCAGAAATTGTCTGTGGGCAGCGAGCAAGTCTTAAAAAGGGTCCTCCTATGCATCCTTTGGGGCTCCAGCAAAACTCTGTTTTCCAATTTAACCTGTTATTTCTGCTATTCAGATAGTTATGGCGTAGCATTTCATCATCATCCTCTGTCTGGTTTTGCTTGCTCTCATGTCGCCATTGAGGGCTTTACAGTTTCTTCAGTTTAAGTACAGCAGTCTTGCAGAGATAAATAGGACCGAGTGACAGAGGTGAGGGGAGTTTGAGTAATCCCTTACAGTACTGGTGTGTTGCTGCTGTGAGCTGGATGTCGAAAGCCAGGAGGAAAACCAGACCAGTCTGCGGCTAGCAGTCACTGGGGCTCCCTCCTTTTTTCACCATACACAATTTAAAAGACAATTTTGTGATTTAGGGAAAATTTTTTTTCCCTAAGGAAAGGGGAAATGCCTTTTCCCTAAAAGGCATGAGACCCCTGCAGAGCAAAGGCCTGAAGCTCCACACTGATACCTGGTGGGGCTGCAAAATGCAAACCATAGCATTACAGCACATTGGGCTGCAAAATGCAAACTGTAGCCCTCCTGAAAGTGCCTGTCTTCATCCCATAAGCCCAGCCTTTGCTACAGGCTGCGTGCAGCCCAAAACACGGCCTCTGGCTCAGCCAGCCCTGCAAGGAGGTGGCTGGAGGATGGAGATGGGCATTGCACTGTGTCGAGTCAGAGCTGCAGCCATTGTAAATGTGTGCAGCCAGTCCACTGCAGAGCTGTGGGGATCATGCCAGATGTACTTCTTCTCTTCGGTTCAGATTACCACAATAAATAGAAGTGTTTAGGGCATTGCTGCCCTTCCTGTAGATGTCAAAGAGTGATAGTAAAAGGAACTGCCTTGAGCTGGTTCTGGGAGATACGGGGTGAGGAACAGCCCAGAGCAAATAGCTGAGTGTGAGGCTTTGCAGGGGACCAGGGTGATGTTCCAGGAGGAGAGCTGGATTAGGACAAAACACAAGGATTTACTTAAAAGCCTTCAATCTGGGTCAGTATGGCAGCATGCAGGAGGAGATGTGGGTCTGCTTCAGCCCTAAGCAGTTGTGAATGAAATAAAATGGAAAGGGAGGTGAGTATACAGAGCTGCCCAGGTCCCCCCTAAACACTTCCATCCTTGGTAGAACTGCCTGTCATAGCTGTGAGAAACACTCTGTAGCCAATAACTTAGGCTCAGGCGAGAATCTCAGTGAAGTAGCAATTTATTCGCGATTGCAATGGCGGGCGCCCCACAAGCAGGAGAGAGCGCCTCTACTAGTTCCAAAACACAGTTTATATACTTTTTGATGACAGGACCCTCCCCTGTTTCCCCACTGAGCGGGTAATCCAGGTTCACAATCTATCTGATGCTTCACAAACAATGCATGGCCTTCAGTTGCAGGCCTGTTAAATTTCAATTTCCTTTTGCCATTTTTACTGCTTGAAGTGGTAATGTTTCTTCACTTATCTGACTTGACTTGACACCGTGATTTTCACCTAATTGTTCTAAGGAGTCTGGCTGTCTGCATTTTACAAGGTCGCCTGCTAAGCTTTCTTATCATTGCAAGCATATCTCAATACCACATTCCTTTCCTCTAAACAATGTAACTGCAAAAAAAACATTTCTACTCCCACAATTGCCCCCTTTTCTTCTTTATAAACTGTTGATTTTTGCAAAACTTTTCTCTAAGGTGTAATTTGGTAGATATCTTCCTCTTCACTTTCTTTGCTTTCCATCTCCTCTAATATCATCATCTTATCTGAGTAAGGTGGTGGCTCCATGGTCAATTGTTTCCATAGTGCAGTTTCAATTAACCGCTTGACAAGTCCCCTTACGCAGGGGACAATGCAACAACCAATGGCTGTCAAAACTCCTGCTACTACGATCAAGGATGTAAATATGGACACTACCATCCCTTTCCATTTACCAAACCAAGATCCCAACCGTCTGGTGGTAGAAGTGCCTGTTCCTAATTTTTCTGCCAATTCACTGGCAAGGGTGGTAAACCCTTGCAATGCTCTAGTTACTGTGCAATCTGGGGCAATATTGTTGGGAATAAAAGTGCAACAGTGGTTGCTCAGTATCACATACACACCTCTTTTCTCCGCAAGCATCATCTCTAATGCTATTGTTTTCCCAAGCCATTTTGCTGGTGGCATCTAGTTGTTCAGTGATTCCTCTTATCGCATCCCTTGTATAATTGATGAATCTCTGCTGATTATAATAGATATAATTAATCCAATCCACATTCTTATTGATTGTTACCCACCAGAACAGTGACTCAAACCCTGCAGCAATTTGATTCCTGGCTTCCTGTTCATGAGGAACTCCTCTAGGTACCCCAATAGAATCTATGTATACTCTGTCATCGAATGATATTCCTAAGCCTCTTTCACTTCTTCTGGGCATTTGTGATGTTTCTCTTTCAAATGCCAGGGTGAAGGGTATAGCTAATTGAACAAGTGCACAAGTGCCTCCCCAATTAGATGGTAGGGTGGACCGTAGGATCTTCCCTCCACAGTACCACCAGAGATCTGCCCTGGGGATCTCAAGTCTTGAGCAGTTTCCCATCAAGTCCTTGGTAGCATTCAAGGTCCTGGTGCACAAGGCAAATTCTCCCAGATGCCGGGTAGCACTCACACCCTGCCGTGAGAGGCAAGCTGTATGGTTACCTATAGCTGAAGAGAATGCAGGGGGAACCGCGATATTGTTATCATGCAAGAAACAGCAAAGAGAGACTTACAGGCCTCGTTTCCCCAGGCAGTCTTTTCTTGGTACAATGCAATCATATATCGCATCCCTTGGGAGTCTTTGGTCCACCCCCATGGGAAGGGCACTATCTGGACAATCGGTCATCCCGAGGCACAAGCATAGCAGTAGCTACGGTTGAGACTCTGGATGGTATATTTGACCCATTCTATCCAGGCATTCACATCCCCATACCTTGTTTGAACTGCCACATTTCAGAGGGCCTCCTGTTTTCTCTCCTGTTTTCTCCTTGAGTTTCTCCCTTTCTCTGATGGCAATAGAGGATTGTTTCCATACAGCTATTCTCAATCTGGCTGTTGGGTCTCTCTCAGTTATTGGTTCTCTCTGCTCAATTGTCGTTGGGCATTTAAATCTCCACAAGCTAACACCTCACAAGCATCAAACGTGATGGCTTGTGGTACATAACCCTCTGACACAATCACACATATTTTGACAGGGTATCCCATCTTACTATTATCTGGTCATGCCTTTTCCAAGTTGCTAATTGACCAAGGCCTTCTCTGAGGCCTACAATTACTAGAAACAAAATTAATAGTTGAACTTTCCCTGTCATTATTTTTAAGCCTTAGGTTTCCAGATAATTATTAATACAAAGAATAAGATATATGTACTACTAAAACAAACTCCCCTTGGGAGCACTTCCCTATAGGCCAGTCCTTTCTCTCACTCGCAAGCCACACTCATTAATTACCTGTGAAAATAAAAGGGTAGTTTACAGTTGTAAACTTTTATCCTGCTCAGAGTCCACTATGAGATTTTTCTCTTTGATTTCAACTTCCAACAAGTCTTCTGTAGGAACAGCTTCCCAGGTACTAGGGTCGACAGATGCCTTGACTCAAGTATAGTGAGTCCAACCTTTTTCCGCAGTTCTTACGGCTGTTTCAGTGGTTAGTAATGGTCCTTCCCATTCAGGCTGGAGTTGATTCTTTCCAGGTCCGAATCAGGACCCGGTTTCCTGGGTGATGGTGGTGAATGGGGAATTCCAAAGGTGGGGTTTGAGCCAACAGCCCATGGGTCCTGAGAAATGACAAAGGAGAGGACAACCCCAGAATACAGTTCTTAAGAAAACTCTCTTGTTTTGAATTGTGGTATTTCATCCCTTCTGCCCTAATAGGGCAATCTGAACAGCATCTCATATGGTGAAATTCCTATATCCTTTCTTGGTGCTGTTTGAACCTGTAGGAGTAAGCATTTTACCCAAGGAAGTTGGGTTTCTAACACTAGTTTAGTTAATTGCTTCTTTAATGTCTGATTCATTCATTCCACCTTCCCAGAAGGGGAGGGGTGCCAGGGGCTGTGAAAATCCCACTCAATATCTAAGGCCTGCTTTAACCCTTGCAGTAAAGCTTACACCCATCCAATCACGTGGTCAGTTAGGACAAACAACTCAGTAAAGTCTACCTGTACACTTTGGAAAGGTCAAATCTCTGGCTCCCATCCCCCTCTAGATGGGTTACAGAAGACCTTTTTATTTACCTTTTGACATATGGTACATCCTCTGCATATTTGCTTCCCTAAAGTGTATATTCCTACACAGACATACTTTCTTAGCACAACATCACACATTGCTTGCACCTCCCAATGACTCTTCTGATGTAAAACAGTTAATATTTGCCTCATTGGTGCTTTATTCAGCATTTCTCTCCCATCAGGGAGTATCCATTTTCCTTCAGACTTCATGGCTCCTGATTCCTTAAAAAAATCTTTCTCTTAAACTTTTTAGTTCTTTCTTATTTTTCAACAATTCCCTGAATCCTTTCTGGATTTATTCTTTGTTTTCCCTCAGACATTAGATGCCTTAAATACCTGACTTCTCTTTCTCCATATTGTAATTTATTTTTCAATACTCCCAAGCAGTGCTTTCCCAGAAAGCCGGATAGCTTGTTAGTAGCTTCCTTCACAGCTGTTTTCTCCTGTCCTGACAATAAAAGATCATCCACGTATTTGTGACAGTAATGTTATAAATGAAGTCTCAACTCAATCTGAATTAGTAATATTTATACTTATAAAAGGTATAAAAGGCAAGTAAACAGCGCTGGGTGTGCGGGGAGTCTACGCTCCACCAACAAGTACACACAAACATCAAACATTCTAAACATATAGAACATTGCTTTTACATACTAAACCCGAGTATGCCTATAAAATCAGAAAAGGTAACAAACAATCCTTTAAGTTCCATGACTTATAACAGTTTCCAATTTCCATTCCTTTTCTTGATTACAAACACAAAAGAATTCCAGGGCTAGTCGTGCGAACAATATGTCTCGCTTTAAGTTGTCAAGCAACTTGGTCTTCAGGCCTTATGTATCCTGTTCTTCCCAGAACTAAGAAAAGCATATCCATCTCCTTTTCAAGGCAAATAAGGCCTGGGTTAAAAGGCACGTTCAGGTCAACAGGGGGCGTAACAGCAAAAGCCTTTGATGGCTGTAGCAGTAGAGGGGCCCATGGCATAGCAGTCAGATAAGTAAAGGCTCCCTCTTTGTCTGGCAAGCCACGTTTCTGACTGTGGTCCCATATGACTCTTTAAGGCCTCAGAGATTGCTCGCCAGGTGCCAAGCAATCCCACCACAACCTTGTCATTTTTAGTTGCAGAGTCCCACACCTTGACCTCAGTTTGGTCCCATATTTCAGGCTCATAATCTGTCCAATTGGTAATAAGGAGAATGAGCTGTAAGGTTACCAGGACAGTCTTTTTTTCTAAGGATGTATGATTCCCCATAATGCGCAACTGCTTACCAGCGAGGGGCAGTTGTGTGCATGGGTTCGCTTCTCTCAGCTTGAGCTTCTCTCCAGCTCCAGTGTGCCCATTTCCAGCAACTTTCTGTACGAGCGACTTAGTGTACGAGATTCTTTGAGCGGTTTGCTGAGTTTGGCCGAACCTATCTTCATGAGGCAATCAATGTTCCTGTTCCCATCCTGGTCTCTGTTCTGCCAGCCTGTTCCTTTTCATTCCTTCTTTCTGCTTCTTTATTGATGACATAACTTCATTTTATTGTGTTGCCTTTTTTTTTTTCATCACAAGGACAGACTCCCCTCTTATACCCTTCCCCCCACAGCAGTCCTTTTCAAAAGCAACTTCCATGCCTTAACAGCTGGAGAACAAGAAACCAGAGACTGCATAGAGTCTCCTGAATCACCCTTCTTTGTTCCCTCTTAACTCTTTTACATTCCTGATGGCCTCGTCGTTAAGAGTCTAATATTATCATCAACAATGGGGCTTTCCGACCCCCATAGCCACACTCCCATATCTCCCCCTTCTTTATTAATATCAACCATCTTCTTGACACGAATTATTATGCCATATATCACACCTGGAACCCATATTTTCCCTTTTTTCCTAGCCCTTGTCAGTGTGCTGCTACAGAAATTTCCCTCCTGCAGGGTACCACACAATAACGTTCCGATTCTGGAAAATGGGCGTGTACTGCCAAGCACTTCACCGTGCAGGGATTACCGTACACCCAATTTCTCTGGTGTACTTCCAATCACTTCCCAGTGCAAGGATTACCATACACCAAATTTCCCTG
Source organism: Anas platyrhynchos (assembly GCF_047663525.1). Lineage (NCBI taxonomy): Eukaryota > Metazoa > Chordata > Aves > Anseriformes > Anatidae > Anas > Anas platyrhynchos. The sequence goes on along the minus strand of NC_092620.1, from coordinate 1,248,747 downwards.
GTGTACTGCCAAGCACTTCACCGTGTAAGGGCTTACCATACACCAAATTTTCTAAGACTCTTCCTTTATCTCCCTCATCTCACACTTTGTCCGTCTCTGGCCGTGCCCCTCGCAGAGCTACAGAACCTTGGATCAGGACTCCACACTCGCTTTGTACAGAAGTACATCTCAATCACACATCACAGAGTCTCACCCGACCCCCAAGGCAATACTTAATACTTCTTACCTTGGTCTGTGCACAGAGTTACTGGATCAATTCTTAAAAACCCGGAGTGCCTACCTTCTTCCTTTCCCCACTACTTCACGGATCCTGCCTCTTTAATCAGTCTTGGTTCATCTGTCAGCTCTCCACAGAACCACCCCCGTTGATGCACAGGACCGCTGAAAGCAGCGGGGCATGCCCTCCTGCTGCTGTGACGGTGGGGCTCCCCAGTAGGTGACTGGATCCCAGATGAGCCCCCAAATTGTGAGAAACACTCCGTAGCCAATAACTTAGGCTCAGGCGAGAATCTCAGTGAAGTAGCAATTTATTCGCGATTGCAATGGTGGGCACCCCACAAGCAGGAGAGCCTGCCTACTAGCTCCAAAACACAGTTTATATACCTTTTGATGACAGGACCCTCCCCTGTTTCCCCACTGAGCGGGTAATCCAGGTTCACAATCTATCTGATGCTTCACAGACAATGCATGGCCTTCAGTCGCCGGCCTGTTAAATTTCAAATTTCTTTTGACTTTTTTACTGTTTGAATTGGTAATGTTTCTTCACTTATCTGACTTGACACTGTGATTTTTACCTAATTGTTCTAAGGAGTCTGGTTGTCTGCATTTTACAAGGTCGCCTGCTAAGTTTTCTTATCACTGTAAGCATATCTCAGTACCACATTCCTTTCCTCTAAACAATGTAACTCTGCAAAAACAACATTTCTATTCCCACAGAGCTTAGAAAAAAAAGCATTCTTATTTTAACTGCAGAAAGGTAGGAAGCATGGGTAGAGGGAGCTGGAGCAAAACAACAGTCTCTTAAATAATTATTTAATCCAAAAAGGCAAATTGTAAAGACAAAAGGGGACCCCAGCAGCCCCTTGACCCCACTCAGTTTGGTGCTAGGAGTTGGACTGAACAGCGTTAAGCACCTGGAGTCCTCTTGCGCATTTATGGTAGGGGGGGATTTCTAGTGCCGCTTGAGGTGCCCCTGGAGAGCACTCGCTCCTTAAAACTGATTCCTAGCAGTAAGTGAGATCTCAGAATGGTTATTTTATGTGAAAATCATTCTGGAAATAGGGAAAAAAAGGGAATGGGGAAAAAAAAAAGTCCTGCTGAACGAAACTGTTTTGCAGCTTAAATGCCAGTCTGTATTGGAGCACAAACTTGTTACAAAGCTACAAAGCTTTTCACACTTTATTGCAGTGCTATTATCTTAATATCCCAGACATCTTGCTGCTCGAGAAAGGCTTTGTTTCATCACTGGTGTTGCTGCACAGGTGGTATAAATATCCCTCTTGTTATAAATGAAGTCTCAACTCAATCTGAATTTAGTAATATTTATACTTATAAAAGGTATAAAAGGTCCGATTGTTAATAAGCAGAATGAGCTGTAAGGTTACCAGGACAGTCTTTTTTTCTAAGGACGTATGATTCCCCATAATGTGCAACTGCTTACCAGCGAGGGGCAGTTGTGTGCACGGGTCTGCTTCTCTCAGCTCAAGCTTCTTCGCAGCTCCGGTGTGCCCATTTCCATCAACTTTCTGTACGAGCGACTTAGTGTACGAGATTCTTTGAGCGGTTTGCTGAGTTTGGCCGAACCCATCTTCATGAGGCGATCAAAGTGCCTGTTCCCGTCCTGGTCTCCGTTCTGCTAGCCTGTTCCTTTTCATTCCTTCTTTCTGCTTCTTTATTGATGACATAACTTCATTTTATTGTGTTGCCTTTTTTTTTTTTTATCTCAATGACAGTCTCCCCTCTTATACCCTTCTCTCCACAGCAGTTCTTTTCAAAATATTTTTTTATTGGTCAAACAACTTTGAATATAACAACAACAGCAAACACCCAGAAACTTCCATGCCTTAATGGCTGGAGAACAAGCAACCAGAGACTGCATGGAGTCTCCTGAATCACCCTTCTTTGTTCCCTCTAAACTCTTTTACATTCCTGATGGACTCATTGTTAAGAGTCTGATGTTATCATCAACAATGGGGCTTTCCAACCCCCATGGCCACATTCCCAAATCTCCCCCTTCTTTATTAATATCAACCATTTTCTCGACACGAATTACCACTCCATATATAACACCAGGAATTTCTTTCCCCACCTTACATGGCAGAAATCCCACACCCAGTGTTTTCTCTATCATTTTGGACTCATGAGGTGTGCCACCTTCTGTGTTGGATGGGAGCGACGGTGGGCATCACTGCTTAATGGGATCGTTGAAGGAGCACAGTGGGGACACGTTTTTTGTAGATGCCCATGTGAGCAAGTGCTGAGTACCAATGAGGTTTTACTGTCCCAGATGCTGACCCACTGTTTGCTACCACAAGACCCACCTTACGTAAACAACACTAAAGGCAATTTGGTTTGGCGTCCCATAGGACTGGGATACAGAGCACAACAGACCCATTTCTTGAGTCCTCTAGTCCTCTCCTCCATCCTATCTCAACCTGCTGCTTCTCTGCTAGTGACTTGTCTCCCTGGGAAGGTGGGCTTTGAGTTGTGTCCACTGGTTTTCAAAAAGCTCCCAAAACCACCACGTCTTAAGTATCTACTGTGGTGGTTTTACTCAGGTGGGCAGCTGAGTTCCACCACGGCCACTCTCTCACTCCTCTGTCCTCAAAGAGGAAGGGGGAGAAAATATGACTCAAAGAGCTCGTGGTTTGAGATGAAAATTATTTATTTAAAGGTAAATGGAATGAAAAACAACAACAACAACAACAAACAAACACAAGGCTGTGTGGAAGCACAGAGAGAAAGGGAAAAAAAAGTTATTCTCTACTTCCCATCAGTGGCGATGTTCAGCCATATCCTGGGAAGCAGGGCCTCAAAACGGATAGCGGTTGTTCAGGAGGACAGCCCCCTCCCCCACGAGAGCCCTCCTTTTTATTGCTGAGTGTGACATCAGGTGTTATGGAGTATCCCTTTGGTTGGTTTAGGTCAGCTGCCCTGGCGATGTCCCCTCCCCATCACTCACCCACCCCCAGCCTGCTGGCTCTTGGGGGCTTGGAAGGAGTCCTGATGCTGTGCCAGCACTATGCAGCAATAGACACAACTCTGGAGTGATATCAGTGCTGTTCCAGCTACGAGTGCAGAGCACAGCACTGTGTGGGCTGCTGCAGGGAAAGGTGCATCCCAGACAGACCCAGCACACCTACCAAAGCATTGCAAGTCAGCTTGCTGTTGCACGGGGTTTTTCTGGTCTCTGTGACCTCCTAGGACGATGTATTTGGTGATGGAGGTCCAGCTGGCCAAATGCCATGGCCCTGAGGCTCATTCACAAAAGTTTGTGTTACGCCGCTTGGGCCAGTGTTAAAGGAGTGGTACAAAACCTTGCCTGGTCTGGTTAGGATACACAAGGAATATATGGGTTTCTGGAGGGGTTCTCTCAAAGCAGGTGAGTTTGTACCTGCTTCTTGGTCTCCTGATTAATGGGGTGCTGAAATTGTTCTTTGTCACCTAAGGACCAGGAAAAGATTGCTGGGGAACTCTTAAAAAGTTTGCACCATTGTAATCACACTGGTTCAATCACATCTTGTTCGATTCAAAGGTCAGATCAGGCTGATTTCCTTAGTGGAAGGAATTCCTCATGTGTGCGTAGGATGCTGGCAGGTACCTCACAGGGCTTTTGGTGGAAAAGGACAGGAGAGCGTTAGAGGGGAACACAACCCCATGGCTTGGAGAGGATGGTGTAAAAGCCTCAGAGTTAATCAGTCTCCTATTTCCAAAAGGTATCCAAGTTCCTATTTTCAACATACATGTAAGTGTGGATCCTTTGTGCTTCCGCCATACGCAGCATGGGAGTGTCTCACGTCTTTGGAATGACCAGAGCAATGAGGGGCTGTTCTGCAGGAACCTGCCTTGGAGTCCTTGGAGGACTGTCACCTGCAGCAGTGGCTTCTCCTCTCAGATGGAGGAGCATTTCTGCCATCCTTCAGAAAGCCCTTGCGTGGGGATAAGGAGCTGGAGCAGAGACTCAGCCCCTTTTGGCTGATATATGAAGCAAAGGGGTGGGAGCTTTCCCCATCTCTCCTCAGCATGCCCCAAATACTTATTGTTTTGATAACAGGATTACAGAAATGTCCCCAAGTTTTCTCATGCACTGTCCCAGTTTGCTTCCTACCGTTAACTTGGCTTTCCACTTAAATGATCAGGAAAAAGCAGTCTGGCTTTTTTTTTTTTTACCTTTTTCATTTTGTTTTGTTTTAATGAGATTCAGAGCTGGGGAAGGCAGAAATATTCTCCTTCCCCGGAGAGCCATGGGTGGCTGTCAGGGACAGGTTCCTCTTCCTGCAGCACAAGGCTTGTGTAAGCGCCGCTAACCCCTCCTGCTCGCGCCCATGCTGAAAACAGGGTCATCTGGGGTGACTGTAGCAGGGTGGGCGCCCCTGCCCTGCCTCTCCACTCATAGTCCAAAGCCCCATTACACCAATCTGAGTCTCCTCTGTGGCCACCGCTTCGCTGAGGGACATCCCAAGGGCTCATCCACGTGACCCCAGCTGGGGTCTCGTGTTGGGGCGAGCATGGTCCTACATGGGGACAGCCCAAAGGATGGTCACTGTGAGCTCAGGGCCAGGCAGGGAGCATCCCAGATCCACTGGCAGCTCCGCTGAGGAGCATAAGCAAGCTGATATATTTATTTTCCCTTTATATTTGATTTTACAGACCTTTAGGGACTCTCAGCCACCTACAGTGATTAGTTCAACTGATTAAGCTGCTTTTCCTCTTGTGGCAAACTCCCTTTGTGAAGGGTTTTCAATAGCCACACTGCCCGGGACATTGTTCCTGTACAATTTCCTTTCAAAACACCATATAAAGGGTACTCCACCACTTTACCCTGCAATAAAATATTACAGGAATCAGCTCTGCCCAACTCAGTCTGCAGGGGCAAAATCTCCCCATGTGGGGAGAAGGTACAGTGGGATGAGAGTAGCAGGACTGCACAATGCTGGAGTGAGGTGGAGCCTTCAGCAGGGGGGATCTGAGGTAAGGAGAGGTAAAGCAGAAGTTTTCTGCTTGTTTTGTTGTTGTTTGTTCATATGAGGATCCAGGGTCACCTAGGGAAGCGAACAACAGACTTAAAGCTCAGAGAAGGAAAGAAATGCTGCCTCGCACATCTCTGGTTGTACAGCCTTGCCAGGCAGGCTGGAGAGGATGTGGATGCTCTCCAGGTACCCAGGGTACGTAGTGCAGGGGGAGAAGGGCTGTTCCTGCTGAGGACACACATGGAAAGCAAGCAGCTGAAAACTGTCCATCTAATAAAGACTGGAAATCGGAGGAAGATCTGCTTTGATTGCCACCAAGGGGGTAACAGGAGTAAGGAACTGGATGGGGTTGCAATGCACAAGGTCCTCCCATGTTTGTAGTTACCCCAGTACCTTCCTTTCTCACCAGGCTACCAGGTAGATTCATACAAAGAGTGGGTGTCACTGGGACCTGGTTGGCCCATGGGCAAGGCAGTGATGGAGCAGGACAGAGATGCTATCAGGAGGAGCCAAGCAGAATCCCCTTCCTCCTGGCAGAGCAGCACTGGCGAGACATGCTAGCATTGCCCAGTCCTGCTGCCCTTACTTCCAGGCATCAAGGAGAAGGCTCTGCCAGGGGTCATGGCGCTGGCACCCCTCTCCCAGGAGGAGGGAGCTGAGAACAAAGACTTCACCGGGCTCCTCATTGAAGGAATAGCCCCTGAATGATCAAAAAGCCAGCTTGTGATGACCCGCGGGCATCCACTGTGGGTGACTCAGCCTCGGGTGGAGCTGCTGGGACTGCACTGCAGCTTCTCATCAAGAAGGACCTCTTGGAGCTGAGCTCTGGAGGTGGTTTGGTTCCCGTGGGGCCCCTTGCTGCCCTTGCAGCATGCTCTGGGTTCAGTGAGTGGGACACGCAGGAGGACTGTGGTGGTCCAGAGACATCCCTGTGCAGCAATCCCAGCAGAAGGTCAAATAGCTCCACAGAAGCCATCTGAAGATCAACTGAGTTTGTATCTAGCATCAGGCCTGGACAGGCTCATCTAAGAGCCGCTTGCCTGGCCCAGCACTGTCCCCAGAGTGGCATGTGTGAAGTTTTTCATCACCCGAGTGGTCCATTTAAAACAGCAGCAGCAGTGAGTGGAGCAGTTAGTGTTTAGCATTGGTAGGGAAGTTTGCTTTGACTGTCGCCTGTGCCTCGGTCTGTGGTGGGGTGACAGGGGGTTTCCACCCAGCTGCTCTGCTCCTGCTGCTGTGGCCAGCACTAAGCTCTTAGGTGCTGAGCAAGTCAGGAGAGTGTGTCCAGCCCTGAGGCACCCCCGAAGGCAGATGGTGCAGCTGCAGTCCTGCTGGAAAACGCACCATGCAAGGCAATGACACATCTACAACTCCTGTACTGGTTGGGCTGCCACTGACTATAACATGAGTCTCAGTCCCCACCTCCTATTTGGTCTCTGACATGGCAGACACCTAAAATTGGATGATCTGAACCCACAGTCTGTGTGAAGCTTGTGACCTTCTCCTCATGTCTATATTCTCCATGCTGTACGTGGTATTTTCTCTTGCTGCTGTAAGCTGCTGGGGGAGCAGTTCTGTACTCTAAGAACACAAGCACAGGACCCAAGGCTCTCCACCATGGCTGGACTGGTAAATTCCTGCACAAGACTGAGCAACCCTACAGTAACCCAGAGCTGCATGGAGAGAAAGGAGGATTCTCCTTCTTCTGAGCCCAAGCGGGAATGTCCAAAGGTGGCAATCGCAAGGGCTTGGAGAGCCTTGAAGAGCTTTACGCTGAGAGATCTTCTTGCCCCTACAAATGAAAAATGAGTCTGGCCATCTTTCAAGAACAGGTTTCCTTGCTTTATTTCACCTTACCACGTTGACCAGAGCCAAGGAAGTCTGAAAATCAAAGAGCTGTGGGAGGAGTTGAACCAAACCACCTCACGCTGGAGGAAGCACTGGATCAGGGATTTGTTTCTGTTCTCCCTTCAGCAAGAACAAAGACTTGAGACCGAGCATCCCATCCTCTCCCATCTCATGGAGGAGAAATCTCTTCTTACCAATTAGCACCTTCTTCTAGAGTGTTTCTTCTCCACTGGTGGGCAGCTGGGAGGTGGGCACACCTGAATCAGGGGTGTTCTAAGGCAGGGGATTGTCTGCGACAAGGTGGTGCCATCTCAGGTTAGGCATTGCAGGGACACTTCTGGCACTTGCATTTCAGACAACATGTGAGCTCCCCAAACCCTTACGGTCAGGTGGGATTTGGGGAAATGCTCATTGAGCTCTTGGATCCTCAGGTCTACCTAAGCTCTGGTGTGAATGTATGTGCACTTGGATTTGGTCCTAAATGTCAAGAATAAATGCATACACCCAGGTTTGTCATGGGCATTTGAAATTGTGGGAGGGTCAGGAATGGACCCTAGAGTTATATGACTTGTAGTTCTGCATGTGAATTTTAAACCTATTGTCCAATTTGTGTTTAAAGGATGATATTGCCTTTTTTTACATCAAAACCTGCTGTCCTGCGTTCCTGAGTATCTGGTTCTGAGTTCCCAACTATCTGGTTCTGTGTTCCCATACATCAGCCCCTTATCTGCTATTTCTTATCTTAATTAAAATGCTTCTCCCTCTTGTTTAACCTCCTTATTTTTCACTTTTTACTCAGAGATACATATATAACTGCAGTACAAATCTCTCCTGGTGGGAGAGTGAATAGAAATGAGTTCATAATTACAGAGTATAGAACTGATGCGTTTGCTTTTTCACTATTTTAATTGAGGTTTTCAGAAAGGAAGAGAACTTAAAACAATAGAGAAATGTCTTTTGTTCTTACAGGGCCATTTATTGAGGGGGTTGCAGTGAATGGAGAGGATGTTTATTAACGAAAGCAACAATATCAAGACGTTATTTTAGTGCAGAATTGTTGTTCCTCACCGGAACAAAACAAAATGTTTCAGATGAACTTGCTGAAAACTGGTGTTGAGCGAAATGATTTGCAGTGCTTTTACTGCAGACAGTTTTGGAACAGGAGAAAGGGAGAGGAAGGGAAGGAGCCGAAAAGGTTGAAACACCCTTTTCCTTCTCAGTAGTATTTCCAAGTGTAATTTAATTAGGCTTAACAGTACATGGGGCTGAACCCCTGAAGCGGTGTCTGGAAATCAGGTTTTCATCCTCCTCCATGCCCTCCTGTCTCCTCCGTGCCCTCCCGGGAGCCGGTAGCGAGACACGGAGCCACCGAGGAGGCTTTCCTTGGGGACACAGAGGAAACAGCCCAAGCCCATGAGGGATGTCCCGGCCACCCACACCGAGGAGCTAAGCTAGCCTGGTGGTGTGTGTCTGTGGGACAGCCCTTGTCTTCAGCAAATTTAGGACCAATGATTCCTTTTTTTTAAGGGCAGAAGTAAGTCTCTGTCTGCACTGATTGGAGGCAGTATGAGCATCTGGCTAAATCACAGTATTAAGAGTGCAATGATACAAGCAAGAGCAATAAACGCCTCTAGCCGCCGGAAGCACCTAAGGGTGCTGTTAAATCAGCAGGCTCTGTCCTGCTGAACATTTAGAAACTTGAAGCAGCAGGGAAAGACAGGCCCCGTGTCCAGGAATACCCATGCTAAAGGCGCAATTCAGAAAGAAGTTGGGGAAGCTGCATGGCCAAAGTCCCACATCTTGGAGAACCACATGAAGAAACCCTCATGGAGGTGCTGGATCTTCGAGGCAGGGGTCCTCCAGGATGCAGAGGTTGTACACAGAAAGGTGGCGAGGCAGCAGCCAGTAATAACTGCACGCCTGCCTCGGAAAGTGGGGCCATGCCAGGGCTGTGGACGAGCTGTGCATCAGCCAAGGTGTTAGTTACAGGCAATTTAGAGACAGATCATTCAGTTTCATTGATTTTGATTGTCCACAACATCGCTGTGAGTTATTACACTAAATTAATTCTCCCAACTGCAGGTCCCCAGAGGGCAATACTGTCTTGGCGGTTTGTTCCTAAAAGGGCTCAGCTGGGTGATTGTGTTACTGCAGCTTAATGAATGGCCGCACGTGAGCTGGTTGCTGGTAATTGCCTGCGCTCCTGGCTGTAGGCGCAGAGTGCATTACACTGAAAATCCTGCACCCAGCCCAGAGATGGCTGGCCTCAGACGTGTGCCACAGGCCAAGCACGTGCCTTGCACATCAGCACTTTCCCGTTTGCAATCACCTGAGCAAAGGTGGCGGTGGGCTGGAGCCGAAGGTGAGTGCGAGCAGAAGGGGAGCTGCATTTGGTCACACTGGAGCGCCCCACTCCCTGCCCAGCACACGTCCGGGGCTGCCACCCATCAGCTCTCTCCCCTTCTCCAGGAATTTGCAGCTGGAGGACTGGCAAGGCCACGCTTGTGCCCAGGAGCTCCTCTTGAGTTTTCTTTGTGGGGTTTTGTCAGTGTGCTTTTTGGAACCCATGTGAACTTCTGATACTCACAGCTCCAATAGCCTGACCGCATATAGCATGCATACACTGTATATTATATCAATTTAACTGTGTATTATGTGAAGAAATATCTCCTTTCATTTATTCTGAACCGTCCTTCTGTTATCATGAGAGTTAGCCCCTCAAAGTGCTGTGCCTGCCTTTGCTCTCCGCTTGTACCAGCAACGTGGGAGTCAGCATTCAAAATGGGTTTTACAATTTTCAAAGCAAGACCATCAACAAATTCAGCAGCACCTGCTCTGAGATCATCCCCCCAAGGCACCTGGTCGTATCAGTGTAGGTGATGCTGTGACTTATTTAAGTAAATCACGTAAATCACCCAGGGATTTTTCATCTCCATATTAAAAAAAATAAAGTGAATTACTCTATTTTTGGATATTTATTAACTGTTTCATATTCCTGCTAGAGCCACAGAAGTCTGTCTCCAAGGGACCATCTGTGGGAAAGACAGTCCCTGGATTGATTAGGACGATGCTGGGGTCGATAACAGCCATGAAGGTGCTGAATATCTACTCTTTCTCTGATAATGTCTTTGTTTGGCCTGATGGCCTCTAGACATGAGTGGACAAGAGGCTTCTTTCATTTAAACTGACCTATTTTAATTAATTTTGTTGTTACATGTCACTGCAGACTGCAGAGTGAAAGCAAAATCAGGAACAACCACCCACAGCAGTGTTTTTTCCCAACACAAATATCTATGCTGCTGAGCGGGTTTGCTCCAGTCTGGGCATGGCTTGATGATACAGGAGTTTCATCTCATTCCTGTTCCCTTCTGCTCTCTTCCCCTTCTGTCCCTTTTTGTGGTGGCATTGCTTTTTTGGGGGGCCACCCGGTCATTGAGGTTGGATAGGCGATTCTTCAGAAAACTGCTTTTGCTCCGCCCTTGTGTCCTATATGAAGCTCGATCTGTTTTCTGGGGCAGCTGGGTTGCTCAGCCTGCCCCAGCCCACAGCGGGCAACAGGTCACCCTCTCTTTGTGTGTCACTGGGGCTAACACAGTGTAGTGGGTTTACGTGGCAAGGTTTTGGTAGCAGGGAGCCATAGGGGTGGTTTCTGTGAGAAAGATCTAGAAGCTGCCCCATGTTTGGGAAGGGCCCCATTGTTTTCCAGAGCTGAGCCAATAAGCAATGTTGTTTTGCGCCTCTGTGAGAGCAGATTTAAGACAGGGAAAAAAAACGCTGCGCCACACAGCAGCCGGGAGAGTCAAGGGAGTGAGAAACAGCCTTGCAGGTGCCAAGGTCAGTGTAGAAGGAGGGGGAGAGGTGCTCCAGGCGCCGGAGCAGAAGTCCCCTGTGGCCTGTGGTGAGGACCATGGTGAAGCAGGATGTCCCCCTGCAGCCCATGGAGTACCACGGTGGAGCAGGGTTCCATGCTGCAGCCCGTGGAGGAGACCACGGTGGAGCAGGTGGCCCTGCACTGACGGAGGCTGCTGCCTGTGGAAGACCCCTGCCGGAGCAGATTCCGGGCCGGACCTGTAGCCTGTGGAGAGGAGACCACGCAGGAGCAGGTGACCTGGCAGGAGCTGCTGCCCGTAGGGGAGCCAGGTTGGAGCAGTTTGCTCCTGAGGGATGGACCCCATGCTACGGACCCATATCTGGAGCAGTTCTGGAAGAGCTGCTGCCTGTGGGAAGCCCACGCTGGATCAGTTCATCAAGGACTGTATCCCGTGGGTGGGACCCCACAGCACAGGGGACGAGAGTGACCGAGAAGGAGCGGCAGAGAAGAAGTGCTGTAGACTGACCATAACCCCCGTTCCCCCGTTCCCCTGCGCCGCTCGGGGGGAGGAGGTGGAAGAGGGTGGATGGGGGGGAAGGTGCTTTTGTTTTCTTTCCTTTGTTTCTTACTTCTCTAGCTTGTTAGTAATGAGCAATAAATCTTACTATCTGTCTTCTTATGCTGAGTCTGTTTTGCCCATTACAATAATTATTGCGTGATTTTCTTGTCCTTATCTCAATCCTTGAGCCCTTTTCACATATTTTCTCCCCATTCCTCTTCGAGGAGGGGGAGTGAGAGAGCGGCTGTGGTGGAGCTCGGCTGCCCACTCGAGCGGAACCACGACACACAGGAAAAATGTATGGGGCCGTGGAGGTCTTGTCTGTTCTGAGCATCCCTCTGATGCATTTTGAAGGAAGGGTGCACTCTGTGCTAGGAGAGTCCATTCCCAGTGCTCCAGATCATCCCAGTTTCCCATTTAAAACGGGATGCTGGTGCCCAAGCAGCGAGGGTTAGCACCGATGCTACACTGGAGCTGCAGAAGGTGACCCAGCTCCGTGCCTCACCCCAGGCTGCATGTTCCCATCCAAACCCGATGGCAGCCAAACTGTGAAACCCATCCAAGAGAAAGTAAATTTTTGGCACAGCTCACAAGCATTTGTGGTAGCATGAGAGAGAAGGCAGGGAGAGCAGGAGGAAACTCTTCTTTTGACAGTGGGACGGACGCATTTACATGTGCTATTTGGGAAAGTCTGCCTTAGGATTGTCACTGGATTATGATTAGCCAATATCCAGATCAATCCTAGCTCCCAAAGCTCCACACTAAATGCTATAGCAACCCATATCATTTTTGTAGAAGTTTGTTAAATGCCCGATAAAGGCTTCTGGCACACATAAGTCTAAAAGCATCTCTGTTGCTTGGGTTGCAACAACCCAAGATTCCTGTGTTGGAAGTAATTGCTTGCTATGGACTATGGGTCAGCTCTTGTGTTTGGACAGCTGTTAGGAGATCCTGTCAGAGTTCATGTTAAATCTTGCTTTAGCTTCTAGAGGAAATATATTTATTTCTTCACTAGAAAGCAATGGTATAAATAGGATATGGAAAAACCTAGGATGTTTCCTTGCTGCGGGTCAAAGAGTCACAGAGGTCTGTAGGAAGACAGCTGAACAAAACGGCAGCAGGTGGGGTTTGTGTGTGCCACTTAGGATGTGTCTTTAGGGACAGGACCATGGAGGGATGGAGCAGGGCTGTGTCTGGGAGCCCGTGCATCTTGGCACAGGTTTAAATTTTATATCTCTTGGATTATCTGATCTTGGGATAACTGTCAGTCTTGGTGTATTTTTACAGGAGGGAGCCTGGAGTCTGAGCTATAAGCTCTTTCATTGCAAAGCAGTAAAAGATATAGATATAAGATATAGAAGAGATATATAAGATTATATATAAGATATAAATAAGATTCTATATAAGATATAGAATATATATTCATTCAACTCACATTCCTACCAGTAGTCCAGGAGCCGTGTGTATTTGCGCTCAGCAGATTCTTGGGAAACATTGTATACTGTGGTTGTGTGTTTCAGTTTTAAACTACTTCAACTGAAATGGATTAATTCCCTTGTCACTGTATTTTCCTGTGGTTTTCATGTAATTTTTGCTATAAAGTTTACAGTACAGTAAGAATCCAAAAACATAATTTCAAGCAAAATAGTTTATGAAGAAAACTATTTCCGAGCGATTTCTACATGAAATCACTGGATTGATTTCTACACCAGTCTGGGCAGACAGCCTTGAAGTCCAGGAGGTGTCTTCCTAGCTGGTCACTCGCTCGGTGCAACAAGGGCCTCTGTCTGGAAGTCCCTAATGATTTGTGGGAGATCCAGCAAAGTGCTTAAAGAGCTGTTTTGGAGCTATCTCACATGCCATCTGTACTTGGGATGTCTTTCCCAATCTGGTGTTTCAAAACAGCTACTTAAATTCCTCCAGAAGATTTGTTTCCATGAACAAATCTTCATGAACAGCTTAGAAGAAAAGCTGACTCAGGCCGCCCATGCAGCCAAGCACTGCAGCACAAGAGGACTTTCTTTGGACTTCAGCAGAAGACAAGTTTGCTCTTCAGTGCTTTGCTGAGTCTGCTCCGATGGACATAGTGCTGCGTCCTTTCAGCCCAACAGCACTGTCACTGCTCCTGTGGCCCAGCCTGCAGAATGGTCCCTGTGGCTGGGCTGTCCACCACCGTGGTGGGAGCAGCAGTGGGGCCTGATGGTGTGAAGGGATGCTGCAGGAAGGTGCAGGGAGAAATTAGATCTCTTTCTGTGTTTGGAAAGGCTAAATCAATCGGCATCCCATAGCAGAAATAGGGCATTCCATGAGGGACCATGCCTTGCAGCAGTCCTATGCCATTTTTTGACAGATTACTGCATGGGCTTCCTGTTTGAAGCCCTCCAACACTGCCCTTTTCTTTTATGGTGGGTCTATGTATGTTGTAAGGGCCAAACAAAATCATATCTAGCAAAGAAAGACATGATGTCCAGGCCCGAGGGAAGGCTGTCTGCTGCAACTGGGCCCCAGAACCAAGGTGGCGAAGAGAGGAGTTGTTCCCAGGTAGGCGACTTCTCTGAAGATTTCATAATGCTCTTCCCAGCAGCCAGATGCTTTTGCTGTGAGCCTCATCAAAAGCATCTCTACCCACATAACGTTTTTGTTGGCTGTGCTGGCCCTCTAGAGTTCATTGAATGTTTTCAGAGATGCATACATGTGAGACTTAAAAGACTCATTACAGCTCAAATGTCCAAAGATGATTGCAGAACCAGATCACCACATTTTGACAGGTGGATTTTCTGTGCTTCCAAAATGCCGTGTCTGTCCAGACACTTGGGCTGTTCCTAATGATGGGATAGATTTTGACCTTAGTGACAGAAAAGCATAAAAGAAGTGTGAACAATTTCATTTTTGTTTTCAGAAGTGAACATGACATCTTGTTCCCTTCTCATCTGAGAAAAATGCAAACAAAAATGAAACTGGAGCCAAGCAAAACCAGTTTGAGAGAGAAAGCAAAAGGGAAAACACACAGGAGTCCTGTGTTCTTCATGCTTGGAGCTGGTGGTTGCTGCTTTCTGTGGGGTTTTGGGGTTTTTGATTAAATTGCGTGGAACCATCAAGCTTATTTGATTGTTTCCCACTCTCAGTCATAGCAAGGGTAGAAAGCAGCCATGGCTGGGCTGTAACGTTCCCTGCACCAAACGATAACAGTACATAATGCTGAGTTATCATTATACGTGCACATACAAAATCAGAGGGCCTCTAATGGAAGTAGTTTGGTGAAGAATACTTCTTGGAAGAAGTTGAGGTGTAAAATAGAAATTCAGACCTTTTTCCTCATTAGATTAACAGCAAAATTCCTGATATGCTCCCAGATGGACTTCCAGGACCAGTTTTAGATGCTGTACCATTCCACCAGGTCCTACCTGGGATCCTTCAAGCCCTCTAGTTTGAGCCACAATGTCCCTTAGGTGTCCAAAGACAGTGCCAATGGGCATTTTTGGCTGCAGGTTAGGGCAGATTGGTGCACACAACTGAGGTCGGAGACACAACATAGTCCATACCGCTTCTAGGGTAGAGGGGCTGTGGTGGCATTCAGCCCCTCTGCAAGAGTATGTGGGGAGGACATGGGGATCTGCTGCAAAGGAGGCTTCTGGTGCACCTCTCCAGGAGCTGTGCTGACTCATCTGGTGCTGTGGCTGATGTGGGTAATGGCAATTCCTAATTAATTGCAGCCATGGTAATAGGAATGCCAATTATGCGATACTTTCAAGGCTCAGCATCATACTCCTGTGCCTCTGCTGGTACGGAGACAAGATACTGACTATGCAGGAGAAAGGATGGAAATGCATCTTCTGTCTCAAAATGCACTGAGGAACGTGTTCAGTCACACACCAGACGGGTGAAAGGAAGGTTTGACCTTGGCCACAGCACTGCTGTTCATTCTCAGCTTCTTGCCCAGGTGTCTGCAGGTATGTATTAGCTGTTAATTGTTGGCCAGCCTTGGTCATGCCCCTTGGCTGTCAGGCGCTACACGAAAGCAGGACAAAACCTGTGTCCCTCCCCTTCAAGGAGCACAGCATGCCCAGGAGGGTCTGTCCCATGGAGAGGTGCCTCGGATTGAGGGATAGCCTGATGTCCAGGCAGTTTCTTCAAAGGCAAGAGCCGTGATATCCAGAGCACCCAGTCCCTGAGACCGCAGGCAATATCTTAGTCTGTTTGACCACACGGAGTGCTCTGCACCACAGGGTAAATTTCTCAAGTGCTGTTGGAGATAGAGCTGCTTACTTCTCAGTATTTAAAGGAATTGCCTAAGCAAATCTCCATGGAGAGACAGGAGAATGTAACCCCGTGTTGTCCTCTGGCTTTCGACATGCCAGATGAGCGGTAGGGGCTCTCAGAGGACTTGTCTAGCTCTAGGGATATGAGCAAAGCTGATGGGAGGGAGCAACTGTGTTTTAGACCACAGCTGTGCACGTGTCTGGAGTTATTTTCCCCAGCCTTGTGCCCCTTTCCTTGGGAGTGAGCGATGCAGTACAACTTGCAGGAATCCCGTATTTCTGAGCATGTAGGCTGGTAATCACCGAGACCAAAAGATCGAAATGCCGAAAAGACCAAAGTCAAAGATTTGTTTGCATAGGCTCCTCCAACAAAGCAAACATTTGTCAGATCTAAATTCTGTTGAAAGGTATCTTGTTTTGTTAATTTAAAAAAATAAAAATCAGTGGAGAAACAATAGCACAAATGATGCAATCCTATTTCCAGCTTGGCAACCCTGACTGTCTCCCCTTGATTTTTAGTACTTGTACAGTTTCTTTGTAACTCTGAATGTCTGTTTAGTTTCCATGTTGACTGATGGCCAAATTCTCAGTCCCACTGAACTCAGTGGGAGTTTTGAGCTGAATCAGAATTGCAAGAGAAAATAGTTATTCAACATGCAACAAAACAGGGGCAACAGGTAGGAGACCATTGTGCTGCAGTGGAGCACAGGAGTGAGTAGGGCAACAGCAGCTGGGTTTTGTGTCTGCAGAGCAAAGGGATGCCCATGTCCCTCGATACCTGTCCACTTTCCCTGGGGCCTCATGTTCTGTTGAGGTTTTTAGGAGTTCCTATGCTTGGGAAGAGGCTGATGCTCATCATCACTGGAAGATTTATGTCTTCACCCAGGCATTTTAACAAAGCATTTGGGTGAGGTAGGGTGGAAGAGGTTAATTTTCTACCAAGACTGGTCTACCATAATACAACACTTCAGAACAAATGTGCCCTGAAAGTAATGCAGGTGCCAGGGCTCCTTCTGCTGTGGTTCATGCCAGCAGTGCAGTACTGTCCCTACGGCTGGCCCATGTCACTGGTGCATAAACTGCTGCCAGGGAAGTCACTTCTACAGGATGTTCCTGCAGACCACAGCCTGTCCTGTGGCCTCAGCCAAGAGTCCATATTTCAAGGATTGCTTTTTGGTCCCCCCACAGTGTTTGGTCCTGCCCTGTATCAGCAGTGTTAAGACAAGGTCAAAGGGGGATGAGTGAAGAGGACAGCCAGTGTTGAAATGCATCTCCTGCCAGTGTTGAAATGCATCTTCCCACACTGAGAGAGCTGCTGTCTCCAGAACCAGCACCTCCTGTGGGTCCTCCAGAATAACCCATGGATTCCCCAAAGTCTTCAGCCCACAGGTTGGGAAACCCTGTCCCAACAACAGGAGGGACCGAGCGGTGGGAGATCCCCATTCTCATGTCCACCACTTGTCCCTCCTCCTTGCCCTGGTGCCTCCTGGTGCTGCTCCCCATGCAGGCAGCAGATGGGGGACCAGAGCCGAGTGATGGACATCGCAAGCCCAAAGCCCTGGGTCTGGAAGTGCCTTTGGGTTCCCGCACGGCACGGTTACCTGAGCGCGGACACTTATCCCAAGTGAGCCGAGCCACCCTCTGGGTGTGTGCACTCCTGCACGAGCTTGTTTCCATCAGCTTCACCCCCAGCGAGAAGGCAGAGCCGGCTCCAGCCTGTGACCTGTGCTCAGGGGCTCCCATCTCATCCCCCTTCCTGGGGTCTTGGCCTCGGGAGTGCCTCCACTGCATCTGGAAGCAGGGATTGGCCATCCCAATCTGCCAGGCTTTGCAACGCTCTGCAGACAAAAAAAAAATATTCTAGATTTGGGCCCCGTTCTACCTCTTTTGGCTTTTTGTTCTGTGAAGAGTCCTATTTCTTCTTGGCTTTTCTTCTTCACTGGGGTGTTGGGAAGATAATAGCACTAAACGAGTCTTTGCCTGAATGCTGGATTATTGTCTAGACCCGAGCCTTCTGCCAAGTCACGGACACTGCTTCTTGCTTGCCATTCTCCTTCCTTTGCCTTTTATTTCTAGCATTTTTTTTCCTAACTTGTTTAACTCTGGTGTTTTCCGTCCTGTGGTCAGTGACTGCAGAGCTTTGGTTTGCATTAGTGTTTGCTGTGCCCCTTGCCATGTGAATTTTGCCTTTCAGCTATCCTGTATGGGAACAGAGCTGCTTTTGCTCTCCCTGTCTTGTTGTTAAAGCCCCAAACTGAATAATCTTTCACATTCCACATTGAATTAAGTGGGATGTGTCTTTTTTTTCTGTTAAACTTTTTTTATTTTTTTTTTATTTCACAGTTCTTAAACAGAAACTGTTGGGTTTATAGTATCATTATCTTGAGAAAAAATGTCCCTTCACACATTTCTTGCAGGAATTTATGGCAGTGGGAAGAGGCTAGGTTGGCCTCCAGGTCCTTTCCAGACATTATGGTCTACCCCTTCTTATATTAAAACTTCATCTGTGGGCAGCTTTTATCATTTCTTTGCAATATCTGAAATCTAAATGTAGTGACAGTCTGTTTGGCTGATCACCCAAGACTGGAAGTGTACCCAAACAATTAAACTCTGATATTGAAGAAGAAAGAGCAAAACCACAGAAAGGTTTTGCTGAGTTGTATCAGCAAAACTTTTGCACATTTAAGCATGTGAGGGCTTAGAGCTAGATAAGGGGTATAACTAACCTTTATTTTGACATTCCCCTTTTAATAAGCATTGCTCTTTATGCATTTCATAAAGCAGTTTATATGATTGCGTTACTGGGAGGAAACAAAGAAATGCCAGGAAAACTTTACATAAAATGGTTGTAGTACTCAACCATTTATGTACTCATAAAATGGTTGTAGGCT
Source organism: Anas platyrhynchos (assembly GCF_047663525.1). Classification (NCBI taxonomy): domain Eukaryota; kingdom Metazoa; phylum Chordata; class Aves; order Anseriformes; family Anatidae; genus Anas; species Anas platyrhynchos. The sequence goes on along the minus strand of NC_092620.1, from coordinate 1,230,190 downwards.
CCAGCAAACAGGAAAGCTTCCCCCATCTCTCTTTTTTTTTTTTTTTAATTCCCTGCCATTCAGCTTGCAAAAAAGCATGTCGAATATCTCAGAAAACGGGATTCAGTGGTCTGAGACTAAACACAAATTCCTTCCACTGCTACCAAGAACAAGCCTGTTGGGCCTGCCTTGGCTAAACACGAGCCCTTGCTTTTTGTGGTGGAGAGCCAGTTGGCCTCGCAAAGCAGGTTTTAACTCCCATGGCTGCCAAGGAATACAAATTTGAGGGGCAGCATGATTTGGCAGGCCAGGCTGGGGACGGTTTAGACACTGACCATTGCAATGTATTTGTGAATGGCTGCTTCCTGTGCCCCAGCCCATTTAGCTGAGCAGCACAGATATCTGCTGTGAAAATAAAACTAGTTGCTGCTATGTGGGATGTTTAAAATTAATGGAGCTATTCACCCAAACAGAGGTGGGGGTTTGGGGTAAGGGATGAGACTGAGCCACAGAAAAGGGATTGTGACGGCTGCAAAACCAGCAAGGATGTGGCAACATATGGGCACTGCGGTGCTGGCGCGTTTGCTCCTGCAGCCCTGTGCCAATGCCTGTTTGCCTCAGCAAGGAGAAGGGGGAATGGGCTAAAGTTGCGCCAGGGGAGGTTTAGGTTGGATATTAGGAAGAACTTCTTTACCGAAAGGGTTGTTAGGCATTGGAACGGGCTGCCCAGGGAAGTGGTTGAGTCACCATCCCTGGAGGTCTTTAAAAGACGTTTAGATGTAGAGCTTAGTGATATGGTTTAGTGGAGGACTTGTTAGTGTTAGGTCAGAGGTTGGACTAGGTGATCTTGGAGGTCTCTTCCAACCTAGATGATTCTGTGATTCTATAATTCCGTGATTCTGTGATTCTGCCTCGTGGGACCCTGGAGAGGCTGCCCTGTGCCTCCCCAGCACTGCTCCCAAGAGCCTTGTAAGGAGAGGAGCATTTGAGCATCCCACGTGCTCTCTGAGCAAATACCAAGCGTTAAAAAGGCAGCAGGCACACAGGGAGCTGCCACTGCACTTAGGGCTAACCCTAGCACCAAGATCTTTAAACAAAGACGGTCGCTGCTGTTTGGTGCCTCAGGGTTAACCCACTCCAAAGGAGCAGCACCAGGTGGCAGTCAGCAGCCCAAAGCCTTGCCCTTCAGGGTGACGAGAGACCTTTAAACTTCCTTCGCTCTTTTTCTGTGCACGTATGTGTGTGTCGCAAGCCCTGATAATCTTGTCTTCACAGCCTGTGTGGAAATCTGAAATGTCCACGTTCACAGAATCACAGAATCACAGAATTTCTAGGTTGGAAGAGACCTCAAGATCATCGAGTCCAACCTCTGACCTAACACTAACAGTCCTCCACTAAACCATATCCCTAAGCTCTACATCTAAACGTCTTTTAAAGACCTCCAGGGATGGTGACTCCACCACTTCCCTGGGCAGCCCGTTCCAATGTCTAACAACCCTTTCGGTAAAGAAGATCTTCCTAACATCCAACCTAAAACTCCCCTGGAGCAACTTTAGCCCATTCCCCCTCGTCCTGTCACCAGGCACGTGGGAGAACAGACCAACCCCCACCTCACTACAGCCTCCTTTGAGGTACCTGTAGAGAGCGATAAGGTCGCCACTGAGCCTCCTCTTCTCCAGGCTGAACAAGCCCAGTTCCCTCAGCCACTCCTCGTAGGACTTGTTCTCCAGGCCCCTCACCAGCTTCGTCGCCCTTCTCTGGACCCGCTCAAGCACCTCGATGTCCTTCTTGTAGCGAGGGGCCCAAAACTGAACACAGTACTCGAGGTGCGGCCTAAGTTCAGTGGGAGGGTGCAAGACACTCTGGCCACATCTGCTGGCAGGAATTTCCTCTTGCTCCAGCTTCCTGGAGGAGGGAGCAAGAGGAAAGTTTCCTCACCCTTGGGCTGTTTTTTCACAGCTCAGTGCAATGGCGTCTGCTTCTGAGGAGCCCTGTCATGCCAGGCATATTTCTGGAGATGACACGAGCTTTGAATGCAAAAGCAAAGAGGCTGCCAAAGCATTTCTTCCACTTGGCTGTTGGGTTTTAGGGGACCTGTAGTCTTGGCTACTGCTTGCAGTGAGGGGCGAGCACTGGCTTCTGAGCCATGCTGGTCCCTCCAGCAAACCACTCATGGGCATTTCCTCCTCTTTGTGCCTATTGAATGTCCATGTTGCCCTCTTTGAGCCACATTCTTACTGCCTCCTGTCCAGATCCACTGGTCCTGGCTCCCCATGCTGCTGGAGCTGAGCCTGGTCCTCAGTTTCTTCATACACATCCCCTGCATAGCAATGATGAAGGACGTGCATAAGGGAAATAGAAGACAGGGCAAAACCATTTGGTGTGGGCACCTCTTTTCCTTGGCAATTTACTTTTTAACTTTTTTCTTTCTCTGTTAGAAGATCTTGATAGGCTGGAAATGGCATGCTGCAAATGAGCACAGCGGTACGCCCAGCTGGTGCAGAGGAGGAGACATGCAGGGGAGCGATACTGCAGGCCAGGCATATCGGGATGACTTGAGAAAAACATGACTTCTGACATTTTTTCCCTGCCTGACTTCCAGCTGCTGCTATGAAACTAACCAAATATTCCCTGGTTTAGTATGGAAGCAAGTCTTCATCTCACAGAGAACCACAGGGCAGCTTTTCCTGGGAACCAAAGTCATGTTATCCAATTACTTATGAAAACTTTCAGATGAAATATGCTAGTTAGTACTGGATCGTGTTAGATACCATTAAATTGGCTCCTCTTTTGCACTTGTGTGTCCGGAGAGTCACCCCGAGGGCCAGCCTGTTTTGTTGAGTCAGATGTGCTGGCCCAGTTGGTATAACACTGACCTGCCAAGCAAACATGATATAGTTTAGCACAGGATTTTTTAGGTGTCGTGTGGTTTGAGTCTGGGGTTTGTTTCCTTCTCTCCATGAAGGATGCATTTGATGTAGGGGGTTTAGAAACATTAGTTGCTATGAGACAGTGCTGCTGGAGTAATTTATATGAATGCAGAGGGCTGAGATCATTAGGTAGCCTGTTCTTATGTCATTTCCATGACACTGCAGACACTACATGAATGAAGCCATTTTGTGAGTAAATATGGTTACTGGTGCCTGCTCAGAAATGACCTACCTCATCTTTGTTGCTCTTCTGCTACTAGTCTGTGCAAAAAAGGGCATACTGACCTCTTTCTTTGACTTCCCAGGCGACAGCAGAGACTTCCCGGAGGGAACAAGTCTCAGCAGCACACAGATCATCAGCAAGGCGGCACCAAACACAACAGGGACCACCAGAAACTCTACCAAGGTGGCCAGGCCCCTCACTCCTCAAGCAGAACGGGCTACCACGGCTACAGCCAGAACCGGAGATGGCACCACAACCAGAAGCACTCAGACAATGACAAAGAAATGCACAGAAACGCCAAAGAGACTGAGAATTTGAAAATTGAGGACACCTCTGTCTGCATGGTGCATAATCCAGTGGAGATGAAGCAGGGCCCAGAGGCGGTGGAGAAGCAGTCCCAGCAGTACATCCAGGAGCCGGAGACCAAGAGGAAAGACAGTATTCACGAGCACATTGGGGAGAGACCCAAGATCAATTTGCTTCAGTCTTCCAAAGACAGGCTGCGGAGGAGACTAAAAGAAAAGGTATTTTTTGGACTTACCTTTTTTCCAAGAGTCTGGCTGCTGGCCATACAGGGTGGGCTGGGCTCAAGGGACGTCTCCATGTAATGCACCCAACTTATCTTAATCTTCCCAGTGTCAACACTTCTGTTGAAGTGTCTTCATGCTTCTTCAGGAGGTTTTTTACTGACACAGTGCTAAGGCTTTTAGCTTGCCTCCGTGGTTGAGGTTGCTACCAGCTTCAGTTTTCCAGGAGGGACTGGGAGCTCATCCTTATCCCTGCAAACACCCTCGGGGAAGGCTGGGGCACGTGCGAGCTGCAAGGCAGGCACTCCCTCCCCGGAGGCTGATCCCCACTGACTGCCTCTACTCTGCAGAGTTCATCTGCCTTGCAGAGAGGTCTAAAAAAGGCAATTCATCTCTCCGCAAATACAGAGCGAAATACCAAGCTTTGACTTTTGAGTGCTGAGTATTTGTAGTCGGCTACTTAAAAGTTGATATCTGTTTATCTTGGTAATGAATTGAAACTCCCTTATCTTTCCCCTTCCTTCCAGCAACCCAACAATAACAAAACTATTGCTTGCAAGTGATGGAGGAGAATCCAAACAATATTCAACCTCAGATTTCTGAGGAATTCAGAGATCTCCATTTGCCCTATGTGCAACCCAGACTCTTTCTCCTGAGATTCTCTTTTCAGACTGGAAAATGCATTCGTGGGGATATCTCCAATGAGATTTTCAAAATGTGTAGCAAAAATAACCTGAACATATACAATTCCATGGGAGTGCACGTTGGAAATGTATACCTTTGAATGCATGTGCATTTACTATTTATGTATGTGCCTTGAGGGGGAGGAAGAGATTTTGTTAGTTAGTTTTGTTATTTAAAGCAATGGAAGTGTAGCAGAGACTTTCAGAGTATTCACTTCAGTGTCTGCCCTGCAACTTTATAATCTGGTAAGAAACACATCACATAAGCACCCACTCTGGGATGTGTGTAGTTAACCCTGCTGGTCTCCTGATAGCTCCTGCTGGCTGGTGTTGCAATTGTCCAAACAATTGCTACAGGTATGTATGGTATAATCTGTTTTAAGATTGAACCATGGGAGGTGAAGGGAGCAGACCAGAGCAAGCAGGATGCATGCCTTATGATGCAGAGGAAGGGACAAATGCTTAATTAAATGTTAAAAAGAAGCAGTAAGTTAGTTCTGTGGTAATGACATGAAGTAAAATGTGTAACAGTCAAGAGATGGAAAAGTTAAGAGTTTTTCTAATGCCTGGAACATGTGACATCTTTGATCCCAATTTAAATCATTAAATATACATTAAAATGTAGATATTTTTGTGGGATTGCTATGTGAGCATTTTGCAAACAAGAATGCACTTTCAAAATAGAGGCAAAAAAAAAAAAAAGACCATTATTAGACCATTATTAGCATGTTCCAGATGGGAAGCTGAGCAGACATGGCCAGAAACCTGTCTGAGACTGTGAAGGCAGTCAGGGTGATCTGACCTTGGTATCCTGGCTCAGAACCCTCAAGCACATCTTCTCCCTGGGCTGAGGAGGAAAACTCTGAGATTGTGTACTGCGGGAAATGGGGAAATGGAAGATTTCTGGGTCAGGACTCATGCACTTGTGGCTTTCAATGCTGAGATGAGACCATTGTACCTCTAGAGGATGCTCTGATTTTTCTAGGTCTGTTTATATGTCTCCCCAGTCCCTTTTCCCCCTTTGCTGTTTGTGGAAGGACAAGGGCTGATGCATCTGTTTTCTCCTTGTGTAACAGACGCCTTGTCTTTCCCTTTTCACGGACCAGGACAAAATCACAGTTGAAACTACCAATCCTGAAAAGAACAAAATGGACAAATTAATTGAAATCCTTAACAGCATGAGGAACAACAGTAGTGATGTTGACTCCAAGCTCACCACCTTCATGGAGGAGGCCCAGAACTCCACCAACTCTGAGGAGATGCTGGGGGAGATAGTTAAGACCATCTACCAGAAAGCAGTGACAGACCGCAGCTTTGCTTCCACAGCAGCCAAACTCTGTGACAAAATGGCCCTATTTATGGTGGAAGGAACCAAATTCCGGAGTCTGCTCCTCAACATGTTGCAGGTAATTAGATGAAATTATTTGGTTAGGCGCGTGCAACTTCACCCTGCCAGGTCTTACCATGCATTTGGGCAGGAGCTGAGCTTTTACCAAATTCCTTTTAAGCCCAGGAAATGAGAAGATAAGTGTTTCTGCATTTCATTTGTGCCCACCTTTAATAGTTACTGTAGACATTGTTACACCACAGGCATCATCCAGTTGCTCTTCATTCCCATTTCAGGAGCTGTACGTGGAAATACAGTATGTCACGGCAGGGCCCATCTGTGAAAGGAGTAGGTTGCTTGTGGCAGCATCCTTGTGACATGAAGAAAAGTGAGCTTGGCACTTAAAGTGAATGGTCGTTGCTGCTCTTTTGGGCTCTCTTGCTGTTTTTCCCACACCTCTCAGCACCATGGGTATCACATTAAGTCATGGTCCCTGGGAAGGCTGTTGGCCGCATCACCTGGCGGAAGGGCTTGCTCCTGGTTTCTCATTGCACCCTGGACATTAATGATTTGTGTATTTGCTAATTATTTTGAGTGACTTGCTTAGTAGTATAGGCAGCACTGTTTGGTTGTTCTGCTCCAAAAACCATCAGCTACAGCAAAGTTGAGGTGGGAGCGTGCTTTCTGGAGAGGGTGTCACATAGACCTCCGTCTTTCTGCCTCTCTGGAGACAGAGTGTGCAGAGATGAAAGCACAAATTTGCATCTTCACTTTAATTTGCATTTCTGTTTGGCCACTTGCTCACACACACAGCTCATCTGCAGCACGTGTGTGTTGAACAGCCCCCTTAGGGGGCTGTTCAACAGAAACTGGGGCAGCAATCCTCCTAGGGGCCCTCTTTGTTGCTGCTGTATCTTTCCGTAGCTCACGTACCCGAGCAGCTAGGGCCAAGGTCGGTTCACCGTCCCACTTCCTCATATCTTCCCCATGGTCACGTAAATAAAACCACAAGGTACCTCACGGTGTGCGTCCCGGATTCTCCCTTGTTTGAGCCGGGGACTGCTGGCACTTGATGGCCAAAAGATTTTTCCGTCTAGGTGAGGATGAAACTATGTGTTCATCTAACCGTTGGGACAGTCTCTCCACAGCTGAAATGCAGTCTCGTACTGGGGCAGAGAGATTTTCTTCATATTTATGAAGTTGATTGGACACGTTGTCCACAGTTGGCCCCATCCCCTCCTCCCAACCCATTACTGCCAGTGTGCTGTCATGTGTTGGGAGTGCAGCCCGTACAAACTTCCGCCACATGGACATTGTGCATTGGACTTCATCAGGGTCTTTAGGTACCTGGGCGTTGTTTAAATCACTATAAAGCATCTCCAGCACAGCTAATTCCCGCAGCTGCTGGAGGCCCTGATCCATAGTGGTCCATTTGATTACTTGGTAGACAATATCCTCTATGTGGAGATACCTTTCTTTCACAGCTGTTAGGAGTCACCTCCAGAGGATGAGAACTTGTGCCTCTCTTCCAATTACTCTATCAATGAGCCTTTCTCTAGAAAGGGATCCCAGCTGCTTGGCTTCATTGCCTTCTAGCTGTTGGCTATTGGCCCCAGTGTCCCAGCATCGAAGCAGCCAGGTGAGGATGTGCTCACCTGGATGGCGACTGAAGTCTTTTCGTAGTTCTCACAGCTCACTCAAGGATAGAGACCGAGTAGTTTCTGATTCATCTATGATTTCAGTCTCTTCTTTGTGATGTTGCCATGATAATGCTGCTTTAGAGCTGCTTGCCTTTTCCTCTTCTCCCTCATCTGTAGGAGGAGCTTCTTCCCTTACTAAACGACCTGATCTCCGTTTCCACTGTTTCGTCTTTACTACAGGGGCGACTGATACCATAGATGGTCAGTCCTCTGGGGTGGTCACAGTGTGTGCTGTCTCATCATCAAATTCAGGAACTTCCCTATCCCCTTGAGGGTGCTGGGCAATGTTAATTGACATTTGATAGGCGTAAGCCAGACCCCAGCAGAGTGCAGCAAGCTGGTGGAGTTCTCTAGTATTGCCAGGGTCAGGGCATACGTCTTTCAAACATTCTACCAGTTTTCTTGGATTTTGCACTTGTTCAGGGGTGAAATTTAGAACCATTGGAGGAGAAAACCGTGATAGGCACCTGCCCAAATCCCCCCACACACCTTGCCACCCACAACTTTGTCTGGGGACAGGTCCTTGGATAATATTCTTAATAAATTGCTTTACCTTGGGGAAGAAGACAAACACAAGGCCTAGTAATAGGAGGATAATATCTGACCAAGGGTATCCAAGATACTGAAAGGCTGCTGTAATTAGCCCACAGGGAGAAAAGAAGAAGGCACCACACCCGATATTATTCACTGATTGACTGCTAGGGGCAAAAAAGAAGGCGCTGGAATTCTTAATATTTTCAATAAGATAATCTCCAGGAGATCAGGAAGATAACAATGCAGGGCCTGAGTACCAGACAAAACTGAAGGCCAGTATGTTACAGCACAACACGATAAAAAAAAACAAGCACAGACTTCAACACTTTCTCCGATCGGATGTAAAGGAAAAAAGAAAACAGAGAGTAAGCTACATACAACATATCCACACAGAAAAGTATTACCAGAAAATCGAGCATTATGACTACCAATATGTTAGTTGTAAATACTTCAATCAATGCTATTGTTATCTCAACCCTCGAGCCCCACATTGGGCGCCAAAAAGGACTGTGGTGGAGCTCGGCTGCCCACCTGAGTAAAACCACCACAACAAGTAGCTCTCATTTTCTCTGTGACTGTTCTCCACACATGCTCAATATTCAGAATTGTGCCTTTTTTTTGGCACACTTGCCTGCCCTCCTTGCTGTGTCTGTGTGTACCGGGTGGGGGCCAAACACAGCTTTTGGGCAAGTGGGGTGTGGCAGCCACTTGTGCTTCTGATCCTGCTATGGAGGAGGTGTTGGAAGGAGATGTCTTCCTGCCCTCCAGATACCTTCTCATGTCCGATCAGTAGGCAAAGGGCTGCCAGTCGTATTTACAGGGATGGGAGGGAAGAAGCTGTCATCTTCTGCCACCTTCACCGATGTTGCTGTCTGTGGGTAGCAGCATCCAGAACAGCGGTGCTCACTGGGGATATTGGGATTTATTTATTTTTTTCCAGAAATGGAAGCTTGGCCTAGAAATGCATATTTTAAGGAAAATGTTTCTGGCAATGGATTTTCATATGGACATGAGAGGAAAGCTGATAGCCAGTTGTCTGGTAGGTTTGGTTGTCTACCAGATTCAGGGCTCTTAAGTTTTCTGTGCTAGTGATCAGTCTTTTACCTTGGGCAGGTCTTTCCATCTCCCTCTGCCTTGGTTTCCCTCATTTGCAGTAATTCTGGGTCCTGCAACCAGGGTGCTCATCTGTTTTATTCTGTTTCCGTTGACACAAGCTGATGTGGCTTCATAAACAAGCCTCACAAAAGCCAGCTTGTATTTCTTCTCAAATCTCTTGATATTTTCATTTGAGTACCTGCTCTTGCTTTTGCGACTATAGCTACTGGAAGGACTGAGGATGGGGAGGGAAGGGACAAAGGTGATGAGAGGAGTATCTGCAGTTTCACATGATGTCATAGCAGGGAGATGCTACGTGACTACAAAGAACAGGCATCCAGGCTGCTAGGGCAGGAGTTTGGAGGAAACCAGGATGTAGCCAGAATGGTAGAGCAGGGTTTAGAAAGCCCACCTGGATCCGACTTGCACGTAAGTCCGAGGAGATGTGACTCCAAGAAGGGTGAGAGTTTTCCCTCTGCTTTACAGTAGGTGAGGAATGATGTGGAGAGACTGAGCGCTCCAGGCGAGGCTACCTGTGCAACAACCCACAGTGGTGCAAGGTCTGAGCCCAGGCTCTCTCCAGAAGTCTGCGAAAGCCAAAACAAGATATGTAAAACTAAGAGAGGGAAAAGGCAGATACCTACAAATGTTCTTCACTCATAAGCAACTGGGAGGGATTTAATCTGCTGGAAGCGAAGCCTAGCAAGATGCAAAGGCATGCAGGGAGGACTGTTTCCTGCAAGGCTGTCAGGGTGAGCAGAGCCAGTGCCCACCCCATGGAGCTGCTGGGAGCTGTGGTGCTGGCTGAGCTGAGAAGGGGTGAAGACATTTCTGCATGTCACCACTGGAGCAGTAACTCCTCAGGGCTCTCCTGGCCAGGGGCAGCTCATCAAAAGTCCCAGCCTGCTGGTGAGGCTGGAGCTGTCCTTCCCACCAGCCCTTGTGCCTTTGTCCTGGGCCAATCAAGACTTCAATGCCCTGAACCCAGACTGAGGAGCAGATCCAGCTTATGGGGGTGTCATTTAGGGCATCCAAGCATCCCAAATGTTGCTTACCAGGCATGTCCTGGTGTTTGGGGCACAGCAGCCGTGCCCACCATTTCTCCTACTCCCTGCAAAACAGTTTGAAAGTGGGGAGGAGGTGAGTCACTGGGCTGCTTTTTCATTGGCTTTAAATTTTCATTTTCATTGGCTTTAAATCAAGATGTTATCTCCTTTTAAGGGGAAGAAAGCTATTTTTAAGGAGGAAAACATGGTCTTGGTGCAAGACAAGAGTGCAGCCAAGGCACATGGTTCCTGACACCGGCTCGTCCCCAACGGGTGGCTGCTGTGTGCAGTGACCAGCACCCTCTGAGTGAATCCATCCCTGAATTCATTGCAGTTAGGTGAGAACAGCATTTCTCAAGCATCTTTGCAGCCAAGCCTTTGAGAGGCAGCTGGGGATGGTTGTGGGCATGGAAGCAGGAGAGCATGGGCATGCAGCACTGCCCTAGGATGCACAGAGGTGGGCAGGATGAGTCCTTTCTCACCTGACAGCCAGAGCATCTGTGGGCAGGGAGCTCTGTGGCCACCAGACACTCAAGGAAACCATCCGTCTCTTTTATTTCCTTTGGCCATGATGGAGGAGGGCTTCTTAAGTTCAGTTTTATGGCTAAGCACCACACAACTGCCCAATACACTTGTCATTTTTTAAATAGTAGTGCTTTTTAATGTTAGGTTATTTTCCTTTTCCTGGGATTAGAGGTTTTTAAGGCTCCATAGCTGATACACGGATTGCACGACTCAGGCAGTTCAACCACCGACAGAACTGCGCATAAGTCAAATAATCACCCTGCTGCAGAAATAATTTTGCCCTAAAGATAGGTTTTAAAAAATAGGTTCCCAGGGAATATCCCAGTTTCTGCACCAGAGCTGAGAGAAATTGTGCGTGTCAGGAGAAGACAGCAAGTTCAGGTGTCGGCCTTCTGTAAAGATGAAATCACCGAACGGGGATGAGTTCTGGTGACCCATTTGTATCAGGGTTCCCTGGCAGGGTTACCTGGAATTTCTCCTTGCATCTTCAGGAACAAGTGGGATCGTCACTTGTGTCAAGTCAAGTGACACGTCAAGTGTGTCTCAGTGCACTGCCATACACAGCACAGGGAGGCTAGCCCTGTGCATTAAAACGTTGGAAAAAGCCTACAAGGAGAAATGTGCACATTTCTGTTACCACTAATCCCAACCAAGATCAGTTGTGTGGTGTTTGTTTTTTTTTTTCCAGTAGGCTGTGTGCAGATGTGGCAGAACCCCTGCTTTCCCCAGGGATGGCTGGGAGGAGGTACCCCCCCTGGCAAGGTGTCATAAGTCACAGAGCAGACCTGAGATCCGGTGTCACCTTGCTTTCATCATTTACTGCAACTGAAACAGCTGGGAGCTGCTCAGCAGGCTGTTACAGCAGCGGTGCCAGGGTGAACCTGTGTTATGTTTTGGTTTTGAATGATGGTGACATTCAGCAACAAGGAAAACAGGCAAAGAAGAAACAAACAAACAAAAAAAGAAAATCAGTATTTATTGTAAGCTAGGGTAACTCCACATTGCTTTTCTTATTGCCCTGGACACAACAGATGGGTTTGGCTGAGCAATATAAAAAAGACAGAAAGAGCAGAGCTAAAGCAGGATCCAGCAGCGATGGCCAGAAGCAGAAGGATGTTACCCAAAAGGAGAAGAGGATGGCAGCCCCTCTGGGCTGGGGAGGACCCTTCCAACTTGCCCTCTTGTCACAGCACTGCCACCCTTATTATCAGACCCAGTGAGCTGATTTATGGTGTAGCATCATGTGCAGTAATGAATGGATTCGCATTCAGCTCTTCATGGCTGGAGTGCAGGATAAATAATATATCTCATTTCTCCAGAGAATCCCTAAGTGCTTCCAAGGAATGTGTAACCAGCCCCACTGTGCTTGGTGCACAGGGAAGGAGAGCGACATCTGCCTTGGAAAGCTGCAAAGAAATCATATGCAAAGAGTGAGCAGGCTGTGTGGGTATCTGCTTTCATGTGCAAGAGCACAGACAAATGCAAAAGGGGTTACTCCACTCAAAACTGCATATCTTTTAAAAATATCCTGGTGGGGCAAAAGGTCAGTACAAATGAAAAGCACAACATTAGGTGAAATTAAATAATTTAACATTTCATTTCTGGGAGTGAAACATTTTGACTTTCTCCAAACACAGTTTCTTTTTCCAACCAAAATAATCAGATGCATTCACACTGATTTATGAAATACTTTGATCAGCCCCAAAACAGCATTTTTTGTGGCACATTCAGGCTTGATAGTCCTGGCAGGGGACGGATGCGTGTACACAGTACAGAAGACTTGTCACAGCTGTGAAATGGGGGTTGGCTGCATCAGGGAAAATCTAACATTGCCCAGCTCCAGTCCCGACCTCTCCACCATCAGGCAGATGTTTTCCAACAGCCATTTCCAGATAATTTCCCATTAATTAAAAAACTCTAATAAAACGCTTGCTCTGGAGCTGGATTTGTGTCTCTGTAGCACCTTTCAGGCTAATCCAATCCCTGGACCTAAGGAGCTCAGCTCGCTGGGCACTGGCGAGTTGGGGAATTACTCTGCTGGGGTGTGATAAATCGGGATCACCATGCCCCTCCCTTGGTTGATCCCTCTGGCCGGGGCCGAGCTGCTCACCCCCCAGATGGCACCAGCAGATGTTCCTGTTTTGCAGGGGCTGAGCGGACTTGTTTGTCCCTCTTTCTAGGAGCAAAACGCCTGCAAATTGCAGCAGCTCAGCCCCAGACGCAGGGTGGAGCATCTCCCTTAGGCACTGCTGAACAAACTGTCTTTTTAACCCAGTTCCTTTTATATTTTCAGCTGTTGACAAATGCCCGTGTCGGAGGGGTGCTCGCACTGGTTGCTCCCAGGGGCTGCACGTGTTCGCAGCTTATCTCATGGCACTGGTTTTGATCTCAAAACAGACGCCAGCGCTGTGGTGCAGAAATGCTGTCATGTCATCCCCTCCCTGCAGACAGCTCCACTAAAGAGCATCTCCCCAAGCAGCGTGTGCCCTCACAAAGCGCGTAGCTGCAGCTGGGAATGGAGCTGCTCCATATGCAAAAGATGCACAGCTGTCCTTGCCTGAAATGAGGGGATTGGGGTCAGGAAAACCCTGGTTTGAATTCTTCCATCTCTCTGTGTTTCGGTCCCGAATTTCAGCCTTGCTGTTGAAGCTGGATGCTGGGAACCTGGGATGCTGGAGGAAAGGGGGGGAGGGCAGCTGTGGGGCAGGCTGATCAGCCTTGGGGAGATGCTGCTGGCCCTAGGCTCGGTGCTGGGGTTTTTTATTTCTCCTCATTGAGTTTTTTTGGGGGGGTTCAGTCTGAGACACTTGATCTGACTACAGATACTCACTGGGAAACCATTAGCTGCAGCAGAATGGTGCAAAACAGCACCAGTTGCCTTTGTGCTTTCCTCTTGGGGGCAATTGTCCCCCTTTCCTCCTCCTTTCCACCCAAACCGTAGCTACAAACTGTTTCTCCAGGTCCAAAAACAAACCATAGTTCCTTCACTCATGGGTCCCTTGATGTACGTACCGCTGTGGTATGAGGGGTGATTTTGGGCTGCACGCGCCCCTGGGATGTACACAGATGAACTGGGGACCTTGGAGGGAGAGGGGCATGAAAAATGTCTTGGTGGATACATGCATGGTTTCTTTGACCCCCTACAGATCCCTGTGCAATTAATAAATTGCAAGGAGGCCTCCTGCAAGAGATTTTTGCTTGTCATAGTTTCAGTCACTGGCTTCTGCTGGCCACAGTGCTTTTTTCTGCAGTGGGGAGGTGTTGAGCAACATGCCACAGACCCTTCACATGTAACATAAGTTGGAGTATTCCTCTGTTCAAATCTCTGTGCTCTTTATAGCCGAGATGTGTCTGCATCTGAGCTATGCATAGCGAAGTATATTATTAGAGAGGACATCACTGGGGCTGTAATTGTACACTGCTCCCCTTAGCAACCGCGGCCCACAACACATCAAACAGAAGGCTGACACCTTCTTAAAAAAAAAAAAAAAAAAAAAAAAAAGAAGATAAAACAAAAGGCACATCCCTATACAGAGCCCAGCACAGCCCCTTGCAGGGCTCACACGTGCACCCAGACAGAGGTGAAGGCTGGTGTGTCCTCATCTTTGGAGATGCCTTGTTGCCAGTGGCCGGGACTATTTCCATTGCATGCCTTACTGCATGCCCTATCACATGCCTAATTGCATACCCAACTGCATACCTAATTAAATATCCAATTGCATACCTAATTACGTACCCAGTTGCATGCCCAGTTACATAACCATTTGCATATCCTGGTTTGGGCTGTGGGATGTGCATACCCAGTTATATACTCTATTGCATCCTCTTTTACATACCCTCTTGTATACCCACGCAGGGTTTCCTCCATGCTCATCAGCCTGGTGCTTGCTCAAATGCAGAAGTTTGTTCTGAGGCATTCAAATTAGTCATATTAGTGCAATCTCCTGATGCCCGAAAAATGACATTTCCGTGGTTTGATGCTGTGCTTCTCTCTGGTTTTAAATACTTGACTCAGACCCTGTGGGTTTTGGCACCAGTCACACCTGTGTTTTGGTGGACTGAGCTGGATTTGAGATGTTCAGGGTAGCTGCTTCTGGAGGAGTTTAGCCTGGAAGGCTGCAAAGCTCATAAACCTGTTGCTGTCAGCCCAGGCAGAGGACAGATAAGTAAAATTTAGCTTGAATCCTTTATTGGGATAGAAATCTTGAGGCATTAGGTACTGGAGAATCGACTGACAGTTGATGGTTGGACTTGGTGATCTTGAAGGTCTTTTCCAACCTAGATGATTCTGATTCTGATCGATTTCTTTCAATAAATCAGGGTGCAAAGGGAAGCATTTACCATGCTGAGCACAAGGATTTGGGAAGAGTAAGCTGAAATCCCTCCTCTTCTGCAGGCTCCCTGTTTATTTGAGCCAATGACTTAACCTCCTAGTGATGGGAGCACTTTTTTGGGTTGGGAGGATAAAGACACCGAAGATGGTGAAGTGAGTGGGTACTGTGGTAATAGGGACATGGAAGCAATATGCATGGTTCGTGCTGAAAGGCACTAGTATTTCTGCACAGATGTTGGCAGCACTGTCCTGGTTTTGTGAATGGCTGTGGGACCCACCTGCTAAATGTAAAGCCCTGCAGCCAGAGCTTGGCAGGTGGGATTTGTTTTATTTATGCCCAGGAAATTCAAAGGCAATTCTAAATTAATGCACACACATATACACATAGTATGTATAGGTATATACGTATATGTGTGCTGACACACATGCTGTTGTGCAAGCTGTGCAGGCAGTCCCAGCAGAATCAGCATCAGCCACGCTTTCACCACGCTTCCCTTCCCCATGGAGTGTCTCTGAAGGCGCACCACGATTCTGAAATATTCTATTTTGCATCCTTGTTGGGGCCCAATGAAACCCGCACAAGTGTGGCAGTGGGCTGGTGTGCTGGCATTATGGGAGCTGCTCGCAGAAGGTCCTAGGTAGGTCTGGGAGTTACTGGGGAGCCCTGGCTTAAAAGTCAGGCTGCATGCTTTCAACTTTCCCATTTCCAAGCAGAGCAAGCTGAGAGGAGCAGGGTGGCAGGGAGAGGATGCACCAGGGATCAGCACTTTTCAGAAACTAACAGTGGGATGAGGACTAGGATGTGGGGCTTTAGTGGCGTGCAAAAAAAAGGCAACAAATAGCCTTTGGGGAAGCAGGGAAGTGGACGGGATCCCCCAGGCACCAGGCAGCAGGGGCTGCAGTCCCACTGATGCTTCTGCATGGGGAAGGTGTTCAGTTTAGGGTAGCAGGGCACCAGGTAGTTTACCATTTGAGAGATTGATTGGAAAGCGGGACTAAGTTGCAGAAAAAAGCTGTAGGAGTTTAAAGAATAGCTCAAATTCACTGCACTGGTAAGATTTTATCTTGCACTACTCAGGCATGTGGTTAAAAAATACCAATGGCCTCCTTTGCTCCATAAATACATTGTGCGTGCTTCCTTCTGGCTCTTTGTCACCCTGGAAGGACCAAGGGCCAGGACAGGGGCTAGGCCCCACCATCCCTGGGGTGTGGATGGACCCATGCAGGGATGCAACGCTGAACAGAGGCTCCGCCGGGAACTAGATGGAGACTACGGACTGTACAGCCTGCCCGCAGCCTGCCTGCAGCCCTGGCCGGATCCAGGCAGCCGCTGCCCTCCAGGAGAGCCCCCAGGCTGCTCCCACTCATTGCTGGGGGGTGAGGATGCTCAGGGCTGAGAGGGTACCCCCAGCCTGCATGCTTTCTTAGGAGAGGTGGGGAAAAAAAAAGCCTCAAAATCAATTTGCTTAAAGCAAATCTCCCTCTGACCAGGCTGGATGGAGTTTTAAAAAGCTGGCATCGGCTCACCGGCTCTGCCGCAGGGAGGACCCATTTTCTCTCAAAAGGCTCAAATCTGTCCTCAGGACATGGCAGAATGGTCGACAGCTGCGGGGTTGGGAAATCCCTGCTCCTGGTGCCCATTTTGAACCCCCATCCACAAATTGGGGACACAGAAAACAGGAGTGAGCTTGGGAGGTGGCTCCAAGCTGGCAGAAGTGGCTCTGCACCCCCAGAATGGAGGCTCAGGGTGAGCACCCCATGAGGCATTGCCCTACCTGGGGTCACCCTGCAGCCTCCCCAGTCCTGCCTTGCAAGAGGAGGCTTGCAGCAAGCCGAGGTCAAATGCCTGTGCAAGCCCAGATGGCCTGCAGGGACTCAAGCTCACCAGCTCCTTCTGGAGCCAGACAAGTCCAAAGACAGACCCGTCCCCTCTCACCCAGCTGCCTTGCTGTCCCCCCAAAAGCAGAAGTGCACTGTAGGAGCATGCCTTAGCTGGCACCCCTGCAAACCCCACAGCCCTGAACCCGTGGGCTGTAGCACAGCAACACCAGTGCTATATTGCCTTAATCATGTGTCAAATGACCACCTTGGCCATTTGTCCTCAGTTCTCTCCTGGGGGTGAGCTACGCATTTTGCAGAGGGAATGCAGCACGGGAGCAGGTGCTGGAGCTGGAGCTGTCCCTGCCAAGGCCAGAGCAGATGCAGGTGCCAGCGTCAGCCTGGCAGTCGGGCTTGGGGAGAAGGATGCTGGAGGGGGTAGCACTTCTTTTTTCTTTCGTGGGAACAGAGTGAAATGGGATGTCCTGTGCCTGGCCCATCCCTGTCTTTGCCAGGCAGTTTATGTCAGTGCTCTCGGTAGCAGCAGCAGCGCAGTGCCTCTCCATCGCACCTCCCAGATCCCGACACATCTCTGCTGCACTGGAGGGCCCGGGCATCTCCCCATAAGCAGGAGTGCAGGGGGACGTGCTCAGCTGGCAGACCCCACAGGTCTCTGCCATATCCCCCTGTAAGCATGGCCATGGGCAGCCATGACACAGGGTGCTGTGCATGCAGTAGCACAGGGTTGTTTTTTCACTCCAGCAGCAGTGACTGTGGGACCAGGTGTGCAGTGTGTGCAGGTGAGGGATGAGATACAGTAGAGGTGTTCCAGGTTGTGTCCCATGCCTGGCTAGCAAATGAGGCCTGTCACTGGTGCAAAATGCAGCAGTAAGGTTTGAGGATGCAGGAAAGCAGAGGACAGCTGGACGATACCACCCCACTGTGACACACCCGTGGGCACAATGTACTGCATCCTGTGCAGCCCCTGTCCTTGCCCTGTACGCTGAGTATCCGAAACCAGTGTGATCATCTTTGCCCATGCTGCCTCTTCCCTTCCCAGTGATAAATGGCTCCAATTTTCTTTCTTCTCCTGTTTTTTTTTTTTTTTTTTTTTTTTTTTTTTTTTTTTTTTTTTTTTTTAATTACACTTGCTCTGCACATTATTTTGTTAATAAGGGGGTGGGAGGAGCATTTGGAACAATGCTGGAAACCCAGCACAGCAATATCACCCCCGGTCCGGGAGCACCAGGAAGTGAAACTGGATATGGAGCACAAAGCCACAGTGGTAAGGAAATAGTGCTGGGCTGGGGAGACACAACCTGCCACTTGTGCTTTGCTCCTAGGGATGAGGTGTGCTGTCCCACGTCTTTCTATATCCCAGCCCCTGCCGTCTGCTGTCTTATAGAAAAGCTCCACCGGGATGCTGTGTATTACACTGCAGAATGTGCCATGGTGATCATGAGTGTGTCTATAAAGACAGAAAGTTTGGAGGGACCGAGGGGTTCGCAGTTCATGTTTTCTGCAGCTTTTCAGCCTGGTTCTTTCCATAAGCTCAGCTTTTCCCACACGGACAGGCAGCTTGCAACGCATGTAGGGTACGTACATCTTCAGGGGGCGAGCAGAGCAGATTCTTTTACATCCTTTAAAAAAAATGTTAGCCAAAACAACATTTTCTACAGTAGAAACAGCTTCATAGGATTTGTAAACATTACCCCCAAAGAAAGATTTTCTGCGATCTTTTGTGTAAACAGAGCTGGATGGCGATGCTTTTTAGCAGACTGGTACTTCAGCTTGGGGCCACAGCTGTCAGATGCAGTTCATCCCTGCCACAGGGAGCCCCGAGCAGCCCAGCCAGCAGGACACCAGTGCTGGTACCATGGGTCTGTGCCCATCCCCTTGGCTGTGGTGGTGAGAGATGAGTGAAAAGTGGATAGCAGAGATAAGGGGGTTGTCGGTCCCGGTGTGTTTGCTCAGCAACGTCCGCATGCTGGGCCAGAGCCACTGCGTCCCTGCATATTAAACAGTTGCAGCGTTTTCTCCCATGACCAAAAGAATTTATAAAAGGGTCCCAGAATAAAACTTTACACGAACTCTGGGTGCCTCAAATATCTCCAGCTGGGAGCCTGTTAACCCCGTCCCCTCCACTTCCCTACTCACCATGCAGTTCAGGCTCTGGAAAGACGGGGAAAATCCCATCCTTGGACCAAGCTGGCCAGCTGCCCGTGGGCTCCCAAGCCTTTCTGCAATTTATTTTTACGGCACAGATTTTGTGCAGTTTGTGTACCCCTGCTGTGCTGACACACGGCAGTTTGCTGGGTGAGGCGGTGCTTGGGGAGAACGGAGACGTTCAGAGATCCCAGGCCCTTGCACCTAGAGAGGTTTTTGGGGTTTGTGAGCAGGGGCACAAACTGCCCGAGCCTCTCAGTTTTCTGGATGTGATGGAGGCTGCTCATGGTACCATGCTCACAGCGTTATGCCACAAGGTCAGCTCAGGCTTTGGTTGCATCCATGAGGTGGAAAGTCACAAAAGCCTCAAAACAGCAGAGTGGCAGGGAAGGAGCCCCCGCCACCCACCCACACCTGTCCTCTCGGCAGTGTTGGCGGTGCTCATGGCTCTTTGCAGGCTTGACCCATCCCCATAGACTCCTTGGCACCGCTGCATTAGCAAGCGGCCACATCGCATGCGTGGAGCTTAAAATAAGAATGCAGCCTGCCGGCAAGCTCCAGCTGGACCAAAAGAACCCCCACCTGCATGGGTGTTTTTTCAGGCACAGAAGTGGCCCCTGAATGGATGCCAGGAATGGTGTTGGGGCTCCAACCTCACCCTGGCACAGAGGAGGGCTGGAAGAGTCCCATCAAACCATCCACCCCTGTAACAGCAATTCAAAACAGTCCATGTATGTTTGCTGGGGGAGTTATGTTCATTTTTTTCCATGGAGTGGTGGGGACCAGCACTGCTGTGGTTCCTGGGACAGGCAGGGATCTGCCCCAGGGCTTCTGCAGCAGCAGGACTGAGATGTGTGGTAAAGCTCTTCCGAAATATCCCAGGGGAGCAAGCCTGAGAAGCGGGAGCTGCCTCCTCCAGGCATTGCCGTGGGGTGTCCTGCAAGGTCGGGTCAAACAGGTGCCCCGGCTGCTCTGATGACCACCCAGCGAGTCAATTAATTTGTGTGTCTCAGCATTACTGAGACCTTTCTTAGGAAGATGAGCTGTTCCAGCCAGGTCCAGGCTCGTGGGAGAAGCAGGGCTTTCAGCAGCAGTGACAAATAGCTGTTAGCCAGCTGAGCTAGCACCCTACCGGGGTCTGTGAGCCCAGCCTTAACCCAGAGTGGGGCTGGGTAGGAAGGGCAACAGTGAAAATTAAGTAACAAGGAAGACAGCTCTGTCACCTGGGTACTACTGGAGGACGGGTTGGCCAACACACTCTGGTGAAGCAGTCGGGGTGCTCAGCGTGCCCCCACCTCTTCTCTCTATCTATTTTCAGAGCATATGTGCTCTTGGCATTATCCCACTTGAAAATTGGCTGAAGAAATGCTCCTGCAGTAACGAGGTATGAGGCTTTGTGACTGACAGGATGCTAATGTCTTGTGGCCGAAATGGGATGCAGTGCAGTTGAACCGTGCGCTCCGCTGACCCTTGGGACATGGCATCTGCATCTCAGTGCTGGTTCTTCTCCCTCTGCGAGAGAAAAGGAGAGAGGTGTGGGATGTACTTGGGCTGACTCCTCCCCACTCTACCTTCTCTGTGCAGACTGTGTGTCCATTCAGAGGCTCATTAGAGAAGATTTTTACATCAGGACAACTGCTAAATGGTGTTAGCTGTTCCTCATGGCCAGACAGGGCTACTTCATCCCCTGAGCCATCCCAGAGCATCCACCCAGACGGTGCTCCAGGATCTCCAGCAACTACCAGATTAACAGCAACGCTTCTCTGTTTGCAAAGCCATTATTAGGCTCCCCCTCAGGAGCTGTAAAACTTGACTGAATTAATAATTAACCAAGGACCTGTGAGCCTCCCTGAGGCAGTCGTGAGACACCCACGCCGGGTGGGTGGTCCCAAGTGTGGGACCAGATGGTGGTGGAGGGACAGGGGGCATGGGTTTCAAGTGACCCCTCAGTTGCTCATTTTGGGATGACGGGGTTATTTTGGGTATGCAGATGGGCAATACCCCCCGCTGCCATTGGCTGCAGTCTCTGATTATCTTCTTCCTCAGGATAGGTACCCCAAAAAACGAGGAATTTAAAATTCCTGGATGTTGCTGATGCTTGGAGCTTGCCTGGCATCTCCCAGAAAACGTTCAGGAGTGCCGGGAGTTTTCCGACCCTTATTTCCCCTTCCTGCCCAATTCCATGTGAGAGGAATAAGCAATATTTCCAAAGTAAGAGCAGGCAAAACCTGGCCATTTCCTCCTTGCAAGATGTGTCTATCCAACAGCTGCAGGATCTTTGGTCTTGTGGAATTGGGCTGCGGCATTTCACATCAGTAGGTGCCCATGCAGTGGTTTTTACCCAGACCTTCACCATGCAGCACATTTTGGAGACCACTGCCATACACGTTTAGAAAGATGGTGGTGTAAAAAAATGACAGAAACACAGAGCTGTGGCAATGAAGAAGCCAGATCCATGCTGAAAGCCACCAGTTTCATTTGCTGCTCTTGCCAAAGTGGCCAGGACTGCCTGAGAAGAGATGGGTGCTTGTGCACCTGGCTGCGGAGCCAGCTTGAGGAAATGCCATGATGAAAGCCCGTGGGAGTGAAATGCCTCATGGCTGGGTGAAGCCCAGACCTTTGCAAGGCCGGGTACAGAGTGTCATCTGTAATTTAAAGGGTTTATCTGCTTTAAATGTCAATAGCTCCTTTGTTAGAGTGATAATAATTGTTACAATTTGCATGTCTCAGTCACACACCCCAAAGTGTTGTGCAGAGGAAGATGAGTAAATTGTTCCCACTTGCCAGCTGAGAAATCAGGGTACAGAGGTGATGGGAGCCCACGCAGGACTGAAAATAAATCTGTCTCCTGTTCTGCTATTGCCAAGTCCTGCTCTCTGCTCGGAAGCTGTTAGCTCCACTTTTTCTTTTTTTCTGCACTGGGCAGCCATGGCGTGGTGGGATTTTGGTGTGGTCTTTGGGCACAGGCAGGGGCCAGGAGTTCTGCTTTTGGAGGAGAGGAAGAGAGCCCGTGGAAGAGCAGCCGGTCCCCCTTCGTGTCCCACAGTCAACAAGGATGAAGACAGCACAGGAGCTTTGGCAATGTAGCCCAAGTGCCTCCTGACCTTCTTCTGCATACACCAAGCACACCTAGCTGGGCTGTATTCCCCAGAAAGCAAAGCTGTGCTCCAGAGCCTGACCCAACCTGGGACCTAAGTGCAAGAATTATTTAAATTACAGCCCACATCCGAGGGAAACAAGGCAGCGGTGCTGAGTGTGCCACAATGGCTCTCCCTGGGAGGACGCAGGGAGGAAGCAGACATCTCCTCTGCTGCCATCGTGCTTGGGAGCTCCTCAAACACATTTTATTTATCTCAGGCCCTTTCCACTCAGCCCTTTAAGGGCTCAATATTTCCTGCCTCCTTGACAATGACTGAGTAAACAGCAAAGCTGCCAGAGGAAGAGCCCTGTGTTTACAGAGCAACAAGCCCAAATGTGTAGGTTTGTTTTTTTTTGTTTGTTTTTTTTTTTTTTTTTTTTTTTTTTTTTTCATCAGAAGGTGGTAATGCTTAAATTAACTCTCATTTTTATCCCATGGTAAACTTTTGCCCTCTGACTCACTGCTGACACAGCCAGCCATGCATTGGTGGGCCCAGCTCTGGGGCAGAGTTATTTGGGACTCATCTTTAAAGTGTGGCAAACTCCCCAGGGATGGGTTTTGGCTGCAGCTGTCGGTGCTGGAGCAAGGGCTTAGGTCTGATGGTCAAGATGCAGCACTGCCCTTCTTCCTGCTTGATGCTGCTGCCCACCAACAGCAGGAGAGGAGCAGAGGAGGGATTTTTCTCCTCTCCTTGGGGCTCTTCTGTCTTGAGCCTGGTATTTAGGAGATGCCACACCTGGGCCAAGAAGCAATAGGTGCATCCAGATGAGAAGAGGGCTTTGACTTGGGTGCAAGAGTGGAGAGCCGCACGCAAACAGCATTTTCTGCATCCCTTGCTGGCAGAAGCTTGGCAGGAGCTTCAGCTTAAGGACTCCTTGCCATGCAAAACATTCCCAAGGGTGTGCCCATCCTTGTAGAGCATGGGCATGGGCCACCCCTGGCCTGCCCCTCATGCATGGAGGGTCCTAACGTGAAGAACGTGCTCAGCCTTTTGGGTTGTGCCCTGAACTTGTCCTGTCTGAGCCCCTTCACAGGTCTCCTTGGCATCCCCCCACTTGCTGTGGGGTTTCCTAATGATCTCTTCTCTCAAACCAGGCCAACCCTGCTACCTGGTATAAATACATTTTATTTTAAACTATAAGTGCTGGAGGAAGGTCATCCAGTAAATGCACTCAGCTTATCTGCAGGCCGGGGCACCCCCAAATTAGTAATAGAGTTTGTGTTTAAAAATACAGCCAATTTGATGAAAGATAATTTGCTTACTGCACTGACTTCACCACCTAAGCAGGCCAATCCACAGGTTATTTTTGTATAACTCCACAAGTCATTTCCAGAGCAAATAAAGTTCACAGTGGCTCTGCCGTCTGGGTTCAGCCCATTTCTGAAGGGTTTTGTGATCCAGAGGTCTGTGGGTTAGACATGGCAACATGGGACATGGAGTTTGTCCCTGCTTGTGCAGCCCCATGGCTCTTCCCTTCTCCCACTGCCTTGGTCCAGCTCATCTGTTTTGGTGGTTAACTCCTTGGGGACCTGTTTGAATTGCTCTGCATGTTCTCCATGCCCAGAGCAAGTCCAGCTGCTGTGGAAGTTTGGCTCCTGGGGAGCCCAACTCTTGCCTGTAGACAGACATAGTCCAAAACAACTAATTCCTACCTCTGTCAAGGTGCTTTTCCTACTTTTTCAAAGGAATCCATATCATCCCTCCTTCTGCAGAGGGAGGCACAAGGGTGCAGTGATGCTCACACAGCCAGAGGCAGCAGTGGAGCCCAGTTGTCTAAACAGATGCCAAGGCTGCCTGCTAATGGCTTTTCCAGCAAGGCTTTCCCCCATTTCTACGCAAAGCCGCGGCATGAGAGCCTTGCTAATGCAACCTGAAATGTTCTCCCTGAGCTTTGTCTGCTCCTAGAGGCTGCCGTCATCCCCATCTCAGCTCTGCCGAGGTTTCTGTCTCGGATGTTACAGATTATTCAGCTGTGGAGAGGGTTCTGGGGCACTGGCAACGTGGCCGTCACCACATTAAATAAAGTTGTTCAGAGCTGATACATCACTGAAATACTCAGCATGCTTTCCTAGGCAGTGGAAGGAGTCACGTAAATAACTGGCTTCGAGTAAAGGCGCTTGCGCAACATGGCACAGGTGGAGGCTGGTCCCCTGTGGTGGTAGCCTCCAGGAAAGCCCTGGGGGAAGAGTTCACAATGAAGAAATGGAAGCGGGGTTATCACAGAAGAGAAATCTAACTGTTTTCTCAGTCTGGGAGCATTCCTGTAGTAGTCACATGGGTGTTTGCAAAGGGCACTGAGCAAAAGTTTGCAGGCTTTGCAGAGGCTGCCTCCATGCTCCAGCCTCCCACAGCCTGCCCTGGCTGCAGCTTGTCCCAGCCTTGATGGGAACATCATGGTGGCTCTTCTGGGCAAGGCTGAGGCTCTGCCTGAAGCTGATAGCACAGAAAGGCTTTTTCTCTTCCCAGCGGCCTGCCACGGGTTGCTTCCAGTGAACAGCAGTGTCCTGCTCAGCCAGGAAAGGTATGCTTTCTCCTTGCAGCCTTGGAACTGGCAACAAAACCCACTTGTTAGCACCATAAATCCCTCCTCTAACCTCAAGGCTCCTTTAGGGTGGCTTCTAGGGGTGACGGAGGGACTGTCACATACACAGGGAGGTTTTTTCCTCTCCTGTTCTTGGCTCATCCACCTGAAGCCCGGTGTGGTTATCATGAGCATCTAGGAACTCCCCAGTGTGCACCAGGGATCTCAAAACAGGCAATGCCCAGGCACTTTTTTGGCAGCCCCTGCTGGAGGATGGGTATGGGAGGAGGTCTCAGGGCATCAAGGAAGAACCTTGGCACCCAGAAGGAGTGGCCATGCAGAGGAACAGGGCTGGAGGCTCCCTTGGTGCAGCCAAGGGGCACGGGATGCTCTCGTTGGCTTTTTTAATTGCTCAGTAGTCAGGAGGATATTTCTCTTTGGTTTTGGTTTGGTTTTCTTTGCCAGTAAAGGTCAAGCAAAGACTCCAGAATGAGCAATTCAATAACTCTGGGGTGACAACCTGAGCTGGCAAATATCTCTCCTCCACCGCCAGCCTGTGACCAGCTGAGTAACGAAAGGAAGAGCTTTGTAGACTACCCCAGAGAGCCTGAAGAGACCAAACAGTGTTTGGCTGCAGGTTGATTTCAGTCACAGACACAGTTGGGCAATTGCCTTATAGAAATGTGTGTAGAGAGGAATTAGTAATCACTGCTTGGTTAATAAGTGGCTTGGGTATTTTACAAGTCTTTTTCCTGCATATGCAATTTTTTTTTCCCTTTTGTAGTGAAACATATAAATAGTTCCTTTCTTGGATCTTCTATGCATACAGTGCTGTCATGAAAATAATCGTGTTTTTGCCTGGCATTCGTTAGTAGCTGCTTTACTTACCTTTGCTTCAAAAGAAACGACTCCCATGTGTTGTCCAGGGCATGAGAGTGATCTTTGGTGTGGTGGCTTTTCTATCTTTGGCTCTACAGAGTGCAGCTGCAGGTTGGAGCACGGGGAGCAGCAAAGTCTTTGTCTCGGGCAGTAGGAATAAAGTGAGATGAAAAAGATACAGGATAATTTATTTAGTTGCTGGATTTAAAACATTGTGCAAGCTGTGCTGGGAACACAGGCTGTTGAGAACGAACTTGTCCTGTTCTCTGATTTTCCCCTACTTAGTGCCTACTAATTTTTAATAACAAGGAAAGGTCACTATGGAGACAGACAAGTGAACTCATGTGGGACATCTTGCAAGAGGCTCTGCAGCATCACTCAGAGCCTAGGGAAGACCTCTCGGCTCCGAGTGGTGAGCACACTCTAGTGCCATCCCACGTGGTGGTGGTGCCCTCTGGAAAGTTTTTTATTTGCTTTTCTCTGTTCCTCCTTGCTCGTTGCCACACGCTCCCAACACACACATACCCCTTTTCATGTCCTGCCTTTTGGCAAACCCTTTTTTCCTCCCTGGCTGGAGGACTGGTGGGGGAGGCATCTGCCTCCCTTCTCGTTCACTCCCGGTGTTGCTCCATAAATCACATCATCCTCATAATCCTTGGTCATGGCAACCATCAGCTCAGGAGCAGAGTGACTTTTTAATATCAACTCTGTGCTCCCCTAATCTTCTGGGTGGGCAGGCAGCCAGGCTCTGCTGTATGTCTGTGAGACCCCAGGGAGCAGGCAGAGCGCTGGAAAGCCCCCGGCCCAACACCAGCTCAGAGCTACCTTTGCTGGAGATGCTGGATCACCAAGCCCAGCCCAGCCACCAGCATCCATTGCATCCCCCAGGCACTGCATTTGAGCCACTTGCGGTCACTTTTATTCAATTTTGGTTGTGCATATGGAAAAGAGTCCCCAAGTCCATTCAAGGGGAAGGGCTGGGCAGGGGGAAGCCGTGGCAGTCATTACAGAGGCTGGCGTTTTTTCTACAGTACCTGCTTCTGGTGGCTTTGCCGTAGTTAAATTCCAGCCACTCCACTGGTGTTGAGTAATCTCCCTGCTGTTACTAAAGAGTCATTCTGTCTGTCTTCCCCCCCCCCACCCTGAGTTTCAATTTCCTCTTAATTCTTCATCTAGACAGCCGTTGCCTCTCCCCTGGCGGTGTGGTTTTGCTGATGCAGCCCTTTGTCTCTGTCCCTCTTGCAGAAGGATTTCACCATGCGGGAGGAGCTGCAGCAGCGGGACGTGGAGCGCTGGCTGGGGTTCATCACCTTCCTCTGTGAGGTCTTTGGCACCATGAGGAGCAGCACTGGAGAGCCCTTTCGAGTCCTCGTCTGCCCAATTTATACCTGCCTCAGGGAGGTAAAGACTTCAGAGGTTTTCTTTCTCCGCCTTCAGGACAAGCCGTTGGGCTGCAGTGCCCGTGATTCATAGATATGTGCTGTGTGATTCCCAGATGTTTGCTTTACCCCACGAACACTTCTTGCCCTAAGAGTACCAATGCCTGCAGGGACACTTAGCTCTTCCTGCCTGGTGTGATTCTGGTAATGAAAAGCATGTGCTCCAAGCAGGATCCCTTTGTCAAAGGGTTTGCAAAGCCCGACAATTGGGACTGCAAACCCAATGTTTAGGTTTGCAAATCCCACCACTGCAAAAATCCCCACCAAAGGAGCTAAGAAAGCTTCTTAAAAGCAGGTGAAGCCAACTGAATAGATGAGACAGACTGAGGGGAGGAAAGAGAGAGGGAGTAATGACATAGGGGACCACCTAATGCAGTGGAAACCCAGCCCTGCCATCAGGGTTGGGGACATTTCAGAGCTGGATGAGGTGAGCATAGTTCAGGTTGGGGGCAGAAACCTCACTGGGGACAAATGGGAAAGGAAACTCAAGCGTTAACATTCAAAAGAGCAGGAGAGGACTTTCCTCCATGCTGTTTTAAATATGGTTTTGTCTCCTGCTGCTGCCTGTAGAGGACTTTCTTAGGAAGAAGTCTGTCTCATCACCCAGGGTTGGAGCTGTGAGTCTCAAATTGTCAGTAGCACTTCTGTCAGGCCATAAATAACTCACTGCAAAATAAGTTCTCCGCTAGAACTTGGGCAAGGAAAGGAGAGGGAGAGGGGAAAAAAATGCCAGTAATGACTTTTTACACGCATGGAATGTTTTCTCTGAATGTAAACACACTATAAACATTTTGCCTTCGCAGTAATGCTGTGGGCAGAGTTCACAGACAGTGACTGCAACAGTGAAAAAGCGTCCGGGCATTGTGATGAGGCACATGCATCTAGCGGAGGAAGTGGGAGAGGGGTGCTAAGAATAGTGGAACTTCCCCAAAATCTCTGCCCACAGCAGTATGTGTCACCTCATCGGGAAGATCCTGGTGTCTAGAAGAGCCCACATTCCCCCCCACTTCCCATCACAGCCATGACACAATCCAGCCCTGATTCTGCCAGGATTTTTCCCAACCCACTCCCGTCTGCCCTTGCCATTCTGTCACGGTCGTTCTTGTTGTCTTGCCGCTATGTGGGGACACGGCAGCGATCTAATGACATGTTGAAGGATGCAAATTTCCCATATTGGATTTTTTTTTCTACAGAATGGCTCCATAAAAAGCTTTTACTGATTATACCAAGACATCGCATAAACTTGCTTCTTAAAAATGCATCTATTCTGTAAGAGGACAGCTCTGTCCGAGTGGTTTTGTTCATTGGAGATGAAGACCCTGTAGCACGGCTGATGTGGGTGAGCCAGAGCCTTCCAGCTCTCCTGCCCTGAAACAGCTGATCCGTGCCTGCTCACTCCGCAGAGCTGGGACCCTGACTCACACCATTCCCGTTTGATGACTTAGGGCTGGCTTTTCGTGACGCTGCTGTTGTTTTTTGCTGTTTCAGCTAATCCTGTTGCATGGGGCCAACCCAGAACAGGACCCAGAGGCTCTGAGGTGGCTGCCAGCACAACCCCACTCGGCCAGTCCCCGACTCACAGTGAGGGCCTCCAGCAGGGACAGGCACTTTACTCTGGGTTTTTGCTCTCCTGTGTGCTGTCTCCTGTACTCTGGGTTTTTGCCCCTAATTCCTTCCTCCTTGGTGGCTCCCTCTGTGCTGCTGCAGCTGCACTTAGCTCTCCCTGCCTCCATGCACCAATCCTTTGGCGATAAATCATTATCAGAGGCGAGATAACATCTCTGCTTCTGCCTGTCCTTTCAGCTCTTCTTGCTTTTTAGTTTCTCTGTCTCTTTTTTTTTTCCCCTTTTCCTTTATAGCTTTGGCAGATTGAGCCAAAGGTCAGCAAGGGAGTTAGCAAGAGGAAGAGGAAAGTTGCCTGATGACTGTGGCAGGAATGCCTCTTCCCTTCCCCCTGCAAAGCTTCCTCTCACCAGCTCCTTTCCTTCCCCCCTCCCTCCCCCCCCCCCCAGTAAAAGCTTATTAACACTGTCTTAATTGTGGAGCTGGGGAGGAAGCAAAGATGACAGTGAGGACATCGGTGGCCCAGGGAGGAGGAGCAGGACTTGTTTTTTCTGGCAGCGAGGGAACCTGCTGTGTGAGATGGTTGTGCCCTGCTTTTTGCTGCCCATCAGCTCTGTCCCTCTCGCTTGGGCTCGGGGACAGAGCCAGCCTTGGAAAAGGTGAAGCAAGGTGGGGACAGGCGGTGGGGCTGTGCCTGGGTGCAGGGCAGCGCGCCAGTGGTACGCATCATGCAGCCGGACGGTGGTGCGCAGGGGCTGCTTGCATGGCTCAGCAGATGGGATGAGCAAATCCAAGCTGAAGTTCATCTCAGGTTAAACATATGAGTGATAAACGTTCAGGTCTGCTAGCCGATGGGAGCAGGGTGCCGCGCGGGCTGAGAGCACCGCGTCCCTGGGGAGCCGGGCAGCTGTGGCAGCAGGCATGGGAGCAGACATTTAATCAGAGCCCAGGAAATTTGGGTCAGAGCTGCTGCCATGCCTGGGCAATGTTTTGAGAGCCAAGTGACAGTGCCCCTGAGTGGGGATGTGGTGCCAGCATGGCAGGGAAGAGGAGACCAAGCGGGGTGGAGCAGGGAGGGATGGCCACCAGCACTGTGTCTGAGGTGGGGACAGGGCATCCTGTGAGCTGAACCCCCAGGAACCACCAGTTCACCATTGGGAGGTTTGGGGGTAAGAGGTGTGCAGGCAGACAGGAAGTTGTATTCACAGCAGGGGCAAAATTGGGATTTTAGGCAAAGATGGTTTTCCAAGAAAAGTAAGAAGCGGGTGCAGCCATCGTTAAAAATGGTTTGACAGAACCCAGTGAGCTTGTGTGGTGCTTTGGACTGACGTTATGGGGTTTAAAGCTGGAGAAGAAGAATTGGTCGCCTGAGCCCAGGCCAAAGTCTGGCATGGCAGGCAGCTGGGGAGTACGGAAAGGAGAGCCCTTTTTCGGGTGAGAACCAGAGGACTATTGCAGCCATCAAATCTGGGGAGTTTGTGCAAAGAATAATAAGGCGTTGAGGTTAAACATAAATAAGAGAAAGAGCTTTCCTCCTATCCATCCCTCTGCGCCTGGGGGAACCAGGAGTGAGATGAAGAGCTGAAGGAGGGTGTTGTTCCTGGGGAAGGGCTTTCCCCCAGGCCAGGCTGTGCTGTCCAGGCTCTCCTAACGCAGAACCAGTGGTGACATCCTCCAGGACCACATTCTGCCTTGAGTCCATTGTCTACCTCAATCAAAACGCTTTTAGCATTTTTAGGAAATTGTCCTGACTCCCACACTTGGTGGCCTCACCAAGAGGGATGTCCCACTGTGGTCTCCCCACTCTGGCCTCAGTTTAATTGACAAAAACACGCCAAACTTGTCCCTGTAAACTTCCTCCTGCCCCTCCAGGATGACAGGGAGTGAAGGTGCTGACATCCTTGCTGCTCCAAAGCCTCTGCCCCATGCCCAAATACAGTGACCCCCCGTTCCAGCAACACTTCAGCTTGCATGTCCAAAACCAACTTCACCTTGCATCTCCTCCTTACATCTCCAAAACCAACTCCAACCAGGAGAGCAACAAAGGGACTTTGTTTCTTGACCCCGCCACATTTATTCTTTTCTGCAGCCTTCAGCAGAGTCAGAAAAATGTAGAAAATGGGTTAAGACTGGGGACCAGCAAATGCTGGTTGAACCATCAGTAAGGGCAGGAGTGCTCCAGAGTTTTGTGCCTGGTGTGACAAGTGTCCTGTGGCTACTGCAGGACTTGAGATAATAAATAATGTCATTTGGCATCTGTTGTTAACTGGATCTGACCACTTCTGCCTTCCCTAGCTCTCTCCTGGGCTGTCCTTCACCCTGCTGCCCACAACCGTGTGTGCTTGGTGGGGTTGGTGTAGGTAGCCCAGCTCACTGCCCTCCCTGCTTAGTCCCCAAAGGGGAGCATAAAGCCTGGGTCCTGGGGGCCTGGCACAGCTCGTGGTGATGGCTGAGGTGTTCTGGGAAGGATGGGTGGTAGCCAGCTCCGAGCCACAGCCGTGCTCTGCAGAAGCCGGGACGGACAACTGGTGTCAGAAGGTTTGGCTTCTCTCGCGTCTCCATCCCATCCTCAATGGCATGTTGTTTGGATGCCAACCCAGGAGGTGCCTCTGGGCCTGAGAATTGTCACCTTCCTGCCAGCCCTCTGCCAGCAGGAGAAGCTTCCAGACAAAGTGTTTGGTGTCAAGTGCTGCTTTGGATGTATTTGCTTATTTTTATGACACCATCCAGCAGACAGACCTGGCTTTACATCCAGATAACTTGAGCAGTTGCCTATGGCAGTAGAGCAAGAAGGTAGAAAAACTGGCTTGCAGGACCTCAAGAGGTGCCAGGCAGTGATGTTGCTGGGGGTCCTCAAGGCACCTTGCTGACTGGGGTCTCACAAGGGCCTGTGGGCTCTGCCTCCCTCCTACCCCCATACTAACCCAATCCCAACCTTTCCCCCTGCCCCATGCTTGTTTCCTGCACAGGAGTTGGTATTTTTCCTTGTTGACTCCTTGCTCTGGCCCACTGAGGTCCCTCGGGATGGCAGGGCCTTGAGCACACTGAGTGGTCCTCTTGACGTGGTGTCATCTGAAGACTTGGCAGAAGTGTGCTGCTCACCTCCTCAGTCATTGATAAGGATGCTAAATGGGGCAGGTCCTGTTATAAACCCCATGGCACTCTTCGTTACTGGCCTCCAGGTGGAGTTGGGTTGTAAGCCAGTAACTACAACACTCCGAGCCCAACCGTCCAGCCAGTTTTTAACTTACCTGGCTGTCCACCCCTGATGTCCTAGCTCGGATATGGGAATTTGTGGGAGGCAGAATCAAAACCCTTGCTAAAATCAAGGCAAAAGACATCCGTGCTCTTCCTCTATCCATAAATCCAGAAGGTGAGCAAGCTGATGAGGCACATCCATGCCAGTCTCCTTCTTCTCCCTCACATGCCCAGAAATGCGTTTGAAGATGACTTGCTCCATAGTTTTTCCAGGGCCTGAGGTGGGGCCAGTGGGCCCATAATTCCCCATATGTGAAGATCTGTCTTTCTCCCATTGCATCTTCCCAGTCACGGACTTGACAGGGGTGACAGGGAGCAGCCCTGCTCTGGCACCATCCCGCTCTTGGCACCCTTGGGTGCATCAGATGGGGCTGTCGGGGCAGGTTCAGAGCAGATCCCAGGAAGCAGCTCAATCACAGACTAATTAAATCACAGAACTAACTGCTTGTGCAGGACGCTGCAGCTGCAGGACCAGCCCACAGAGGTCCCCCCGTCTCGGAGCACTTATTGCTGACGGGGCTGGGAAGGCACCCTGGCTTGTGTCACCACAAGCATCCCCGCCGATCGGGGGTCTGTGGGCACCCAGCTGCCTCGTGGTAGCTGCTGGCAGTTCTTATTCCCAGCCCCAAGGGCTGGAGGCAGCGTCCGGGCGCGGTGAATCAGCCCACAGAGGCAGTGGGGAGTAGAGCTGGCAGGCTGGTGGCGGGCAGGACAGTTGCTCCTCTGCAGGAGCGTCTCCTGCCTCCAGTCTGGTTGGCATAGATGGTCCCATTTCAGCATTGTTTAAAATCCTGGCACGGTCCCATCACTTCCCTGCCTTGGTACGCGCTGCTAACTTAAAGCCTTGAGGTGGTCATGCAGGAAGGATAAATACTCCCTGTCTGATTGCCTTTCCCCCACGTCTGAGTCTGTGGTGCAGCATGCAGACTGGTATCCACTCCCCTCCCTTCTCTTAGTGCCTGTTATCTCCTGGGGCCATACTGTGTAATTTAGAAAAATATTCTAACACAGTAATTAATGTCTGAACTTCAAGAGGGATCTGCCTTTTCACTGTCTCCTTCAGAGGAAGAGAGAGGGAAAACCTTCCTGACTGCAGCCAGATGAGCTGGAGGGTGGTGCTGTTTGGGAAAGAAAATTGTATCTTTTAACGTGGAGGTTTTTTTTTTTTATTTTAATCGCTCTCACTTTTTAAAAAGCATCAAGCTTTTGAGTTGAAAGAGGGTCTTTGACAGGATTGTAAGATTACGCTCCCAGTCAGAGAGCAAGACAGGATTTACCTCTTTATCATATAAGTGAAGGCACCAAGAAGGCCAGATCCTGACCCTGTGCCACCCTGCTGCCCAGGTAGCTCCACGTGGCCAGGCCTGACCAGAGAAAATAATGAAAATATAAATCCTGATGGAAGAGGAACTGGGGGTGGGGAGAAAGGAGGAAATCAGTGTTAAGTTGTTACACCTAAAAAGCTGTGCTGGTCGTTGAGATGAGCCTCAAGAAGAGACACCTTGCCTGACCTTGTCCCCACGCAGTGTCCTCCTTGGTGTCCCCTCGGACCATGGGGACAAATGCCTTTTAGGCATGATGAAAATCGATTTCTTCCAGTTTGTGCTTCCCCACTTTGGACAGGGACAAACCAGAACGTTTGAGGTGGGCACTTGCGAGACATCTCACCTCGAGAGCAGATGATGAGAAGGGATGGGGACACCAAACTGACAAGGTCTTTGCGATGCCATGGAGCCTCACTGCTCAGCTTACTGTTTTGAGCATGGGAACATGTTTTCTTAGAAAGCTACAGGACTTTGTTTGGCCCTAGACGGTGAGCATGAAAACTGCAGTGGCATATTTTAAATAGGGGAGGGCTCTCATGCCAGAGATACAATTTCCAAGGAGAATGCACTCCCATACACACAACTGCTGACCCTGGGCTTTTCTCTCTTCCATGTAGGTTTCCATCACAGTTACTCTGACTTGCATGGGTTTGGAGCAGCTTTGCAGGCAGAGCTGCATTTAGGGCAGAGCTGAGGCCACCAAGGACAGCCAGGGCCACCAGTGTCCCCTCACCCCGCAGGAGAGGTGGGGAAGCATCTTCATTTCTTGGGGACCGACGGAGAAGGCAGAGGAAGCAGTTATGTTGGAGAAGAAACAAAGCTAGATACCATCTCACCGGATGGTCCCTCCTCCTTGCGTGGCCCTCCATACCCAGCATTGTTAGCTCCCGAAGCCCTTTCCGCTGGATGTAAACACAACTATTTGCATTTGCTGCCATGCGCCCTCAGAAGAGCCAGGAAAGCGGAGAGCATCCGGTGGGCAAGGGTGGAGCCCTTTGCAATCAAGCGTGATGGTCTCGCCACTTTTTCTTTCCATGTTTTGTGTTTCCCCGGACCCTTGGGATGAGATCACATCCTCTGCTCCCAGGGTTATTATGTCTTCAGACAGGCAGGACGAAGCTGGCCGTCTGGGTGGCTCGGTGTCCTGTGTGTGCAGACGGGGTGGCTCTATCCGTGCGCACCTTGGGGTCCCCCTCAGACAGCCCCAGTGGTCCCGCAGGTGAGGGTGATGGCCCCCACCTCCAGCCTAGTGTGAGCCATGGGACTGCCCTGGCTGGCTTGGTGAGTGACCCTATTTTCTTTGTCATTGTCTCCAGTAACTGCCTTTTAATGGTTTCCATCTTCATAGGAATCCCTTCTGCTGTTCCAGATCCAGGGAGCGAGCAAGAGTCATGTTTAATTGTTTCCCTTGTCTGAAGTGGAAAGGAGTAGGAGTTTCTCACGGCTGGGTACAGGGTTTTGTTCCTCTGGCCTTAATTCAATTTGCTGTTAAGTACCTCTTTTTTGAGTTCCTTAGGAGGCTGACAAGGAGGATAATCAACATTTTGGTTTACTTGATACAATAAACAAACTAATCTCTTCTTACCATCCTCCCAGGGAGTTCTGGTTGGGTAATAGGAGAACACAAGTCTCCTCCTCAACTAAATGCAGCACGTCACTGTAAAACAAGTAGATGCCACCAAGCCAATTCCTTCAAGTTGTCCCAAATACATTAGGGAAAGGCCTCCCATGGACACAGCAGCCATGCCAGCATGAGTAGCTCCAGCCTGTAGCTCCTTGTGGGGCCAGCAGTGCCCCATGCTGGTGGCCTCTTCCTAACAGAGCAAGTGTGAATTGCCATCGGCATCTTTTCTAAGGGGCTGAGACCAGGCCACCCCTATCAGGGAGCTGGGAAGAGGGACCTCTAGATGAGATGTAAGGGCTGGTGGCACCTTGTGCATCTTCAGGGGGCTTGAAAACTTTACTGCATGAGCAGAAGGCCATGCGGAGAGAAGGACTATTTCAAGCAGACAACTCAATGCTAGATGCAACGAGTTGGGTGAGACGGGTCTCATGAGCTGGGGTTATCCCGTTAACCCTCCCCAGGGATGGTGTGGACATGGTAAGGTTGAGCTACAGCAGAGTGGACACAGCCTGGCGTGCCAGGATCTGCCACCCGTCTTCATGCAGACCTCACCAAAACAAGCCTGGAGGCCACAGGCTGAGCTTTTAGGGTGGCTGTTCTTGTTTTCTCAAGTTATGTTCAGCCTCACCCTCTGCTGCTGATTCAGAGTGCAGTGGGGCTGGGCAAGAAGGCAGTGTGCCTTCTGCATCCCCCCCATCAGCTCCATAAGGGAAAGGTTCCCCAAACACATTTAACCTTTGGGCACCCTCAGCATCAAAAGGCTCAGCAGAGAAGATGCTGCTTGTGACTGTGGCCTTCAAAATGTCTTCTCTTTCCAAGGGCTCACTTGTTTTTTCACTAGAATCTGGACTCACCTGACTTGCCTAGCTCAGGTTATGCCCTGCATGGCACTCAGTGCCCCATAGAGTGGCGCTGGCACAGTTTGTTGGTGGGTGCAAGGTGTTATAAATGAGGTCTCAACTCAATCTGAATGTTGTAATATTTATAAAACAAATATTTCTAAAAGGTATAAAAGGCAAGTAAACAGCGCTGGGTGTGCGGGGAGTCTACACTCCACCAACATGCACACACGAACATCAAACATTCTAAATATACAGAACATTGCTTTACATACTAAACCCAAGTATGCCTATACATACGTACAATCAGGAAAGGTAACAAACAATCCTTTAAGTTCCATGACTTAACAGTCTCCATTTTTCCATTCCTTTTCCTGATTACAAACAAGTCTCCATTTTCCATTCCTTTTGAACAATATGTCTTGCTTTAAGTTGTCAAGCAACTCAGTCTTTAGGCCTTATGTATCCCGTTCTTCCCAGATCGAAGAAAGGCATAACCATCTCTTTTTCAAGGCCAATAGGGCCTGGGTCAAAAGGCATGTTCAGGTCAACAGGGGGCGTAACAGCAAAGGCCTTCGATGGCAGTAGCGGTGGGGTGGCCCATGGCGTAGCAGTCGGGTCAGTAAAGGAGCCCGCAGCTCCCTCACTATCTGGCAAGCCACATGCTTCTGACTGTGGTCCCACATGGCTCTTTAAGGCCTCAGAGACTGCTCGCCAGGTGCTGAGCAATCCCACTGCAACCTTGTCATTTTTAGTTGCAGAGTCCCACACCTTGACCTCAGTTTGGTCCCATATTTCAGGCTCATAACCTGTCCGATTGTTAATAAGGAGAATAAGCTGTAAGGTTACCAGGACAGTCTTTGTTCCTAAGGACGTATGATTCCCCATAATGCGCAACTGCTTACCAGCGAGAGGCAGTTGTGTGCATGGGTTCGCTTCTCTCAGCTCGAGCTTCTCTCCAGCTCCAGTGTGCCTGTTTCCAGTGACTTTCTGTACGAGCTTCTCTGAGCAGTTTGCTGAGTTTGGCCGAACCTATCTTCATGAGGCGATCAAAGTGCCTGTTCCCGTCCTGGTCTCCATTCTCCCAGCCTGTTCCTCTTCACTCCTTTTTCCTGCTTCTTTATTGATCATAACTTCATCACATCGTGTTACCGTCCCTTTTTTTTCTTCTTCTTCTTTTTTGAGGGCAGGCTCCCTTCTTATACCCTTCTCTCCACAGCAGTTCTTTTCAAAACAACTTTTCATTGGTCAAACAACTTTGAATGTAACAACAACAGCAAACACCCAGAAACATCCATGCCTTAATGGCTGGAGAACAAGAGACCAGCTGGAGAACAAGAAACTGGAGACTGCATGGAGTCTCCTGAATCACCCTTCTTTGTTCCCTCTAAACTCTTTTATATTCCTGATGGCCTCGTCGTTAAGAGTCCAATGTTATCTCAACCACGGGGCTTTCCAACCCCCATGGCCACATTCCCAAATCTCCCCCTTCTTTATTAATATCAACCATTTTCTCAACATGAATTACCACTCCATATATAACAAAGGTCAGGTGCAAGGTCAGCCCAGCTGACACTCTGATGCCCAGGATTGGAGAACTGATACTTCTGATGGGAGCAGATTGTAGAAATCCTGAAACTGGCCTTGCTGATAGAGTATTCTGTAATTACTCGTCCCCCACACTCTCATTTGTACTTTGCATTTTCCCCAGTCTTGGTTGTTTTCACCACCCCGTGCCTAGGTGCCTAGTGACAATAAGAAAACTGGAGCTGTAACAATCTCCTTTAGCTCCAAGAGCTGCGTGACTATCCCTATGCAAAGCAGCAGAGGAAGCACATGGATCTTATCGCAGACATCTTCCTTAAAGACTTGCAACAGTAGGTTGATAAGGGGCCTCTGGAAAAGCAGCAAATTGTTATTGATGTCTTTCTGCAGAGAGCCTGGGAAGTGCAGCCCCTCCTTTGCAGGAGGCTTTTGCTGCCGGAGGATCCATCTAGCAGGATGTGGGGCTTCCAGGAGAAGGCTGCCAGCCCTTGCCCTGTTTCCCACCAGTGCCGTGAGCCCCCCAGCAGCTGCTACGAGCAAAGCACGCGTTTGCACCGTGCTGGTCCCACTACTGTTGCTGCTCCCCAGGAGATGGCTCCTCTGCTGTCTCACCACTCTCCAAGAAGTCCCAACCATCCTGTGGCTCTAGGTGAATATTTTTGGAGGTGGGAAAGTTTAGTGCTTTCACACCAGAGTCATCACTGAGGCATCACAAAACACTGCATGCTAAGAGGCAGTTTGCGGCAAGCATCACTTATGCCATTTTGCAAGCACTATCGTATCCAGTAATTAGTGCTGTGCCTTACAGGAAGAATGCCGCTGCAGTTGTGAAGGGTAATGCACGCATTTGGCTGCTCCCACTGCCTTTCCCGGTGGGGAATGCTGCAGAGCACTATCCAGCCTGCGTGGTTTGGTGATAAGTGGGGGACTGCAATGCAGGTTCTCCATCTTGCTTGTGGCATGCGCACCCCGGAAAATGACACATAAGTACTTCAGCCTCTCTGCAGCCCCGTCTGTCTCTGGAGAAAGTAGGTAATGAACCCAAATAATCGCAGGTATGTGTAATGGGGGAGCGTGGCTTGCTCCTGGTGGTCTGCACCAACTGCGTGCGAGTCCATTGCCATTTGGAGGGAGCCAGCCAGTTCTCTGTGGCGAAGCCCAGCTGCAGGTTTAGGGCCTCTTTGCCCCCTCAAGCACTGTTGTGTACCCATTCCATGGGCCTTCCCTTTGCAAAGACTGTTGCCAGCAGCACTTGTTTCCCTTGGGAGTGCAGGGGAGGAAGGAATTGGGGGAAGAATGCCCTGCACTCCATGTAATCCCTGTCCCCCCACTACACACAGCACTCCCAGGAACAGCCCCTCAGGTTTATTTTTGCTTGTTCGCAAAAACATTTAGCACCCATCGCCCAGCGGGACGCAGAAATTCGGGAGCGGGAGCCCTCCCTCTGCAAAGATGTAGGCGTGAGCGCCTGCTGCCTCCTGCCAGTCTGCAAAGCTGTCAGTCCAGCACCAGCAACAAAAGTGAGAAGCCTTTCACAACTGAGACTGGGTATTATATGACCGTCTGGGCAGATTCTGGCATGCAGCCTCAGCTCTTAGGAAATTGAGCAGACTTTTTGTCTGCTTTCCAGCAGGAACTGCTTCTTTCGCTCACCCGATATGGGGAACTGGCTGGAGAGCAAAAGGAAGTTTTCTCTCAGCCAGCCTGAGCCTCAGGGGGATGATTACAGGCTGAGATGAGCAGTGTGTGAGGCTCACTCACCTGCGCTGCCTCTGCTTCGTGCTCCTTCCCCAGCTCCCTCGCCCGCACTGGGCAGCTGGGGTGAAAGATGTGGGAACCTGCTGGAGAGCAACCTGGTGGGGTGCAGGCACATCTCCGCAGCAGGGAGGAGCAGCAGGGAGGAGCAGCTATAAATACTTAAATAAATAACAATTCTGATGTGGGAGCGCTAAGTTAATAGGTATAGCCTGTTTACATTAAGATATTTTAAGTAAATCTAAATCTGAT
The DNA here is from genome assembly GCF_047663525.1 of Anas platyrhynchos. Taxonomy (NCBI): domain Eukaryota; kingdom Metazoa; phylum Chordata; class Aves; order Anseriformes; family Anatidae; genus Anas; species Anas platyrhynchos. The sequence goes on along the minus strand of NC_092620.1, from coordinate 1,191,164 downwards.
TACGAGGGTCGGGTTTTGATCATGCAAAAGCCACGACTGCAGGGCTACAGTGTCCCCGGTAGCTGCAGAGTGCCTGTCTGGGCACAGCCCTGATGGTGTGACCTGGCTGGCGCTCAGCCCCCCGGCTGTCCCAGGGTCATCCCAGTAGGATGGAGAGTGACATCTGACTGCAGTCTCCTTATGGCCATAGGTAGATAAGGCAAATATACCCTTTAGCCAAATTGCTGCACATCGAACAGTCTTTGACATATTCGCCCACATAACCACTTTTTGAAGCAGGCAAGAGTGTCCCAGCTCCATGGCTGGGAAGCCGGTGCAAGGAAAACCCAAGTGAAGCTGCAGCTTTCCCTGGCTACATCTCACCAGGGTAGACCAGGGTCACACGAGGAGAATGCAGCAGAGGAAGGACGGGAATCAGGCCACCATGGGACCTTCCTAATTGCCTCAGCCTTTAGAAAATCTTCCCCCAGTTTGCAGACTGAGTATGTTTGCATAAAGCCATGGGAGGGGAGCATCAGTTTCTTGCTTTAACTCCACATTTCTTGCTTTAATTTTCATGCTGTGTACTTCAATAACAAATACCAAACATAGGAGAGATGCATGTATGTTAACTTGCACCCCTGCTCCATTCCATGCTCACAAACCAGTCTCCGTTAAATACCCCAGGAGCTTGTTTCCAGGCTACCACCTGTTTATATTTGTCCCTGATTTAAACATATATATTTTTTGTTGGGTTTAAAGTAATCTCATGTTGTTTTTTTTTTTTTTTTTTTTTTTGCGAAGAATCTGTGAACTATTTGTGAGAACTTATCTCAGAGCATGGGGATTGGGCTTAACTAACTTTTTCCAAACAACTCAGCAGGAAGATAAACTTGTGGAAACTGCTGCATGTATTCAACGCCCTAGCTGGACCTTTGGCTAACACGAGATAAAACCGACAGGACCACATGCTCAGGCAGATGCCGTAAACATCAGCTTCAAAGCAAACAAACTGCTGTCTGCAGAAAGCAGAAGACAGTGAAGACAAAACTTTGAGACCAATGATAATTCCTCAAGTTACCTCTTTTTTCTTTTTTTTTTTTTTCCAGCAGTTGTGGGCCTGTAAACAAATTGGCATTTATTTGGAAAGGAAGGGAAAGAGGAAAAAATGAGTGGGAAGGAGAGATGATTAAGACTGAGCAGCAAAGCTGTGGTGTTAGCTAAGAAGTGTGACTTCAGAGCAAAACCAGTTACACTGAGCGGTGTTGTACATGGACAGCTGTAATTAGTCCAGCAGCTTTTCCCAAGTATGGCTTTCCCTGATGAATTTCGGACACTAGTGAAGTCAGTTTTCCCAATTTTTCTCCATTTTCTCCACGTGTAGTGCATGCATCCAGGGAGCAGCTCAGGACCAGTGGCACATGGCTACACTGACACCGATTTCTAAGCCCAGTGGAGTGGCAGTGGCTGTAACTCCCAGTGCTGCCAGCACCTGTGATTTTATCATGCACTTTGCGATGACATGTTGTTCACAATACCCCAGCTCCCTGTGTCAGCTGGCTGAGAATCTCGGCTTTTATCTGCTTGGAAAGCAACTGTACTTTATCTCCTGTGGTTTGAGCAGAAAGCCTGAAACGGCATCTTTGTGCACATGACAAAGTCAGAAAGCGAAGATGACAACAAAGAAGCATGTGCTAGCAAAAATATAAGTGGTTTTGATCCAGTTTTGCTCACGGCCCCTGGTTTTGTGGAGTCGGACAGGCTGAGCTCCTGTGCTTTGCCATTGCCAGGTGGACGCTGCCCCCTGACCACATGCACCAGGTTTGAAACAAGAGTGAAGAGTGAGGTAGCAGCCCCCAGGAAGATATCAACACACAGCAAGGAACTGGTAGACTGGGAGTTGCACAGGCATCTTCCCTCATCCCACACCATCAATGTCTGACCTTATGGCACCATTTGGGCTTTCTCTTGAAAGCTGCTTGTGCCTACCAGCTTGTCTTTGTAATGCAAAGATCACAGAGAGCAGAACAGGGCCTGGAGTTGGTTCCCAAAGTGGGGAAGTGGCTGAAAACATAGCCAATAAAATGCCAAAATGTGGACGGAGATCCCCCTTCACTGCTTTGAGGCCTCAGACAGGGGGGATGAGATGGTGAGAAGGGACCAGGGAAAATCCCATGCTCTCAGCAAGCAGCATTGCTCCAGAAGAAAAGTTTACACCTGAGACACAACAGTTTCACTGGAACCATTGTGCTTGCAACCATATATAATCAGCCTGGAAGGAGCCATATTCACAATGCACCGGACGTTCGCACTCTGCCATCGGGTAATTTCGTGGCTGTTGGGAGACCGTCCCAGCGGGACGGGGAGGCTCGGCCGTGAGCGGGCAGCCCTTGGGCAAGAGACCAGCACAGCCCTTCCCTCCCAAAGGGCTGCTCTGCTGCCTGGGTACAGTCATTCGAGGGCTGTGTTTCCTGGCCATGTACGTGGAATGAGTGTATTTTCTCATTACCTGCCGGGGGGATAAAAAAAGCCTTGTTAAACTAATGGAAATTTATCCTGAAAGTTGTTAATCTAAAAGATCCAGTGGGAGGAGGAGGTCGCGCATTTTCACTCATCACATTTTCACTTGCACATTTTCATTTTCTCTCCTCTCTCTTGCAGTTGTTACAATCTCAGGACGTGAAGGAGGACGCCGTGCTTTGCTGCTCCATGGAGGTAGGGAAGCTCTGATGCCACCCACCCCTCCTCGTTGCTCTGCCCCTTCTGTCCTTGGCTGTGCACGTGCCCAAACCCAGAGCCACGTTACCTGGCTGCATTACACCCAAATACAAAAGACAGCACCATGGGATAAGAGAGGCGGCTGTCACTGTGCTTCCAATGCGTGTGAATGGATGCAACCAAATTTGCTAGCCAGGGTCTCACCACAAAACTAATTCCTATCATCCTGGTTCCTTTGAATCTCTTCCAGATTCCTTCAGATCTCACCCTGTGGTATTTTTTAAGCACAAAACCACCTGTATTGGACCAAAGGCTCCGTCACACTGCCTTTGCTCATGCAGTGGCGGTGGCTCCCGCAGAGAGGCTTGCTGTGCTCAGAAAGCTTTGCAGAGAAACGATGGTACAAATATAGCACGGGTGGAATTGCAAAGTTTCATTAGCTTCGCTTTTTGGAAGTGATTGGCCCATGGGAACTGATGCTTGTCTTGAAGAGAGAGGTTGAAGTAGGCTGAAAAATTGCATCTGGATGGTTGAAATTCAGCAAAGTGGCAGGCAGCTGAAGAGGGAAGTTTGCATTTTTAAAGTCAGGACTTTTGAGAACTCTCCAATCAAATCCCTGATGCCTCACAAGCCTGAGATGGGGTTTTCTGTGGTTTACACTGCTTTAAAAACACTTGGCCATCCTTGGAGAAGAGGTGCGATGGCTGGAAATGCAGACCTTGCTGCTGTGCAAAGGGCAAAATTTGTTATGCATACAGGAGAGCCCTGCTTAATCAGATTAATGACTGGGAGTCACTGACAGCTGTGAATCAGCATGTAAATGAGGGAGCAGGTAAAAGGCAGGAATACCACATCACAGCATGCACTTTGTTTTGACAATAGCTTGATTTTTAGGTGGTATTTTTCAAAAGCACCCAGTGCTGCCACCTTTGAAGTCAGTGGGAGCTGAACCATTCACTCTTACAGCAGCCCGGCATGAGTGCTTTCGAAAGCTTCACCCATAGCACACGGCTCTGGGCAGCATCGGGGAGTGTGCTGCGGGGTGCCTGCATTTCTCACCAACAGCAGCATCTCAGCATTGCCCAGCCGGGGGAAAACTGGGGGAGTGTGAAATGTGGGTGAAAAAAAAAAGAGCAGGCTGCATATTTTTGGAAAACAGCCCTACTATGTAAATATTGCCTCTCTGTTGCTGGAGTTGGCTCGGTGCATGCCCACAAGCCATGACACAGCAGCATCTGTAGCTCGTGTCCTGCTTCCTTCCTGCCAGCATCACATTTTCAGCAGTGCCAAGCAGCTTTCCACCCCTCCAACATGGGGCCAGCTGTCCTGGCTGCCCAGGAGGATCCCCCTGACCCTTGCCCCCCAGCTACACAACAGTAGCGCAAGCCATGGCGGCAGCTCACACTTTAACAAGCCACCTCTGACCCCCTCTCTCCCAACAGCTGCAAAGCACCGGCCGGCTGCTGGAGGAGCAGCTGCCTGAGATGATGACGGAGATGCTGGCCATAGCTCGCGACAAGATGCTGTGCCCCTCCGAGTCCATGCTGACACGGTCCCTCCTGCTGGAGGTCATCGAGCTGCATGCCAACAACTGGAACCCGCTGACACCTACCATCATGCAGTACTACAACAAGACAATCCAAAAACTGACAGCCTGAGGGGCAGGGCAGGGAGGGGTGGGAAGGGGCGAGAAGGAGACATACACCTTAGCAGGATCCAGCTCTCGCAGCCAGGCAAGCACCTTTCTGATTTAAATACTTAAGCAGACAAACCCCAGCATGCTCCAGAATACGTTCGTGGGGTGGGGAGGGAGAAGCATGTTTCTTTTCAGCTGTGTCGCCAAGTGCCACCCCTCTTCCCTGCCATGTTTTTGTTTTAGGGTTTCTTTTATGAACTCATTGCTCCAGCAGCAGTGCATCCCGCCAGGTTATTGTTTGGCTTTAGAAAGAAGACAGCGAGTTGGAAAAGTGAGCCTGAGTGGGGGCAAGTATTGTTTTCACACTGTTCTCCTGGCTTGCCCTGGCCAACTGGCAGGCGACAGTTGTCCCGGGAGGACAAAGTACGACACATACTACACCAGACACTCATCACTGACGGCTTTTGTCAAGTGGAGCTTTCCCCCCCCCCTTATCTTCAACTTTCTGCTCCCCCACCTCCCCTCTGTCTACTCGTCTCCCCTTCAGATGCCAACCGGCGAGCAGGAAGGTTTTCTTATTTGCACTGGGTTTTATTTTTCTTGGTCATTTGTATTTTATTTTATTCTATTCTATTTTATTTTATTGTGAATAGACAATTGCAATAAGCACGGAGACATGGAAGTGACGCCTTCCTGCAAGCTCACAAATGGTTTACGTGAAGATGCTGAAGTAGGAGGAGGATTTTTAAGGAGCCCAAAAGCCACTGTAGAATTAATATAGCCACAGTTGTCTTGCCAGTAATCTCGCAGATTAACTGAAAAATGTGTGCCCTGAGCTGGGAGCTCCAAGAAACACGGGAAGCTGCAGCTATTTGCTCTGGCTGGTAAAGCCATGGCATCCCCCATCCACTAAACTATAACCCATTCATTTTTTGTAATTTTTTTGTTTCTGTTGAAAGAGTGCTTTGTTGTAATTACTGTCATGGTTGTAATAATACATTTCAAACCAGGCCCGTTGTAGTCGGGCCTAGTAATGTACAGGGCAATGGAGAAATGAAGACTTGATGTTCTTGGGAAACCAGTAGAGAGAAGACAAGAAGTACATGGCAAAAAAGGAGGGAAAAAAAGAAGAGGAAAACAATGAAAAGCCAAAAATACAGGTTTTGAGCATGGCTTCTAACTGGCTTCATTTCCTATCCAGTATTTGTAGGTGTGCATTGTAGAGGCACGGCTGTGTGCCCTGGTCGGTGTAAATAAGTGGTACCATGTCCCCAAGTGCAGGGTGACGTGTTCGGAGGGAGCAGGGTGAAGTGGGGAGCAGGGAGACCCTGCTTTGCTGCATGCTGGGGTGGCTGGGCTGGTGCTGGGGAGGTGGGAGAGATGGTGAGAAGGGAGAGATGGGGAGATGATGGGGGATTTGGAGAGGTGTTCGCCCAGCAGAGCTGGAAGAGCCCTGAGCATGGATGGCAAGTGAATAGCAACTAGCAAACGTCAGGACTTGGTGTTTCCTTATTTGCTTCTCTGCCGATGCTTGTACACATGAAATCCCTGCCGGTGCTCATTTTGGTGAAGTGGGAGAGGAGCCGAAGAAGCCCTGACCCCGCGGTGCCATCCCCATCTCACGTGCCTTAGGGAGCTACCGGCCTGTGTGCGAGGGACAGGAGGCTTCCCTGCCACGCAGCTTGAAGGGTAGAAACCTTCCCTGTGCACATGTGCAAGAGCTGAGCATCCTGGCCATGTGGTTTGGCACGACTTGAACTTTTCATGAGGTTGGCTGTGGGAGCGTTTCCTAATCTGCACGTGGAGCACGAGGAAAGGAGCACGAGGAAAGGAGCTGGAAAGAGGAGCTTCAGTGGTCCATGTCTGCACAGACTGATTCCTGGACTGGGGATGTAGGCCCGGCAGCTGTGTTAGCACTGCCGCAGAAAAGCAGAAAGGTCGGAAGGTGTTAGCACGAAGCTGGACTGCATCAGACCTGTCGGTGTTGGACAGCTGAGGGCTGTGCCCTTGCTCTTGGCCTTCCCAGCCGCTTGGCCCTGCGGGGAGTGGAGGACCAGAGGCGTGAATGTCGGTGTGACCCCGGAAAGTTGCCGTCAGCAGCCCCAGAGCAGCCTGGGCCCCAGCCAAGAGGCGGGTGGGGAATGGAGGAGGAGCGAGGGCTTAAACTGAGCAAATGGAGTGAAATTACCTGTAGTGAGGACAATTTGTCAAGGGACCTTTAGTGTCATGACAGCCTCCGATGTGTGAGCTGCACGCAGTCGATTGATGTAAATTAGACCCCACTGGTTGGAAACATTAATGAGGTAGCTGGGGCTAGAGAGGTGCTGCTACTCTTTCAGACTTTGGGGAGAAGACTGGAGAAAAAGATTTGCTGGGGGATTTCTGAAGGCCAGAAGAGCTTCCCTGCATCCCACTCCACACCGTAACATCCCTCGGGGCCTGCTCTCTGAATGCAGCAAAAGACAAAAAGGAAAAAAAAAAATAAAAATGGAAAAGCCTGGAGGAGCTTCGGCCTATGGCTTTGCCCTCCAATGCTGGGATTTCTCCCGTGGAAGAATTTTCCTGTGAAACCTGTCTTTTTAAATGTCTGTCGTCTGTCTCCGCTGTTAAGGTCCATTCATCCAGCCACTCACCGCTTGGTAACTTGGTATGTCATTCACTCTGTTGGTGTGTGAGAATCTAGATGTTGACCAAAAAAGTATTTTTTTTCCCCCTGGAATTATGTACGGCCACTGGCATATCTAGAGTCCCTCAGTGGGAAGCCTGCCTGTTGGGAAGGAAAGATGCCACCGGCAATGTGATGTGGAGGGGTGGGGGCAGCAGTGCGTTTTGGGGACAGAACACCCTCCTTTGGCCAAATCCATGTCAGGCCAAACCTGGGGCTGGTGTAAGGACGTGATGATGCCCGGAGCTGCCAGCTCTGCTCCCCATGGATATCCCAGCACCTGGTCCCCTCCTTCCCAGGCAAATTATTGCCAAACTGGAGGCTTTGGCTGTCTGCAAAGCAGCCTGCTCAGTTTCCCCATGAGGGATTTGACCCCCCCGTTTGGAGAAGTCTCGTTTGTACAGAGGTGAAATGAGAATGAGGGGAAAAAAGCAAAGTAAGTGATTTGTCTGGTTCCCCTCTTCCCCCGAAGGAGATTAATTAGTATCTATTCTTGGCATGATTGATGGCTTTGAAGGAAAACTTGTGAGAATAATTTATTATTTGTTTTCCTGCTTATTTTTATAACATCCCTCACTTGGAAGTCTCTCAAAATCTGAAATAGGATTTTTATTTCCCCACTAGGTACTTTATGGCTTTACACAAATTTTGCTCTTCTTGGTGTTATCTGTTAGCCAGTCCCAGTGATGCAGTATTTTTCAGGAGAAACGACTCTAAGGGTTGCAAAGTCCTGTTGATGGCCAACAAGGCTGTGGTGTCCTGCAGAACATGGATTTAATGCTAGCAATTCATTTTTTAATGTATTTATTTGCATTTGAAAAAGCAACATTTTTAATTTAATCATGTTTGTTAAACTAAGTGCTTAAAAAAAGGACAAAGGTTTTGGGGAGAATAAAGAGTAGATCTTCATACTAGAGAAAACAAAACCTCATAGTTTTCAGCATTTCAAAGATTATTAAAACAAGGGAGCTTATAACGCTTTGTGGCAATTCAGTCTTGTTTATAGAACATCCAAACCAACTCACTATGTGCTATAAAATGCATCATCTGTGTAATAAATGTTTAAAGCTTGACATTTCCCCATCTCTTTGTCAGTACGTGCAATCAGTTTTGGTGGTCTGGGGGGGACTTTTGTTTAGCTTGGAACAAAGGATGAAGGGAAAAAAAACACAACAACAACATTATGGTGTCTGCTTTGAAACGTAGCCCCTGGGTCGAGCCTCTGGGCCCTCAAGATCAACTCCCCTAGTCCTTATGGGGGACTTCAACTTGCCAGACGTCAACTGGGATTACCACATGGCCAACACGAGAAAGTCCAGGAGGTTCCTAAAGCACCTAGATGATAACTTCTTGGTGCAGGTACTAAGGGAGCCAACTAGGAAAGGTGCCCTCCTAGATCTGTTGCTGGAGAAGAGAGAGGGTCTTGTGGGGGACGTGGCAATTGGCGGCCGTCTCATGAAGTGGTTGAGTTTAGAATTTTTGGTGACAGAAGGAAAACTGCCACCAAAACTTCAGCCCTGGATATGGGGAAAGCAGACTTCAGGCTGCTCAGAGAACTAGTCAGCAAGGTCCCCTGGGAAGCTGCTTTTGAAGGCATTGGTGTTCATCAGTGCTGGTCAGTCTTTAAGCACTGCCTCCTAAAAGCACAGGATCAGGTGATTCCAAAATATCAGAAGGCAGGCAGGCGGGGCAGAAGGCTGGCCTCGCTGACCAGGGATCTTCTACTGCAGCTTAGGCAGAAAAAGAAAGTGTACTGGAATCAGGGTCAGGCGACAAAGAAGGAATGCAGGGATGCTGTTTGTGTTTGTAGGGTAGAAAATTCGTGTGGCCAAAGTCAACTAGAGCTGAAGCTGGCCATGTCTGTGGGAGACAATAAAAAAGTTTTTTTTAGATATGTGAACAGAAAAAGGAGAACCAAAGAAAACATAGGTCCACTACTTGTCTCACAGACAAGGACATAGGCAAAGCAGAGATGTTTAATGCCTTCTTCGCCTCTGTCTTCAATGCTGATGATGGGCTTTGGGACCCAGGGTGCCCTGAGCTGGAGGACCATAACAGTGAGAATGACAAACTCCTAACCAACCCTGAACATGTGCGGGATTTGCTGCTCCACCTGGATCCATACAAGTCCATGGGTCTGGATGGGATTCATCCCAGGATGCTTAAAGAGCTGGCTGACATCATCGTGGGACCTCTCTCAATTATTTTTCAACGGTTTTGGGAATCTGGAGAGGTCCTAGTAGACTGGAAGCTGGCAAGTGTTGTACCAACTTTCAAGAAGGGCAAGAAAGAAGACCCTGGAGATTACAGGCCTGTCAGTCTCACGTCAGTGCCTGGTAAAATCATGGAGAAGATGATTCTTAAGGTTATTGAGGCGCACCTGGGGGACAATGCAGTCACTGGTCCCAGCCAACATGGGTTCACAAGGGGTAGGTCCTGCCTAATAAATTTGATTTCCTTTTATGATAAGATCACCCGTCTAGTCAATCAAGGGAAACCAGATGATGTGATTTCTTTGGATTTCAGCAAAGTTTTTGACACGCTTTCCCATAGGATCCTACTGGGCAAAATGTCCAGCATACAGCTAAACAAAAACATCATACAATGGGTGAGCAATTGGCTGACGGGCAGGGCTCAAAGGGTTGTGGTAAATGGGGCCACATCAGGCTGGTGGATGGTCACTAGTGGGGTCCCTCAAGGCTCCATTTTAGGGCCAGTCCTCTGCAATGTTTTTATAAACAATTTGGATGTAGGACTAGAAGGTGTTCTGAGCAAATTTGCCGACGACACCAAACTTGGAGGAGTTGTGGACTCTGTTGAGAGTGGAAAGGCCTTGCAGAGAGATCTGGACAGATTGGAGAGCTGGGCGATCACCAACCGCGTGAAGTTTAACAAGAGCAAGTGCCAGGTCCTGCACCTGGGACAGGACAACCCTGGCTATACGTACAGACTGGGCAACGAGATGCTGGAGAGCAGCCCCGCAGAGAGGGATCTGGGGGTTGTGGTTGACAGCAAGTTGAATATGAGCCAGCAGTGTGCCCTGGCAGCCAGGAGGGCCAACCGTATCCTGGGGTGCATCAAACACGGCATCGCTAGTCGGTCAAGGGAGGTGATTGTCCCGCTCTACTCTGCGCTGGTGCGGCCTCACCTCGAGTACTGTGTGCAGTTCTGGGCACCACAGTACAAAAAGGACGTTAAACTGTTGGAGAGTGGAGGAGGGCGACGAAGATGGTGAAGGGCCTAGAGGGGAAGAGGTATGAGGAACGGCTGAGGTCACTGGGCCTGTTCAGCCTGGAGAAGAGGAGGCTGAGGGGGGACCTCATCGCGAGGGGGAGTGGAGAGGCAGGTGACCTATTGTCCTTATTCACCAGTAATAGGACCCACGGGAACGGTGTTAAGCTGAGGCAGGGGAAGTTTAGGCTGGACATCGGGAAGAGGTTCTTCACTGAGAGGGTGGTCGCACACAGGAACAGGCTCCCCAGGGAAGTAGTCACTGCACCGAGCCTGTCTGAATTTAAAAAGTGATTGGACTGTGCACTTAGTCACATGGTCTAAACTTTTGGGCAGACCTGTGTGGTGCCAGGAGTTGGACTTGATGATCCTTATGTGTCTCTTTTCTTGGGATATTCTATGATTCTATGATTCTGCAGCTCCATTTGGCGACTCGTCACTGCTCAGTACTAGGGATGGGACCAACCCTGCGGTGCATCACGGCTCAGAGCAAACCACTCCAGCTTTTACTCGATGCAATCTGCTAAAAATATAATAAAAAAATAATAAAATAAACCTCTGTTTTTTCTAAGCAGTCTTCCCTGGAAAACCCTTCTCAGCCTAGCCAGAGTCAATTAGAGAGGGTTTTCAGCTAATTGAAATGCATGTGTTCACCCAGGAAGCCGCAGGTCACTTGATTTGAGTGGTTTGTGTTATCAGGCTCCCGAGCTACGGACAGAAAATTGCAGGTTGCTGCTGTTGGAAAAGCCCATTGTCTCTTGCAAAATGCCCTATGTGACCGTGCGTGTGTGCTCGCAGCTCGCTGCAGCACGGCTGGGATGCAAAATAAATAGAGGAGGGGGTGGGAGGAGGTGGATCCCGCCACTGGCCGGGGCTCGTCTCCTGTACCGGCGTGTCTGCAGCAACATGGTCACTCAGCAGGAGCACAGCTAGCAAAAAAAACCTCCTCTTGGCTGTTGTTTTCCCATCCACAGATGTAAAGTGATGTTGAGTTGAGCATCCTCATGGGAAAGGTGATGCAAACCCTGCTCAGCCCTTCTGCACTCAGTGGACTCTTGGGTTTTTCTGAGGGCGGTGCAGGGGAAAGCAATCACCATGTCCGTGCTCGCTGTCACTGCAGCATCCTAACCAGCTTCAGTTCAGGGCAGCCTAGCCAAAAGCAGGGCTGGGCCCTGGGTCGCCAGGATGTCCTCAGTGAGAACAGCATGCAGCAAACAGGAGGCTTGGAAGCAGATCGGTGGTCATTGCTGCAGGTCTGAAGCTTTCGAGACGCAGGAATATTTCTGTGAATTCCTCGCAGCTGCCAGAAACCCAGGCAGCAGCAAATAAAGGAACCCCATAAATCAGAGCAAGTTTGCTTTACTTTCCTAAAGCATGGTAAACCTGCAAATAACAGGGATGTTTTCCTCTTCCAGCAGCTCTGCTTCTAATACTGAGTAATGAGTGGAGTTTTTAAATGCTTGTGCTAGTGGCAAAATGGATAACAAATATAAATCCTATCTAAGTGATAAAGCGAGTTCACACTTAACATAATAGCGTTGCTGCCGTGTTTGTGAGCTGAAATGTAGCTTAAATGATTATTGCTTTGACAAAAGTAAAAACAGGCCATTAACTGGCAGGGTGGGACGGCCTTATTCACTGCTTTTGTAATTAAACCCTTCTCCGAGGCTGCATTTGTTAGCAGCTTGCTTCAGCTTTGGTGACAGAGTTGGAGCTGCGTTCAGCATTTTTCTCTTTGGAATCAGGGTTTATGGAGCCTTCAGATCTGGCTGCACCAGCACCCCCACTGTGGTTAGGCTCCAACCCGCTGCGCTCTGCCATGGCAGCCTTGTCTAAAAGCCTGCAGAAAATAAGGTTTTGTTGAGAGCTTTAGGCTAGCACAGGCACCACATGTGCACATGTAGCCATCTATGCGTGTGGTGCCGGAGCATCCTAATGCATCCACATGTATGGATGTACAACCTCGTCTGGGGTGCAGACACAGCCTTGCAAAAGTCACCCTGATCGGTGGGGGGCAGTTTGGGCAATTTTCTGATGGTTTTAGGCTTTTTGGACACAAGGAGTATTTTTGCCATATATAAAGGACCATGCTCTTAAGGTTTAGGTGCAACAAAAAGAACAAGAGTCCAACAATAACATACACCACAAGGCTATATGGCCTCTTCCTTTTGAAACCTACACTGTTGCTCACCAATTACAAAGCCAGAGACTCATGTGGCTACTTAAATATGACTACTGAGCCAGGCTTTGTGTCTATCCCAGCCCGCAGGACTTTTCTGAATTAATGCCTAGAGCCTAACTTCTGCAAAAAAAATTAATATATATATATATATCCCATCCGGGCATGTGATTTAACAATTTAAGCATTTCTGGAGATGCAAACGGCTCCTGGAGAGCTGCAATAATTGTCCTTGCAGCTGAGCATGAGCTTGGTGCCTCACAGGGGCAGAGGCTTGGTGGGTTGCGTGCTAAACTGGTGCCTCATAGAGCACCAAATGAAAGCAGGCTAACTACTTAGCATCATTTATAGCCATGCCATAGCGCTCACGGGGAAAAAAATGCAAAGTCCCTCTCAAGAGAAATGCTGAGATTTCCAAATTCCATTCTGTCCTAAATCATCTGAGTTTTTCACCAAAGCGCTTCATTTCAGTGTATGTTATGTTGCTGTAGCAATAACATTTAAACAAAGTGTTTTCATATTATTAGCACAGACCTTTTCAATAACTTCCCATCAAGCGTTCCCGGGAAATGTTTCTGCTTTGTGAAAGGGGTGCTGAGAGCACTGCCTGATCCTGACCAGCATTCCCTACCTCTGCTTAGATAACATCCCCCGAATCCTTCCCCCACAGGAGGGGAGATCTGCTGTCCAGCTGTGCCCTGCACATCCCAGTGTTTACCTGAAATTAATGAGAAGAGCACCCTGCCATCTCAGACTGCACTTTTCAAATCGTGTTTTTGACATTTCTGGATTTTGAGCTCAAAAGAGCTCAAATTCACCTTCTGGAGCAAGCCTGGAAGAGCCCCATTCCGGTAAGGCAGAGGTTGGAGGAGAAGGGGGAGAGGGGCAGGTAGGATTAAAGGTGTGTTGGGAGATGGGTTACAAAAACCTGTATGCTGGTAATTACACATGTTGTGTTATGAAAAACTGGTTTGAGGGCAAATGCTGTAAAATATTACTCTGGGGAGAGAAAGACAGTAAAGGTTGTGAAATACAGCTTGCGTATTGTTTTACAGCTAAGGTAACTTTTGTCCCCAGGGCTGTGTTTTACAGCTATTGCAAGAAATCAAACCCCAGTTTGCAGGCCTGGGCTGTAGTTCTTGTAGAGCACGAGCATGCAGCATGCTTGGTACTGTTGGAAGACCAGGCTTTGTGCCGGTTTCCTAAGATAGATACAGTCTTATTTTTGGGGGGGACAGGAAAAAGCATTTGGGAGAGTGACTGCGTAGCAATTGCCTTGTGGTTACTGTTTTTATAGTCACTGCACAGACACATTGCATGTTCTTTATCCAAAATTGCACTTCTGCTGCTTCTGTGAGCACTTTTACAAGTGGTGCTGCTGGGGCTTACAGGTATCAGAGGGGCTAATCCTAAATAACCCTTAGGTTTGACTTTTCAGCCCCATATACCTGTTTATTCCCCATTTGCTCCCTGTCCTCTAACTAAAGCTCTCTTTGCTCTCTCCTGCGTTTCCAAATAGCATGAACCTTTCCCTTCCCCAGCTCCATGCTGGCACATTTGGCCTCCGCAGCTCCTGTCATCCCTTTCCCCAGCTGAGGATGTCTCAGGGACCACAAACTGTTCTGTGCCAGTCCCCACCACCACATTCTTTTCGGGGGGCATCCCTGGTCCCCATATTTCTGATTTAGCACCCTGCACAAGAGCTTTCTCCCATTTTAATGCTTTCTGCTGCTGCAAACACCTTGCCTGGAGCATGCTGGGTTTGCGTCCCCTCCTCTCCACCTATTTGTCCCCACAGTGCTGGACCAAATGGACCAAGGAAAAAAGAAACCAGGGGGAGCCTGGGTGAAGGCACATCTGACCAAGGTGTCATCTGAAGACCTGGCACAGCCCAGGATGGCCCTGCTGGACACAGCAGGGGGAAAATAGGCCCCACATGAAGGAGATGCTCCTGTGGGTGGCCGGGATGCTCGCTGTCCCATCTGGACACCCTGGCTGGTGGTGGGGTTTTTGGGGACAGGGGTGCTGGTGGAGGGGAGCGGGCCAGGACTGGCTGTCGGACAGGCGCCGTGCTGGAGCCTGTTTTCTGGTGGGAACTGCTGGGACAAAATTAGAAGTAGGCTGAACTTTATCTACAATGTAAACTGAATCTGAACCCAGCCCTGTTTTGCTTTTTTTTTTTTTTTCCAAGGTCAAAGGAGTTAATGGGGAGAGAGACAAGGTGGGGCCCTGGATTTTTTTAACTTCTTTCTGTGAGTTTGCTGGCATTGGCCAGCCTCATCCACAAGGAAATACTGGAAGGCCATGGGAGAAGCTCTCCTCACAGCATTTCCATCCAGTGGCACTCAACCAGACCTGTAGCACCTCAGCTACTCATCTCCCTGGATCCGTTCTTTTAATGCACAAAAGACAAGCAGTCCATCTCCCTGTGCCTTCAAATCCAAAGCAACCTGTTAACAAAATGAGTGCACATCTGCAAAGCCATCTCCAGGCCAGCCTGGAATGGTGATGTGGTGGCTCGAACATACATTTATTTCACGTTGGATATTTGCTTTGGGGCAGCAGAGGGCTTCCCAACCCTTCCCCATCCTGCCCCTGGGCTCAGCCTGCATCTGGCCCAGCCCAGGGAGGACAAAGGGGAAACTGGAGAAGTTTTGGTGTTTTTGTTGGTGGATATCACACCGTACAGCACTCAAGTGGTGCAAGAGGCGGCTCCTACCTCATGCTGCAGGTGGGGGTTTCTCTGCCAGCCCCTGGTGGAGGGCCAGCCAGTGAGGCATTGCCCCCAGTGCAATGGAGAGCTCCCAGTGCTTCCCACCAAGCTGGTTGTCTCTTCTGAGAATGGACATAAGGCTTCACCACCTGTCTGTTTCACCTCCTCAATTACTCAAGAGTTATTAGAAACCTTAGCAAAGTGCTCTAATTTTAACAAAGATGCATCCTAGATCACTGACAAATTTAGGGAATGCACATGGGCAGACTCATTTCCTGGAATGGGAGCTACTGGAGAAAAAGTCCCTCTAGGCTGACTCCTAACTATGACACATTTGATAGCCATTCAAGGACTACTGGGAAACATGTAATTTGTCTCTGTGAAGCTTCAGACAGAGTTTCATCATCAAGTCTGACTGCTCCGTGAAATAAAAACTGCTAACATCCACTAGCAGCAATATAACCTCTTTTATTTTCATAGAATGTATCATGAGGGTTATTTTTTTTTCCCGATTCATTACAGCAGCAGGACTCAATATTTTATGCAGAGGATGCAGAGTGGCCTCATCCCCACAGTGCCGTGTTTCTGCCCCACTTCTCCAGGCGACCCATGTTGTCCCTCGACCATGTTGTCCCTCGACCATGCTGTCCCTCGACGGGTGGCACAAGCCCCCGGTGTGCCCCAGCTGCCAGGACCATTATCAATGAACTTTGGCTCCTTGAACCGTGGAAAACCCGTGGTGTCAGAGTGATAGGTGCTGTCGCTCAACGGATCGAATTGCCCCGGGAGATTTGCTGGGAGTCCCATGACGTGGCTGGAAGGGAGCCCAGACAGTGGGGCACCATCTCAGGGCACTCAGCTGGGGTCTCCGGAGGACAGCCGGTGGCCTCTGTTCCCTGCTGCCACCCTCTGTGTGACAACCCCTAGCAACACATCAGCCGGGGACTCACCAGGGGGAAGGGGGGGTAGTAATTTGCACGCTGCTGTGTGGGACTACTGGTGCGTGGGATGAGGATGTGCATCATCAGGTTTGTCCCTGCATTGCCATGGTGCAAACCCCATCTCATGTGCCTCTCTGGTCCTGCAAGGGGCATGCCCCGTGCCTGTATCGCCCACCCACGAGCAGCCACCTTGCCCTGCAGACTCTGGGTAGTTTGGGACAGGTTCCTCTCTGGGTTTCCAGCCCTGACCCACTTTCTCATGCTGCCCCCCTTCCCAGGAGCTGAAGCTTTCAGGCATTGCCCAGCAGGGTCATCTCAGGTCCTTGTGTCCCTCACTGCTTTGTTTTGCCTCTGAGGTGCCGGATAGGATCTTGGTGCTGCTTCCCAGATGGCTTTGCGGGCAGGCTGGGAGCCCCCAGGGAGCCCCCACTCCATTTTGAGCCACCCAGTCCTTCTCCCAGGATGCGCTTTTCCTCCTGGAAGCAGATAAGGCAGAGGAAGGAGATAAGATGATGGCTGCCCCCCCCCCAGCAGGGCCAGAAGCCCCTGTGCAGATGTGGAGGTGGGATTGTGGTGTGGGGTCAGCACAGCCACCCGCATTCTGTAGGGAATTCCTGCCTTCATCCCACATCTGGAGCTGCCAAAGGTTTGTTCCAAAGGTCATTTTCTGGGGCAGTGGAAAGCCACACACCCTCACCTTAGTGGAAGGCAGGGGATATGGCAGTGGGCTGGAAACAGCTGGATTTGGGGTCACCACCATCGATGTAGCTGATGCCACCAAAAATGCTAGTGAAGATGTGGATAGGTGTACTTTAGTGCATATCAAATGGCCTGAATTAAAATCTACAGGGGAGGAAATGGAGCTCTCACAGAAACCCAGGCAGGTATCTCCACCGAAGATGCACCTTTCAAGCAGAAAAAAAAAGAGTTTCAAAATCCCTTTTTGCCCTCAAAACAGTTTTAACAGGCATGCAATGCACACACAGCAATTTGTTGCTCTGTCAAAAGGATCCCATGGCTCCCCACGGTCCTGTGGCTATTTGGCCCTGGGAACAGCTGCCCTTAACACAACCATCCCTACCTCTGCAAAGCCATACAGAGCTGGCTGATAGCTGGGCAACAACTGTTATGTTCTGTAATAATAATTCTACAATAATAATAGGAATAAAAAATGGAATGAATAACATTGACCTCCATAATTAATATATGATAAATGTCAGATAATGATTTAGTAACAAAGGTGGTGAACTAGTAATAGAGGAAGTCTGGAAGACAATTTGTAAAGTGCTCAGAAAATTAGAAGATATCCCAGAGTTTGAAGGACCTGGGGTTGTTTAGTCTAGAGAAGAAAAAAAAAACAGAGAGGGGACATAGTAAATCCTAAAACATAGCTACCAAGAGAAAGGAAATAAACCCTTCATAATCACAAAGGAAGGACTAAGAAATCAGAGGCTTAAACTGCAGGAAGGAAGATACAGCCTGGGTTACAGAGGGCAATTTACCAGTGCAGGAAATAATTAAGGCTTGGAAAAATTGTCTGAAAAAAAATAGTTTCACATGAGATTTTCAAGAAGGGGTTGGAAAAACACCTGTCATTGGGGGTTTAAAGACAGCTGAATTGCCCTTCAGTTTAGGGGTGGACTTACTGATTTTTAGTGATCTCTTCCAATCCCATTTTCTAGTATTCAGTTCATTTTTCTTCCTTCATTGGGATGAATTTTGAATTTTAAGGACAGTTTTCTTCCTTGTTTGCATGCCCATCTTCCTGCAGGGGAATGTTCTGCTCCTCCAGCAAGGCTAACAAATCTCCAAAGAACACATACACCACACATGCAGTGGGCAAAAACACGGGATAGAGATTAATAACTAAAAAAAGACGGGGGTTTTACAGACATTATTCCAGCTATTTGACATCCATGCAGAACAGATGGGAGCTGAGTTCCTAAAATGTTGTCTTTCAAAGAGACATGCACAGTAACAATCCTGGACACGGGAGATGAAGAATTGTTTTGGTGAGCTGTTATACACCTGCCAATAGTGCAGGTTCTTGCGTTCCTGGCACAGATAAAGACCAGTATAAGTGAGATAAATCCTGTCTAAATTCTTTTCATGTTCCTCAAGCTTGCACTCCAAGGACAGACAAGATGATAGCGAGACAGTGATGAAGAAGAAGTCTTGGTGTGCAGACAGCTCTTTGTGTTTCGGAGCTTTTTACAGAGGAGGCGCGTGGCACAGAGAAACCCTACAAAGCTGGGTCTGGAGTGTCTCAGCTTGGGAAGGTCACAAAAATGAATGAGGTTTTAAGGAGGGGCTACGAGATGAGGGTGAGCAGGGAGCGGTTTGGAGGAATTTTAATTAACATCATCATTTGCAATGTTATTTAATAAGGTCCAAAAACACCTGAGAACAATGAAAGCTGAAAACAGCATCCCACATTTCACGGAGTGGGGGCTAGGAGAGAGGGCTTGGCTCCCCCAGGGGTAAGAGGGCACCTGAAGGAGTGGAAGCTCCTCTGGAAAGAAGAGCTCAGAGCAGGAACATGTTCTGGGAGATTGCTGGATCAAACAGCCCAGGGTGGAGGAAGGACCCCAGCATCCCGGGGTGGGAGATGCCCCATGTGTGCTGTGGGTCCTGCACCAGCTCCTGGGGCTGTGCGTGGTATAGGGCCACGTGAGGTGGCATTTAGGGAGGTAGGAGACCAGCAGTATCATAAACCCTGGTCCTTTTAGGACCCAGACATTCCCTGCAAACATGCCAGGTGCTTTCAAGGTCTGCTGTCTGCATTAAGCACCTTGCAGAAGCAGATGAGACCTGAATTCAAAAAGGATGAAAGGTCCTTTTTGCAATTCAGGAACAGAATGGAGCAAACTGACCTTGGCGAGGGCAGGAGGGAGAGAGCAGGGATGGCCACCAGACTACCATCAGCGTCTGCAGCAGTGGTGCAGGGGATAGCGAGGCCAAGCACCGTGATTGGTGCCACAGGACCCTATCAGCCTCCCTCCAGCAGCTGCACGCCCCAGGACCCCAGCACACATTTGGCCCCATCAGAAAGGGCAGCAGGGACCAGAACAAGTTTCTGCAGCCCAAATAATGCCGACCACGGGTGCAGGAGGGAAGGGCCAGGCTGGGCTGTGCACAGCATGCAGTGCTCAGGCGCTCCCCATGCCTGGACTTGTGGATGGGGTTGTTCAGAGCAATGACAATTGCAGTTTCAATCACAGATTATTAAGAAGTGTTTTTTAGCAAACTCGGAGGCATGCCTGAACTGGAAGGGCATTTCACCTTCCTGCTGCATGGATCCTAGGGTGCCATGCCCTCTTTGAAGTCTCCTGGTGTGGAGGTTTCACGATCCCCAGTAGCAGCGGTGCACTAAGGTGCCTTCTGAAGACATCCTTCCCGTGGTGCATTATCCTTCGGGAAGCTGGTCAGCTTTCATCTCCAGCACAGAGCTGGGAAGAAGCGATTGTGAGCCTCTAAAATAAATAACTTCTGCTGGTGGAGGAAAGCCATCGCAGATGCCAGAGGTGCTGATAACCAGCCCATGGCTTGGTCAGGGCACACAGGTTGGTGTTGGCCACAGCAATAACATAGATGAGCAGGAATATGATGCTTAAGGAGAGAAGTGGCTGTGGAATGATAAGGCAGTGAGACTTCTCTGCATAGGAGGTCCCCCAGCCTTTCCCCTGCCCCATCACACAGCCCAGTACAGCTCCTTTGGGCCATGTGAATCCCTCACATCATTCAGGTTAGGAGGCTCTGGTGTCTGGTGGACAAGCTTTTGCATAGCACTGGGCTTTTCAAGCCTGGGGCTGACCCAGTGTGTCAGAAAGCCCTCATCAGGAGTCCCAGAGTACAACCCAACTATTTTTAGAAAATTAAATCACCCAGGCTGACTGAAACATCAGGATAGCACCTAAAAACCTTTTCATCCTTTGGCCATCCAGCCTCTGGGTCTTCAGCCTGCTCTTAGTTCATGTTTTCACATTTCTCCTGTAGTCAGGAGACTGGATACGTGTGTGTGCTTTCAGCAAAGGTGAGGTGCATCCGTGAGCTTCAGGGGGCACCCAGGGGTGTCAGGCAGAGCCCCTGTGTGGGAACTGCACACAGAGCTTAGAAAAGCAGCTGAGACTTTGGGGCAGGAGCATATGACAGAGATTCACTGTTCCCTGTGGTTTGCTGCTCTTGCTGTTGACCATCTCCACTTTCAGTCCCATTTTAGACATTCCTTGAATTCTGCTTTACCACAATGCTGTGCCCCTGGTTGCTTCAGCTGAGGTTATTTTACTGGCCTGTCCATCTCTATTGGAAGGAGGAGAATGTACTGAATGCTCTGAACACCAAAATTGCCCTGTCTCTGTCTTCCTGGCGTTTCCCAAGCTGTGAGCAGGTCCCTATCTGGAGATCTGCTTTCCTGCAACAAGAATATTCCCCAGGTGAGAAATTTGCCTCCTGAACTCAGCATGACCTCCCAGAACTGAAAGGCTTTGGATGGGGAGCACCAGGGTTGACTGTGCGAAATATCCATCCAAGCCTGGAGCCACGCTGCCGGGCATCACGATGTTTCCTTGTGAAAGACCTCAGTGGTCCCAAGAAGTACTGTGTTCGTAGGATGCCCCCTAAAATGATGCCTCCAACCAGCGATGCTGCTGCCTGTGCTGAGCCCCGACTCCCAGAAAGGGCCTGAAGGGTTAAAGTAACAATGAAAGTTTTACGAGTCCAGGTTCCAGATGTTCCAGCCAAGAAGATGAAAGCAACCCACTCTGCCTGGATGGGAGGGCACTGAGCCCCCACAGCCCCCGCAGCACCCTACGGGGCCCATCCCCAGGCAGTGCCCTCCCTCCAGCCCTGCTCATCCTGGCCCTTGCATGAAGAGCAGGTTGGGGAGCCGCTGCCCAGCTCTTCCCCCCCAATCAGTTATTAAAAGCAGAGAGTTCTCCCACCATGACATTAGTCTCAGCTTCCCCATGGCGTGCTGGGCAGGAAAATCAAACCGCAGGGCCCACACTTGCAGGGGAAGGAGTAAACAGCACTTCCAGGTTGAGGCGTCTCCAGAAGTTTGGGTTTGCTGCACCAAACCTTTGCGCCCTTTCATTCTACAGACAAGCCCAATGACCAGTTGAGCATAGCCCCTGGCCACCTCGGCCACGCATCCTGCCCATCCTCTGCTGCCCCAGCTCCCGTCACAATCAGGGAAGTTGGTTGCCCTTCCTTTACGTCCATCAAGCTCTAGAAATGCCTTGACACCTGGCTTCTGCTTGCTTTCAACAGGCACCTTCTTGCAACGGCTTGTCTCCATTTTTCTCTTCTACCAAGCTCTCAGCCCCAGTTTGCCTTGCAGATGGGAGGCAATACTTGTTTTCTGACCCATTTTCCCCTGGAGGTTGTCTCTGAAATGAGCTGATGAGCCTCAGTGAGTGCGACACTGGGGGATGATTAAGTCCTTTCACTGGCTGAGTGATGAGGCTCTTCTGCTCCTTTATTTTGCAGGGTCCTTTGTGCAAAACAGATACTTTTGGGGTTGGAATGGGATTTTTCCCTCATTTTGAGCACATTCAGATTGGCATTCTCAGCTGGCCAGCTGCAAGGAAGGTCAGGAACACCCCCAGATCTCTGGTGTCCCAGCACAGCCCAGCTCCAGTTATCCACCAATATCAGAGTATCATATGTGTTTTCTACAGGACAGAGCATACACATATAAATACATCCAGAGTAATGACAGCCTTAAATATTGCCTCTCCAGCAAAATTAATAGTTAGTTGCTTGCTGTATATGAGATTTTTTTTCCTTTTCCTTGTGTGCACTGTAACCCTAGTAACCAGCAGCACCCGTACAGTCAGTCATCTATCTTACACTGGTGTGTTTCTGTCTGATACGAAGAAACACTGCGAACAGCTGGCCACCACTGAAGCCAACAAGACCAGCCAGGTTTTGTTCTTAGAGTTGCTGAAACACCCAGCAAGCCTGGATCTCCCTTCCTTCAGCAGTGATGGAGCCAAGAGCTCTGAGCATCTGCTCACAGCATTGGGCTCGGCAGGGCTCAGCTCCTGCTGGCTGGAGGAGATCTGAGTCCCATCTCCTGCTGGTGCCCGTGGCCTGAGCTGTGGGTTGTGGGTGAGTGGAGAACATCAGAGGACCCCATTGTGTTTCAGCTACTTTCAGTGCCCCAGCCCAGGGCAGCAAAGCCCACCCTAGTGTGAGAAAAAAATCTCAATAATTTTCTTCAGACAGGACCTTCTGTGAAGCTATTTTATTCACTATTGCAATGGCGGGTTTCCTGCAAGCAGGAGCACACAATAAAAGTTTATCATATCCTTATATACCCTATTACCCAACACCTGATTTCTCCCCTGATTCCTCATTGGCTGAGTACTGCAGGTTCACAACCTACTCGATGCACTTCTGTACCATATATGTACAATTTGATTTGACCAACCGTTAATTTCTCCTTTTCATTTTTTTCCCTTCTTCTCTCATGACTAGAGGGCCTGTGATTTTTGTTTTTACTGATTTCGTACTGCTCATCCTGTTTTCCTTAGCTATCCTCCTTATTTTGGGACAGTGGGACCTTCCCCTTATCTGCTTAGCATACTCCCCACTGCTGTGCCACATAATCACTTTTGAATATGCAAAGTTAGTGGAATTTTCCACTGCAAAAACACCTTCTATTGCAAAAACACAACTTTGTTTCTCACACTTGTCCCCTCAAGGAGGATGAACTATGGCACAACTCCACCTGCCTCTACCCCAGAGCAGCTGCTAATTGGGGTCTTCTCCCTCCATCCAACTTTCTGTTTTTCTCTGAAAGCACAAACTGAATTCCCCCTCAGATTTCCACCTTGCTTTCAGGTCTGATTAACGCTGTCACAAGGTTCGGGAGTTACTCAGCGTGTTGACAGACAGACTGATGTCTGAGCACTGGAGCTTCTCACCTTTCCGAAACCAGTGCTAAAAAAGAGAATGGTCTGGTTCATCGCCAGGAGACCTTTGGCAGGCCATGATGATGGTCCAGTCAACATGATGAAGAGGAAAACATCCTGGGGTTTTCCCCCAGAGCTGATGTCAGGGACTTCGGCTAGTAAACATGACACAGTGGTGACTTCCCTGCTAACCACAAGAACTATCTGAGCCTCTCGAGTGTTTAGGTTTTTGTTTCATTTCATCTGTAAGCTGCCCAAAGAGTTATGCTGTGACTCACTGGAGTGACCAGGGATGTCCCTCTGGTTCTGCTGTGCCAACGCACAGATGCCCATGCTGCTGCAGTGTCGGGGCTGGTGGCACAGCAGGACCAGGGGGACAGACCCCTCTCTCCATGGGCTGCAGGGGGGACAGGCCTGATCCTGGCCTTGCTGTCATCCCCACATTACTTGGGACAAGGTAATTCCCTCTGCAATGCCTGGTCCCAAAAGGCTCAGGCCAACATGTGTCCCCATGACCATGCAGAAGGATGGCCAGGAGTAGCTCCATGCATCGCTTCATACTACACGTTCCCCCCAGTCAGTTGTTCAACCCCCATCCCCTAAACCACCAGGGATCTACCCCCATCTTGACATCTTGCCTCCAAACTTGTGCCCGGTAAACCAGCACATATTTTTAAGCATGCATAGACAACACAAAGCAAACGCTGTTTCCATGTGCAGGTGGTTTTTAATAATTTATCTCAAACCAGTTCTTCCCTACTTTGCCTCCAGGAAGCCCTTGCAAACCCAGACATGCACATAGACATGGCTGAGCTACTGCTTTCACACCGAGTTAAGCCCTACCAGGGCACCTTTCCACCGGTAAACTCTGAGAGCAAAGTGCAACTAGCATAAAGCAAATACTTTTCCAAGGCCTCACTCTTTGAACGGTGTGGAGCCACCAGCCCATGTAGTGGGTTTACGTGGCAAGGTTTTGGTAGCAGGGGGCCATAGGGATGGTTTCTGTGAGAAGGATCTAGAAGCTTCCCCTGCTGGAGCAGATTCTGGGCCGGACCTGTAGCCTGTGGAGAGGAGACCACACAGGAGCAGGTGACCTGGCAGGAGCTGCTGCCCGTGGGGGATCCAGGTTGGAGCAGTTTTCTCCTGAGGGATGGAGTCCATGGTACGGAGCCATATCTGGAGCAGTTCTTGAAGAGCTGCTGCCTGTGGGAAACTGGATCAGTTCAGCAAGGACTGCATCCCGTGGGAGGGACTCCACAGCACAGGGGACGAGAGTGACTGAGAAGGAGCGGCGGCCAAGAAGCACTATAGACTGACCATAACCCCCATTCCCCTGTGCCGCTTGGGGGGAGGAGATGGAAGACGGCGGATGGGGGGGAAGGTGCTTTTGTTTTTTTTCCTTTGTTTCTCACTTCTCTAGCTTGTTAGTAATAGGCAATAAATCTTACTATCTGTCTTCTTATGCTGAGTCTGTTTTGCCCGTTACAATAATTATTGCGTGATTTTCTCGTCCTTATCTCAATCCTTGAGCCCTTTTCACATATTTTCTTACTATCTCCCTATGGTGAATTTGTTTTGCCCGTCACGATAATCACTGTGTGATCTTCTTGTCCTTATCTCAACCCTTGAGCCCTTTTCATTGTATTTTCTCCCCATTCCTCTTTGAGGAGGGGGAGTGACAGAGCGGCTGTGGTGGAGCTCGGCTGCCCACCCGAGTAAAATCACCACATGGCCACAGTGCATGGCACTGGCGGGAGCAAATAGGACCAGGTCAGCACCTTGCTTGATGTGTCTGCATCCTTTCTGAGCCCTACAGATGGATTTACAGCATTGGCAAACCCCAGCCAAGAGGAAATTCTTCCTCACTTTAACCTCCTATCTCTATTTTAGCCTTCAGACTGCTTCCTACCCAAGCACCACCTGCATCTACCAGTCCTAGAGCTGAGCAAGTTCTGGGTGAATGGGAACACAGATGAGCTAGTGCTCAGCATCCTTCTGTCATGTTCTCTTTCTTTTTTTTTATTCTTTTCTCTCTCTCTCTTTTTTTTTTTTTTTTTTTTTTTTTTTTTTTTTTTGCATTGAATGAGGGCTAAAATTAGCTCAGCAGGAGGTGAAGTCTGGAATGTTTCAGCTAAAGCTGCAGTAATATTGAAAAGCCATAGTTTTGCAGATTTTTTCCCAGCCATCTTACTGAAAACAGTTTTGCCTGGTCTTTTATTTTGACAGACGAATGCAAGTAAAGACCCCATAAAATAAAGCACTCTGTGAGGCGTTTTAGCTCACTCTCCAGCCGAGCACCATAACATTCAACCTGGCAAGCTACGTCCAGCCCAAGGGCCAGCCAGCTCAGCAACATGTCTCCAGCCAAGGCCAGAGGAAGCCTCATAAGACAAGGGGTAATATGGGGTGTGAAGAGGATTTGCTGGCCCCAGAAGACCCTTGCTGCTCCTGGTGAGCAGTGCCAAACCCATCAGTGCTGCACCTATGGGGACACCTCCACAGGCAGCCTCTGGGCTCTGCTGGGTCATTTTATCCTTTTGCATTATGTACTTTGGAAAGCTGCTGTAAGGTGTGCTCATTTAAGGGTACAGTCCTTCCATTCTCCTTCGCACCACTCCCAGGAGGAGCTACAGTTTGTATCCTCTATTTCTCACAAGTGGAGGTCCTGAGAAACAGGACTGGTTAAACAATCTGGTGATCACTCACTGCCTGATTGATGAGCAAGGGCAAGAACAAAAATCTCCAGGCTTCTGGGCTTTAACCTCCAGGATATGCTGAACCTCACACAATGCAATAAAAACATCAGCAAAACAGCCCTTAAATGCAGAGCCCTGTGGTGTGCCCATATGGCTTGGTGCTACCTTGGTATCATGAACCAGGGACAAAAACATCATCTCAGCTCTTCTGGGTGAAGACCCATGTCCAGCTGCCAGCACAGCAGGAAGACTTGGGGAGGGGAGGGGGAAGTAAGAATGAGAAGTAACCTTTGGTTACTCCAGAGTAAAAGCCGGCTTCTTAGCCAGCTGACTGTAGGCCTAACGTGGCACTCAACCCGATGGCTCCTGGGCTTGGAGGAATCCTTCCAGAGCAAGGACCCTGCACAGCCCTGCTCCTACTGGTAAGTGCTACAAAAGGAGGAGTTGAGTTAGTTTTTGCAATAAAGTTGTCTGCTTTATCCATCATCTGCAAGGCCTTTGGTGCTGTGTTCTCTGGGTGGGTGTCAAGGCCATCTCAGAAGCACTGTTCCTTAAGCCTCCAACATAAACCATCCACACTAGTTTGACTGCTGGCCCATGGAGATGTGAGGTGGTTATTAAGTATTTCAGGGCTGCTGGCACAGAATGGAAAGGAAAGGAGCCAAACTGTAGTGTAGCTGAAGTTGCCTTCATGTCTGCCCTCTCTATTCAGTGCACATCAAGCAGAACAGGGCAGGTACATCCACCATACCCTCAGCTTTTGATGCTGACTCCCACTTGAAGCTGAGAGGCTGGAAATCGAAACTCACATGCAAACCTCACACAGGATGAAAAGCCATTTTGAAGCTGGTTTGTGCACTCAGTGGAATGAATTCAACTGAAGGCACAGTCCATTCAGAGAAGACCAAATATTGTATCTCAGTAAATCTTTTTGGGCAGGGCATGTCTCCACTAAACAGAAAGACGTAGTGTTGAGTGAACCTGGTCCAGATGCTCACAAAGCCTCATCTACTGCTAGGGCCATCAGCCACATGAAGGGCAGAAGAGGCTGGAAGTCACATTCAAGCCCACGGTACCTCTCCAAAGCCTCTGGGCTCCAGGACGCTGGTGGTTTCCACTCCAGAAAGGTTTCCTTCCAGAAGAGGCAGGAGCTGAACCAGCTGTAGGACCCATTTACCTGGCTGAGGACACATGCACTGTGATGGTATCGAATAGGAGCTGGCACGGAAGTTTGCTCAAGCCAGAGTTATGTGAAACAGGAATAACCAACAAAAACAAGCCCATCAGGTTTTGGCCAGCAAGGGCCAGGTGGGTACCCTGCATGAGACCCGCACAGAGCAGCATCCCTCCTGCCTGCCTCCTCCCCACCACTAAGAAAGCCACTCTGCACAGCCTCGGTCAAGTGTATGTTTTTATTTTTCAATGGAACATAAACTCCTTTAGAAAAAACATTCATCTGGATGATAACACCCATAGAAAAAAACACCAGTCTTGTGTTTTTTGTTTTTGTTTTTTTTAAATTTGGCATTTGTTATTTGCATTTATATTAAAGCAAAGTGCATCTTTCTTATTTTTCTCGTTTATACACATTGCACAATACATAAATAATGATGCTTATAAAACGTCTTTATATTTACAAGTAATAATATATTTATATATAACATAAAATACATTTTTTTCTTTAATAAATTTCAGTTTTTTTTCAAGGAGTCCTTTTTTTGTGTGTTTTATTTCCAAAGTACTACAATGCTAAAGTTCCAATGAGAATGCTCTCTTGTTCATTTAAACCTTTATATTTAGAAAAATAGCTTATGTTAAGGTCTAAACATGCTCATTGAGCTAAGAACAGTGTAAAAGTATCAAACTTGTGTATGAATTCAAGAAGAAATGAAAGCACAACTGCATTTCCAGATACGATGGTACCAGGATAACCTGATCTAAGCAGGTTATAACAGACCAACTATCGTGAACAAGTTTTTTCTTTTTTTTTCCCCATTTGTTTTTTGTTGTTGTTGTTTGTTTGCTTCGCTTTTTTTTTTTTAAGCTTATGCTTCTGTCACTTCACATCTCAGCTCAAATTGTAAAGCACGGGCCATGCATGGTTTCTTCATGGTTGTTTTCTCCCCCTGCATCAATCCATGACAATAAAAAAAGCAGTGGAAGGATGGCCAGACTTCCCCCAACACCCACGTTCTTGTGGTGGACAAGATGAACACAGGGATGAGACGCCAGCCCAACAACAACAAAAAATCGACAAGGGTGGGTAAAGACTTGGCTGGGAAGGTTTTGCACCATTGTTTGGTTGCAGCTAGGTGGGGTTAGCACCACTGGGGAAGGGGTCTCAGCTGGGTGTCACCACCACTGGGGACAGCCGGAGTCAAGGGGAAGGTGGTGCATGAAAAATAGGGGTCTCCTGTCGTGTTATCCAAGAGAAGGAGCCATAACAAATAGCAAGTGGCTTCCCGATCCTCGATCGCATAGGATAATCCTTTCAGAGGCGGGAAACAATTATCATATGCAATCCGCCCCCACCCCCCGCACCCTTCTCTTGTCCTTCTGAGTTATTGGTCATTCACACTTTAAAAAAATATATATATTTATGAAAATACCAAGGCAAAAATCTTTCCATAAGCTATTTCTCAAAACAGGAAAACAAAACAAAACAAAACAAAAAGTTTGCATGAAAAGCAAGCACTCAGAAGGAAATAATAGCAGCAAAGTAGTATAAATGTCGTGAGTCCACTCTGTCTCGAGTCATTGGTTATTAAAAATAACCTCCAACCAGCACGGGCAACTGCTGATAAACTGTCTCGTGTAGCACTGGCCCCAGCCTTTTACAAAGCTGATCTGAACAGTAAATCCGGTCCATGGTTGCTGCATGAACTCATGGTCATTTGGCCTCTGCAAACTGTACGCCTTCTCATAGTCAAAAGCCTTGATGGAAAAACCTGGAAACACTTTGTGCACCAGCAATGTCCTGGAGTCGGGGTTGTCCAGTGTGGCCGACTTGATGAAGATGGGGTAACTGCTGCGGTTGTACACCCACACGCCATCCACTTCCTTAGTGAGCTGGATGCCATACCCGATCTTGCTGCGGACCTTCTGCACCAGCTGGCTTTTGTTGTCCGAGTTGAGCTGTCCGAGGCAGAAACCATTCCCCTGAGGTAGATCATAGAAGATATCCAGGGAGGGCTCTTGGACAGAGTACAGCCGACCCACGCGTATTTTCTCTTCCCAGTATGCTACCACGCACCAGTGTGACTGATCCCCCGGCTCCTGAAGAACTTGGGAATCTAAAGGAGGTGAGAAAAATGGAAGAGGAGAAATTGAGTGCCGCGGGGGTAATATGACCCAAAAGTGATGCAACGCCACGAGGTTGCTTGCCTGCTCTCACTTTCATGATGCTCTCCATGCATGCATCAGCACCCCTAGCAGAGCCACTGCTTCCAAAAGCAATGTGTGACAGCCACAGTTAACCCCACTTACCCACTTTTGGGTGTTTGCTGTGATGCTTCAGCACCTGGTTCTGGTGGGAGACAAGGGCCCAAAGCACCAGCTCCCCCTCCTCAAAAGCAGCTCAAGGCACCAGCAGCACCCTCAGCGCTTCCGTCCCTTGCCCAAACCCTAGGCGGGACTGCCGGGGCCGAGCAGCACCCTTCCTGCTTCGGCCAGCTGCATCTGGCAGGACCAAGTGCCCTAAAAACCTTTATTTGCACCCAACAGACACACTTTGGAGGTCACCCCAGTGAAACAGGGGGTCCAGGGCTAGGCTGCCCCACTTAGTGGGGCTCTTTCAGGTGATGAATGCCCAGGCCAGGCCCTCAGCTGAAGCCAAGACGCGGGAAGCGCAGGCAGACGGCAGCTTGCAGTGGCAGGGTGGAGACCGGAAGCCTTGCGTTTGTTGACAAAAACGGTCACAAAAACCCACAAAAGCAGCGCCGAAGTGAGTTCCCTTAACCTGTTTTTTCAACTCCTTCTCTGCCTAACCCTGTGTGAGCAGTGAGGGTACGGCACGGGAGGGAGAGGAGAAAAACAGGGTGGGGGGGCTGAGAAATGTGAAAACCCCCTTTCCCTGATGGAGTATCTGTACCAGCCCAGTGCAATTCCTCCCAGCCTTCACAGGCATATTAAGACCTGGGACCTATTAATCTCTATAATTGTATTTTAAAAAATAATAATAATAGAAAAATCCAGCCTGGACTGCAGGTTGGTGAGCAGGGGGCAGCACCCAGAGGCCTCCCCAGCCAAGCACCGTGAGGCCCCGCAGTGCCGCCTGAGCCCCCCGCCTTATTTTCTGTATTTTTCTGTACTTTTTTTGCTATTAATAAAACTGCTTCTGCAGCACAGGCATTTTCCTCCAGCCTCCCATTTAAAGCACGGCACTGTACTCTTAAAAAAACCAACAACCTCCAGATGCACACTTTTAATTTCCTCATTTCTATGCCATCAAGGAAAATATTTCTGCAGTTGCTGGAGGCAGCTATTAAAACTGGGCCTGAGCGCACCCGGCCGGCAACAGGAGGGTCGCTCGGCCACCAGCCCCCAGAGCCAGCAGGGCCGGGGATCCCTGGGAGGATAGCCTCACAGTGCATCATGCCACAGGGTCGAGGTGTGCCACCGTTTGTCCATCCACTTCTCCTTGCCAGTGCCTCCCAGGACTTTTGTTTCCTCTAACTCAATCCTGCTGAAGCCTGGCACCGCTGGGGAAAAGGGACGAGCAAGGGAATGGGTGGCCCGGCTTGGGTTACTTCGGCCCTAAGTGAACGGGGTGCCAGCACCCCTCTTCCCTCCACTGACAGAGGATGCCCCAAGAGGGTGTTTATCAAGAAACACCCCTGGGACTGCGTTTCCCATGGAAAACAAAACAAAACAAAACAAAACAAAACAAAACAAAACAAAACAAAAAACAATTTGAGGGTAACCCAGGTGCCTGCTGGGTTGCCGCCCCCCCCCCCCCAGCCTTGCCGCACCCTCCCTGCCAGCGGGAGTTTTGCCCAAGTAAAGAAACGAGCTTGGTTGACAGCAGAAAAAAAGTTAATTGTTAAAAAAGCGGCTGGCCCTGAGCCCTGGTCCCAGAGGCAAGCTGGGGGCAGCCACGGGAGCCTCCCGCTGGAGAAGCATCAGGCACCGCGCTACTCGGGCAGGGGGGCAAAACTGTTGTTTGCGTACATGCGCAGAGAAAGGAGTGGATTTGTTTTTTTTTCTGAAGATGGTTTAACTAGCTGTTTGTTTAAAGAGCTAGTGAAAGTAAAGCTAGGTTCTAAAAAAAAAAAAAAGCACAACCTAAGCAACCAACCCACCTAATCAGAGCCTGCCATCAATGCCTAGAGCCTGCAGGTCTTTCTGCTTTACAGCAGTTGAGGGAATTCCAGAGGAGGGAATGAGCCTTCCAGAGGAGGGCTACGAAGATGGTGAAAGGCCTGGAGGGGAAGACGTACGAGGAACGGCTGAGGGCACTGGGCCTGTTCAGCCTGGAGAAGAGGAGGCTGAGGGGAGACCTCATCGCAGTCTACAACTTCCTCGTAAGGGGGTGTCGAGAGGCAGGAGACCTTTTCTCCATTAACACCAGTGACAGGACCCGCGGGAACGGGGTTAAGCTGAGGCAGGGGAAGTTTAGGCTTGACATCAGGAGGGGGTTCTTCACAGAGAGAGTGGTTGCACACTGGAACAGGCTCCCCAGGGAAGTGGTCACTGCACCGAGCCTGTCTGAATTTAAGAAGAGATTGGACTGTGCACTTAGTCACATGGTCTGAACTTTTGGGTAGACCTGTGCGGTGTCAAGAGTTGGACTTGATGATCCTTAAGGGTCCCTTCCAACTCAGGAGATTCTATGATTCTATGATTCTATGATTCTATGATTCTATGAATTTTGCAGCAACAGCCATTGAACCCTGTTGAAATTCCTGTAAGTTTTTATTTATTTTCTTTAACATTAAAGCATCCCTTTGTGGGAGGGGGGCAAAAAAGCTTTTTTCACCTCCTCATGTTTGTTCTTGCATTAGTGAAGACCACTTAGCAAGTAGCTCATTGCAACTTATAAAGTGTTATTTAATTGCCAGTGTGTTAAAAAAAAAAAGGCAAAAAGAAAAAGAAAACTGCCTTGGCTATGAATGAACAGACCTTTATGGAGGGCTGGAAGCTCATGAATGAATCCCACTAGGGTTTTCAATGACATGGGGTGACCAGACCTCAAGGACAAGTCTTAGGTAATCCGTGATTTTTTAAACGAGCCAGTGCCAGTGCACAGTATAAATATGCCAGAGTGTCTTCTGTTTGCAAGATTTGGCTGTTGACTGGATGTCTAGTCAAAAAGCCATTAGAATATATGGGTTGAGCCTGGATAAACAGGGTCAGGCCTCCCTGCCAGCCTGGTGAGCCAGCCACCACCAAAGACGCTTTTCACAATTGTTGGGATTCACAATTGTTGGGACCCAGGAGGAGTTCCCCCACTCCTCCCATTTTGGCATCAGCAGGGAGTATGGGTGGGAAAAGCCAGTGGCATTGCCTGGGCAGCAGAGGCAGGAGAAGTTGTAGGAGAGAAGGAAAAAGTGCCGCAGGCACGCTTCCGGCAGAGATGGAAATTTTTTCCCCAAAAGGCTCCACTTTATGGCAACACCCACAGGCTGGGCTAGGCACAGAAATGAAGCAAAATGCTCCCAAAAGTCCCAAAACGTCCCATCAGGGTCATCTCATGGTCCCATGCCACCTCCCGCAGAAAGCCCTGCTGCAAACTTGTACAAATCCCCAGATCCTGGGAAATTTGGGGCCACATCTCCCGCAACATGTCCTCATGGGCCACCTGCTACCACTGCCAGCGTGCCATGCACCAGATGAACTAGGGCCACTGTGTGAGTCAGTACATAAATGGCTCAGAAACACTTTGGGATTCTAGTTTTGAGTTAAAAGCATCGTTTTTATGAACTCCTTGGAGCAAACACATCCCTTTCTAAATGCCTGGAAAAGTCCCAGCAAGCTGTGAGCACTCCCATATACCAGCAATGATAATGCTTAATGCTAGAAACATGCGCACCATTATTTTCTTATTAAGCACCCCTCCATTTGCTGCTATCGTTAGTTTATTATTATTTCTATGGTTTGCAAGGCAGCCTGCCTAGTGGCCCCATCAGGATTAAGGGCCCCCCAGTGCATTGTGCAAACTTATTGTAAACAAAAAATAAATAACTGAAAATAAAGCCAGCCTCTGCCCACAGGAATTTGGAGAATTAGTCATATTGATCACTCGTAGTCGCATCTACAGAGAACCAATGGCCGAAGCAGAGAACGTTTCTGCATGGAGGGGTGAAATCAAAGCAACAGTGTGGCACCCCAAACTTTTGGGGGCAACATTTCTCAGCAGTTTGGTGCCGGTGTCTTTGAAGAAGATTTTGTTGACTCAGCACCACATTCCCATGGAAAACCACATTTTTTTCTCATTTCTTCTACCAAGCCAGATGACACCCTCTGAACTTTCCAGAAGGGCCATCCTGACTTCTACCAGCCCATCCCAGGGGAAGGAAACATTGTTCCACAAAGGCATCCTTTCCAACAAAGCTCCTTTGCAACATGCAAACCAGTTCGACAGACTGTGAGGTTTCCCACCACCTGCCTTGACCCTTGCAATTGTCAAGTCCTGCCCAAAACTTCTCAATTAAAGGCCAGAGCCAGGGTTTCTCTCGCTTTGGCACCATGGAGGAAAGTGGATGAGGGAGACTGACTACACAGAGGGACCTGAGTGCCCCAGGAAGAGCCCCATGCTTGTTTTTTTCAAGCCACGGCAGCAGACTCCCACCTCACATCACAGCTGCGCTGGAAGCAGCAAGGAATTTGTGAAGCGGCTTTGCTCCTCGACACATCAACAGCTTTGGGATGATGAAACCATGTCATCTGCATCTGTACTTTTTCTTTCAGAGTTCTGACAGTTTTATGAGGGGACCAGGAAGAAAAAGTTCTTTTTCATTCAGGAACTGAGCCATTTCAGCTAATTTCAGGAGAGGTTTCTGTCTGATTTTTTTTTAAAGGCCATTTTGTATTGAAAAAAAATACACTGAACATAATTTTTGGTTTAAAAATGTGCATCGGCCCTCTCCATCCCTCCTGTTCATTGCTAGATGTTTCCATGTTTTCCAGTCCATCTATCCAGCCCTTAATACCCTCTGAGCTGTTATTAGGAGTGCCAGAAGCTGTTGCAAAAGCCGAGCCCTGCAGAAGACAGAGACCAAGCACTCGCTGCTGCTCACAGCTTTTGCCTGGCAGTGGAGGAGAGGAAGGAGCGGGTCCTCCTTTCTATCTCCCCCAAAAGTTGTGTACTTCTTCCAGGTTCTGCCCAGAGGCAGCAACACAGTGGCCAGCAAAGCCTCTCACGGGTTTTCAGGTCTCAGCCTTGTCCTGGTGCGACTTCATAAACATCAGGGGGGAGGTGGGAAGGGGATCTTTTGTTTTTCTTTGTTTTGTTATAGCTAAAGGCTTTCCTGTTATCAACCGACTTCTAAGGAAAACAGCAAGTTGAGCACACACTGCACTATCTTACCCTCCCTGGACTACTCCCATTTTATCCAGTCAGGAGCTATCTAGATCGTCACTGGAATCTGTGACAGGAACAGCTCTTAGCTGAAAATGGGAATACAACAGGCGCTCCTGATTAGATTTTTAAATGCCTGTAATTGGATCTTTTATCAGTGATATTAGGACTATAAGTAAATTAAATTATCCAACTGCAGAAGTGTTTTAACCAGAGATTTACGTGTCTTGATTCTTTTTAACAGCAGCTTCGCCCTGCAGGGTCTCCCGGTGCTCTTCCTAAGCTTCCCACCATCACACGTCTTCCCCTCCTTTATTCCTCTGGAAGGCCTGGGCTGGGATTTCCCACCCAACCTCACCATGCCATCACCTCCCCTGGCAAGGCCATGAAGGGCTCCTCTTTTGGGTACCCTCGCCGAGCCACTCACAGTGGTGACCCTGCACCCATGACCGACAACCCAGTGCGAATAGGCAGAGGCGGTGGATAAACTAAAGTAAGCGTGCACCGAGTGCTGGAGAACAGATGAAACAAAGGCCCTTCCTCCTTTATTTGTCAGCACGCTCGGAGGGCATCTGTGCTTAAAAAAAAAAAAAGGCTGGACTGCTGTCAGCACAATGTGTTGTCTGGTCGGGGCCAAGGCTGAGACCAAGCTCAGCGCATCTCACGCCCATAATCTCTCTTGGCTGACCTTAAGCGGCATTTGTGAGCGTGGGACAGAGCCGTGTCCCCCATCTTTTGCTACTCACTGAGATGGAAGAGATGGAGACAGAGAAAAGGCAGTCACTGCCTGCAAGATCTTTTCCCACACACCGAAAAGCAGACAGTAAATCCTGCGGAAAAGGTTCAAGACTTTCATAGTTCACATACAAATTCACTACATGCAGCACCATGAGCCAGATGCAAATGTACTTGCTGCAATTAATTGATTATAGTCTCCCCTCTTATGAGCAAATACACTTTAAAAAATGCCAGGAATGGTTCATGTTGGCTCTGCACAGGTTTTTGCATGCTCTTCTGTGTTTTCTTGAGAGTCTCTCAGACCAGCTTGGGGCACTGCAGTTGCAATTTTGCCCCTCATGCCACTGTAAGTACCTTTTTGCAGGATCTCAGGAAAAACACATGACTGAACTATTATTCGAGAAGGGACCAGGAATTGCATCAAGGTGAGGAGAACAGTGAGCATGATGTGCAACCACAGAGCTAATCAAAGGGAAGATAAACAGGCATGAAACAGGGAAATGTCACCTCCCTTCTAATCTCCTGGGTAATTCACAGGGTCCTTGGGTGGGGGAACAAAGAAACAAACAAACAAAAAAACAAGTCCAGAAAAACCCTTCAAAGCCAGATTTCCAGGTATGCCTTGCAAAAGCAAAGAAAAATCAAAATTAAAGGACATACTCTACTGTAGAAAAGGGTCTTTGTGCCTTTACTGGAGCTTGTGGGCAGCCTGAAGACACCGCCCACGGGAATGCTTGCCCCAAACCTTTTATATCTCACTGTACACCAGGGCAAGACAGCCCTGGCTTCCTCACTCCCCTGCTTTTGATGACTCGGATGATTTCTGAAAGGCTAATTTAGGGGATCATCAGATGCTCAACTCCTGTTGTTTGCAGAGAAAATAACCCCCCCAGGGATGCGCCCACCCAAGCCACCTGCAGGGTGGCCCCCAGGGATGTGCACCCTGCCTCAACACTTGCTTAGGGAGCCCTTAATCTGTGGATTATTGACACGATAGACCATAACATCTCTTTAGGAGCCATTACAGCCCATCATGTCAGTAGGTATTTAGAGTCCTTAATCTGCGGATCGACAGGCTAGACCTTAAATTTGTGTCTATGTCTAATTAGGCAGTTTCTTATTACTCAACCTATACAGTAACCATGCTGGCCAAAAAGCCTTAAAATTATTTCTTTAATTCATTAGCAAGTTGCCCACCCAATCACTTAAATGTCTCCTTGCTCCTCAAAAGTCAACCTTGAGTAAAAATTGATGTCCTGAGTTTTCCTCAAAAACTTTACTTTGGCACCAACAGCAACATGAAATCTCCCTGCCTGGAAAAAGAAAATCTCTATTCTCTTGGTGAAACCCCAACTTTCTATTCCATCACAAGCCATCTTCACTGCCTGGGGAAGGATGGAAGGCCTTTGCAATCAGTTCATTCATTTTTCTAAGGGCTGGTGTCTAGAAGCCGAGTCGCTGTGAACAGATTTGAAGTCTTTTGAGTCTGATGGGGACGCAGGGGATAAAATTTGGCAGAAGCCACCATGGGAAGAAGTCTGGGATTGTAATGATGTTTGATGTTTGTAACCAGGGCTTTGGTTAAGACCCATTTAGCAGTGACTGATGCAGCTCTCCCCTGCATTAACAGGAGTGCTCTGCTCGGTCCAGGCATCCTCTGGGGACCCAAGCAGAAATTCCCATCACCTCCAGCAGGGCTGCAAAACCCCTTGTGAAATCAGCACCAAAATGAGGTGGGTTTGGATGGCGAGAAGAGGAAATAGCAGGTCACCAAGGACATCATCTATGGTTTCCAGCCCAGCATGGTGGCACCTTGGGCCAGCCTTCTCCTGGGGTGCCCGACCTGGCACCCAGCCCAAAACCGTGGGGCTTAATTCATGGATGGGGCACAAGAGCAAACTGAGGAAAGGTTTGCTACGAAGCCCCGAGGGTGGGCAGCGGTGTGGCAGAAGGAAGGCAGGGCTGGGAGGGCAGCCAAGGTGTGAGGAGTACAGGGTGATTCACAGCCAGGTGGGGACGTGCACAGGGCAGTGAGGAGTAGGGACAGGAAAGAAAGAACTGAAGTGAAACTGCCGGGTTCATGGAGTCCACCAAACCAGAAATTTTATTCACAAACATCTTATTAGTCATTGCTACTGTCTAATTACGGTGATTAATCAATTACCACGGCTAAAAATTACCCGATAAAAGAAGAACCTTTATTGTGCCCACTTTCTTTAAAAGCCAGCAAGGCTGCAGCCACCGGTCTGTCTGCTGCAGCTAACAAGGGGGAAAAAAATACACATGCACACACCAAAAATGCCTGCCTGCCTGTCTCCAACGGTTAGAGAGGAGCCAGGTGACTCCAGTTTCCTCTGTACCAGGCTTTGGGCCTCATCAGCCATGCAAATTATAGAGTACCGTGCTGTCTGAA
This sequence comes from Anas platyrhynchos, assembly GCF_047663525.1. NCBI lineage: Eukaryota > Metazoa > Chordata > Aves > Anseriformes > Anatidae > Anas > Anas platyrhynchos. The sequence continues at coordinate 1,153,820 of NC_092620.1, read as the reverse complement.
GGCTGAATTTCGACTCAGCTCAGAGAAAAGCCTTAGAGGAAGGGTGGGGATGAAGAAGCCAGCCAAATCCATTCATAATATTTACAGTAAATGGGCCTCTTTGCTGTTGTTTAGTATACAGTCAGTCTAATTATTTTTGAAGTTTTAATTTAAAGAACTTTCTTTATCTGCCTCTCCTTCTGCACCCCTCAAAGGTGTGGGAAACTTTTTTCTTTTTTCAGAAAGCAGCAAAATGGGAATCCCTCCCCCTGCGCCTCACCAAGCCCTGCCCGCAATGGGGTGGGAAGAAGGAGGCCTTCCAGGGGGACAGGGGAGACCCCTCCAGGGGTGGAGGGAAATATCCTGGGGGATTTTAAGACCAAAAAGAAAAGAGAAATCCTGCCCGACATGCGGGAGCCAGGTGGGCTGTGCACTGTGGTTAAGCACGAGGGCGCAGATGCTGCACATGGAGCCCCCCCAAGTCCTAATGCAAACCCCTCCCAGACACCTTTTTTACCACACATGTCCCCACTGCTCTCCTCCCAGGTGGCAGGGACACTTCCCTGGAGGAGCAGCTTGCTCCTGGATGCTCTCACGTGTCCCTGCGCCCTGTCTGCATGCATTTCATACAAGTCTGCGTGATCCTATTTTAAGGACAATCAGGGAGGTTTCAGGAGATTTCAGAGGCTACTCTTGAACACGCAGGAAACCCCAGCAAGCCTTAGCGGTGCCATGCACCCACCAAGTGACTCAGGGCTGGTCCTGGCCCCAGATGGCCGTGGTGATTAACAAATGCCTCCCTGCCTGGCTTCCAGCAGGGCACACCCCTTCTCCACCTCAACCCACCCCAGAGCTGAACCAGAAACCTTCTGAGAAGGAGGAACCAGCACACAAAGGGCTCCCGAGTTACAACCACGCAAAGCAGACCCAAGGCTGAGCTTGACAAAATCCCCTCTCCAGTGACAGCAACTTGCCCATCACCCTCTCAGCGTGGGGATAAATCACCACCACTGCCACCAAAGCCATCAGAGGCCACCAGGTCCCGCAAGCTGCGGGGTCATGGCCCTCCCGAACACAGCCCTCACAGCTCAGTTTTGAGAGATGAAGACCTTGAAAGGCTTTTGCAATTCAAAATAAAAGTGCAGCTCAACCAATAAGACAGTTGCTGCTGTCTGGTCCTGGTGATGCCCCGGCAAGCAGGGATGCAGCCTCCGGGAAAGCCACGGCTCTCCACATTTTATTCTCCCTACTGACAACATGTAGCTATGCGGGTTACATGTTAAAGGGCTTGTAAAGGCCTTAATAAAAACTGATGCATACTAAGCTAGTATTTCCAAACTGATACCTAATACCTAGATGTGTGTTACAATTTTTTCCTAAGTGCGTTCTGTGCACACGCACACAGGGCATCACTGCCGCTCTCATTTCCATAATGAAAAAAATCCACTCCTTGCAGCACACTGAACTGTAATTCTCCCCAAAGTTATTGCAAGACCAAAACCAGACATACCAGACATTTCCCTAAAAAAAAAAAAAAAAAAAAAAAAGACCACCACCCATCCCGTGCAGAGCTCTTTCCTGGAGGGCAGGGAAAGGCTTCTTGCAGGGATGTAAAACATGGAAAAGCATGGCTGGAACAAAAGTGCTTTTCATGCTCGACGTGCCCCCCATGGCCCCACTCCGTAACAATTATGAAAATTGTTTAGTTGGGATGGCATTTGGAGCATTTACTGCATTCCTGCCAATAAATTCCATTCCTGGATCTGATGGAAAATGTGCCCCCTCTCCCCTCCCCTCCCCTCCCCTCCCCTCCCCTCCCCTCCCCTCCCCGCCTTCATTCCTTCTGTCTTTCTTTACAACCTAATACCCTGTCAACTCGGGGCCAGGGCCTACTTAGGGGGAAAAAAAAACAACCAGCACTGGACTGGAGACAGCATGCAGACTGAAAAAGTTAATCATTACTTCTGCCTGTCTTCATAATCTAATCACACCTATTCCTAAGAGCATGCGGCAAAGCCCACTCGTATGCAGGGGCTGGGTTGCCGTGGACAGGACAGACGGATGGCACCATCCCCCCTGGCCGGTGCCCCCTGGGCAGGGTGCAAGCCAAGCGCTCAAGGGCTGGTGAAGGGCGCTTGGACGGAGTTCACAAGCGAGGAGCTGCCTCGTCACACACACACCCCTCCCCTTGCCTCTCGCTTTGCTCTGGATTAATAATGCTGAACAGTTATAGAGAATATTACGTTCATTAAGTAATTAACCCTCACGGTGCTCCGGCAGAGCTGGCACCACTATTTCGCAGATGGAGCGCCAGGACCATCAGAAGTTTCAGTGCTTTGCCCTGAGCTATAAAGCAAGCAACACCCAGGTGAAAAGCTCCAAAAAGCTGCTTGCTCCTGGAGGAGGTGGCTTCGTCCAGCAGCGTGGTGGCACAGGGGACACTTGAGGCAGCATCCTCACCAGCCCAGAAGCCCTGCTTTGCTGCCACGAATCAGTGCATCTCCCCCAGCCCAAAATGCTTGCTTTCTGCCCCCAAAATCACCTCGCTGCGCCATCCCAGGTGACACCAGCCTGGTGACACCCACGACACATTTTCCATGCTCACTCTGCGGGGCTGTGACAGAGAACAGAAAAACCGCAGGCCTCTCTGTGCTGAGATTTATGAGTTTGTTCCTTATAACGAGCTAAAAAGTCTCAGCCTGGCTTCCAAAGAAAATGAATTCATCAGTTCAAACACAGCGATGTAACTTCAGGCTCCCGACTCCTTTTCCAAATAAAAATGCTGTTACTCGATTCCCATGCCGCCGCTCGCAGTACAGCTTTATGGGGTTATTTACCTGCTTGGCCCGGGGAGGCGCGGGGTGCCCTAACTCATCCGTGGGGCTCCCAGCAGCTGTACCGGGCGGCCGAGCTGCACCCCACCTCGCCCCCCACTTTCTCAGTGCCCCGCAGCGGGGATGCCTTTTTCCTTCCTCCTGCAGGCCCCTTTGCAGATAGCTGCGGCACCTCCCCGCGCTGCCAACCTCACAGCAGACATCAAAGCGCGGGCGGCCTGGGCAGGAGCTCCCCCTCGGTGGCAGAGCTCAGGAATTTTTAGTATCTCTAAGCCAGAGCCATCGGTTTCATCACCACGAGTCACCGGGGCCAGAGCCAACTCCACCGGTTGTAAAAGCAGAGGATGCTTGAACTTTCACCACCTCCCCAGTACCTGGGTTTCTCAGCTGTAAATCAGCCCGTTTTGGAGGTTAAGGAGCACCTGAGCAGGAGGGGATGGCGGGGATGGGCGTGGTGGCGGCACTGTTGGGGTGTGGGGCAGCTCTGCCCCACGGAGCCACGCTGCCGCAACGCTCGTCGCTGCGAGCCAGCGCTTATTTAATCAGCATTGGCAGCTCTACAAACAAAATCTATTCAAAAAGAAAATTACCATTCATAGACTCCTGCTCGCTTATTATGTACACATATATGTACATACTTGCCACAATACTCCAAAGGCTTAGCAGCTGGAGTGCTCCTGAGTGAGTAGCTTAATGCAGAAATCTGCCTGCCCACCTGCCCCATAGGAAGGAAAAGCCCTGGAAAGCCGCGTGGGCATGCTGGGGGCCAGTGATTTACACTAAAAAGTGAGGGAGAGGCAACTGAGCCTTCAGTCGCCAAAACCCAGCACGGATGCCCTGCTCTGTCCTTGAGGATGAGGAAGGGCACGGTCACGATGGTGGCTGTGGGCATACACAGTGGCAAGCAGAAACCAGGAGAGGAGACTGAGGAGGAATGGGGGGAAATGGGCAAGAAATGAGCCATGGTCAGTCTCTGCGCACCACTGGGGACAGGAGCCCCAAGGGAGGGAGCCGCACTCCAGCCCTGCACCCGGGGACACCTCCAGCATCCTGCAAACCTCGCGGGGCTTTGGCAGCCCTGAAAGAGCCCAGGGCACAGCAGGAGCCAGGGAACAGGGACAGCAGTTGGAGCTGCGACACTTTTTGTGTAACGAGGTTAAAAGGGTAGAGAAGGGCTGAGCCAGCCCTTACAGAGCTGCTCTTTTTTTTTTTTTTTTTTTTCCAAGCTAAAACCAGGATAATGACACTGGGTGGGGAACAATTTTGAGGGCTGAGCAGCCAAATCAAAATTAGTCTCCAAGCCAAAAGCTTCCTAGGCTTCACAGTTTGGGGAAGGAAGCTGAGAAAAGTCATGAAAAGATTCTTCAGTAAGTCAAGAAGCGCAGCCGAGTGTAACATTCAGGCAAAGGTGACCCTGCTATGAAAATATTTTTCAACATAATAAAAATAAAATAAAGCACTTGAACTGCCTCCCTCTGAAAGGTGGGCCCCACAAGATTGGGGGGGGCTCTCCTTTTCTTCTCTTTCTCCTCCTCCCCTGGCACTTTCTTCCCCTTCACTAAACTACATTTTTTTGTATTTCTTTTTTTTTTTTCTTCGCTCTTTCCTCATAAAAGACTGATGTAATTTCCTGTCTTGTCCCAATGTTTCCTGTTAATTAACAGGGTGAAAGTTATCACCACAGATTTAAAAGGCTACCCAAAAAAAAGGTTAAAAAAATAAAAATAAAAGCAACGGGAGAGAACGGCTGGCCATGAGCAATGCATCCTGGGGCGCACTTCGTCACCTTCTTTCTCCATTCCTCAACCAGGGACCACCTGCACGTCCCCCGGGATGCAGGACCAGGAGGAGCAGCTTTTGTGTGGGTCTGGAGCACAGAGAGAAGCCCCAGCCTTCCCTGGGCAAGGATGCACCACTCCTTTCTTGCCAAAAAAATAAAATAAAGTAAAATAAAATAAAATAAAATAAAATAAAATAAAATAAAATAAAATAAAATAAAATAAAATAATCAGTGGAGAAAGTGGCAGCCTGGCTGCCAGTACCAAGGTCACCCACCGCCCCCCAGCCTGATGGGCAGCACCGCTTTCCCAACACGCCCAGCACGCTGTTTTTATTAAAAGTTTAAAACAAAAACAAAAACAAAAACAAGAAAAAATAAAAAAAAAGGCTAACCACAAGGCCTCGCAACATCCTGTGCGACACTGAGCACCTTCCCGTTCTGCTGGTCCCCGCACCACCCAGGATGGGGCCGCGCTGCTTGTACCACCCTGTTCCTCAAGAGCGGTGGGACACAGCACTGCACTGGTGGCACGTGGCCCATCCTCAGCCAGGTGCAGGCAAAACGAAGGGATTTTGGCAAAAAGCAAGGGCGGGGGGGTCAACTTGAACTCGCCTTTATTTGCATTCCACCACTAAAACAGAGAGTGTGCATCAGCAATTAATAATATCTTGGCGCTGAAAATAAACTGGAAAGGAAGCTACTTTGTGACAGTAGGCAGGTGGCCAGGCTGCGGCGTTGGTCATTCAATCCTGCTGGGGACAGTGGTGGGCCTGGCACTGACCCACGCCTGGCCTCATATGGTACCCACCGAGCACAGCCATCGGCTCACCTGCCTCCTGCATGGCTCGGGGGGGCTGGTGCATCCCATATTCCCCGTATTTGTCCCCCCCCAGACAGTGCACACCACATTTTCCCCCCCGCCACAATGCTCTAATGCTGGTGCTCGTGGGCTCCGTATTTAGAAACAGCATCATGCTGTGTCCCCCCATCCCCACACCGGGTAAATGCATGTGGTTAATGTTACTTGTTCCTATAGTGTAACTGATACCCGATCACAGACAGTGTAGATGGAAAAGATTCAGGCCCTGTCTCTGCCAGCTCAGGACTGCTCCCGTACGAGTGTTTTTGTCCTGTCCCTAGTTTTAAATGTCCCTAATGATCGGGTTTCCGGCACTTATTGGTACATTTTATTTTACAAGCAGATAGTGATTTGGATTGCTCTCTGGCAAACACGCAGGCACACTCCTCCCTGGCATCAAGCTTCCAAATTCACCTTTCTACTCCCATTCCTGCCCTCAAAAGCCCCAGGTTGCAGGAGAAAACCCAGTGGCCCAAAAGCCAGCTGCCTGAAACTGAAATGAGCTGCAAACCCCTTCGGTGCGGTGATGATGAGCAAGGTAACAGGCAGCGACCTTCCCCAGACACCACGCAGATATCACTCATGGTGGGATTTCTTTTGCATTTTATTGCTGACTACTCCCAAGGCACCATTTGGTTGGAAAAATCCCATGGCGCCGACGCAAATGGATCAAGCAGGGATCGCTGCTGGGAAGGGGGATGGAATGACATGGGCTGAGTGTTCCTGCCATCGCTTGTCTTTTAACCCCTCCTGGGAAGACATCTAGGGGAGCACCGAAACTCCTCCCTGGGCCCTGGAGCAGTTCAAAGCAACTACTCAACAGGTCCCACTCTCTTTTGGGCAGCCCCCAGGGTGAGAGCCCACTTCAAAAGCCCACAGGAGGCAAGGGGCTGAGAGCTGTGGGGCTGGTGCCAAGCACCAGTTCCCCCCTCCCTGCGCCTCTGGCCCGGCTGTGCTCTGCCACGGGTCAGATGATGTGCAAGGCAGCCGCAAGGCTCCTAGTCTGGCAGGCAGCCTGCTCCACTCCAGAGGCTCCAGCGCTGTCATCCATGCGTTAACCCCTGATAACCTTGTCCTTCGGAGGATGGGGATGTGCTTTTTGGGGAGCTGCTCCAGACACAGTGGCTCACACTGCTTACAAAGTGCTCCGCAGCAAGGCTCGGAAGGAAAGGGTGCAATGGCATGAGGCATTGGAAGCAACCAAAAAAAAATTAAAGGGCCGTATACTCAAAAATAAAACCAGAATAAGTGACTTGAAAAAAAAAATCCCAAGCAATTGTTTATCCCTGGAACAAATATACAATCCTAGCTACACAGGAAGATGTCTCAATTTCAGATTATAATAGGATGCCAATTTGTAAATAAAGGCATTTCGCAGGAGGTTATAAGCTCTGTACTACAGGGAGGTGGAAGAGGGGTTGGGAATGGGAAAGCACAGCCAGGGTTGGGAACGGGAAAGCACAGACATGGCTGGGCCAGAGAAGCCACTTGGGATCCTGCTTGCGGTGGGGGGAGTGGAGGGACCCGTTTGCGAATAGCTGCGGGTTTAGGCAAGGTGCTTCTCCCTGGCGAGCAGATACCAGCGGGGATCAGAGGCATAGTGAAACATTCCAGGCCTGCCATAATGAAATGTCACTCAGCCCCACGCAGTGCCTCTGCAGCAAAGCTGAATCAAACCTGAAGGAAAGCGGCCCATTAGACCCGGCACGGTCCGTTCCCAGGTGAGCACCGCTGGTGCCTCTCCAGCCTCCAACCAACTTTCCAGGTCTTTCCCTATCTTTCCGGCACACTCCTTGAGCGGAGGAGGTGGGAGGGAGAGGTTGAGGCTGCACTCACCCAGCCTCAAGCCACGGCAGGCTTGGGCTGGCGCCCACCCAGCACTATCATGCGACGTCTGCTGGCTGCAGGAGGCTCTGGGCGAGTCAACAGGTGCTGCCAAGTGCAGGCTGAAGGCTGGGTAAACTCTTGCCTTTGGTATTTTATAAATAACCCCAAATTAAAAAAAAAAAAAAAAAGCGGTTGAGGTGGCAAGGATACAAGCCAGCTCATCTTGCTTTCTCTGCATCACAGCCTAGACTGCTTGGAGAGCTTCTTTTTGCTGGCAGATCTAACACCATTCAGCTGTCCTGCAGGAGATCTGCCTTCTCACCTACCATGGGCACCACAACCCTGCACCGGCCAACATCCACCAGCAGGGCTGGAAGAGGGAGATGTCCATGTCCAGGACAGGTGGATGCCGTGTCCACATCCCATGGAGACCCAGCACCACCCCACCACCAGCCAGTGCTGTCAGATGGCTCCTGGAGCAGAGCTGCTCCATGGGTTGTACCCATTGCACAACTGGACACCCCTGGGCTCTCTGAGCGCGGCTTTGCTTGTTTGAAAGCACGGTCATAACCAAACACATCTGCTGGGAACAGGTCAGCTCAGAACACAGGAAAAAACACACTCTGTCTCCTATTTAGAGACATTATTTTTATCTCCAATGGGATATTTTTTTCTCTGTACTTCGACCGTGTCCGATACAAAGGACCTGGGCTGGTAGCACCTGAACACAACCACCTCAGTGGGCAACACCCTGGCTTACCCACACAGTGACCACCGATAACAATAAAGAGAGATATGTGGTAGTAAGGTGGGGAACACGGGCTGGAGGATGGGACAGATGGGGAGAGACAGCAGAGGTGCCCTGAGAAGAGGTGAGGGGAATGGCACAAGGTCAAGGATGAGCTGACGCTGCATTAATATGCAGCCAAGCTGCATGCAGGCTCCATGGGCTTCTCTGCTCTGATTTTGACCTCTGGAACAAACCTCATCCCCACTCTTCTTTTTTTTTTTTTCCCCTGTTTATAACTAAGCCGGCTAGGTCACAGAGGTGTCGTGTGGCTGGGTCCCCATCCCTCACACTCTGCCCCCTTCCACACACTGTCACTGATTACGTCAAAGCACAACTCCACTACATGGGAGGTCACCCCAAGTATTTTGGGGATGCCCGTCCCTTTGTGGGGGACTCCCTGTGACTGCATTTTGACTTTAGGCTTCCCCCCTTTTTTTTTTTCACAGAGGCAGGGCAGGAGCAGCTCAGCTTGGTGGTTGTGCAGGGGAAACACTTGCAGATGCCGCTCTCCGTCCATCGCCCTGGCCATGCCATGCTGTGCCATGCCACGTGCCCTCCCACCTCCTTTTGCTTCTGCTCTCCCAGCACCTCTGGTATTCATCAATGAAACTGCCTTCGGCCTCCAGGAGAAAGCAGTCCTGCTGGCAGCCAGACCCGTGGCTCCCTTCATCAAAGGATCCTCGCTTCAGTTCCCTTCTTCATGCTCCTCTGACATTGCCCTCATCTTCTCAAAGCCCCATGCAGTTTTCCTGCCAGAATGGATGTTGACCCCGGGCTGGCCCGCTGCCCAAATTCTCTGTGTTGATAGTGATCTGCCTCACCAAACCTACCCGTCTGCCTTCGAGAAGCTAGGCCAAGCCTACCGGTTCTGAACATGACTACAACACGGGCATCTGCCGCACAAAGCAACCACTCCAGGTGCCCATGGTGCTACAGATCTACACGGCCATCATCCCTCCACCACATCCTCCTCAGCTTCTGAATTGACAGAAATGGGGATCTCATGGCTTTTCTTAAAGCCTTTGTAAGGCAGACTGGAGAATGGGTTTTCCATTAGGCCTCTGCGGCCCGTACCTTCCCAAACCCAGATGAGCGCTCATCCTTGAGGTGAAGCACTTCAAGCACACCCTGACTCATTAATGCCCTCTTCACATGCACTCTTCTGCTAACTAAAATATGCTGGGGAAAAAAGAAAAAAAAAAAAAAAAAAAAAAAAGGAGAAGGTTAGCTTTAGAGAAATGCTGCAAACTGCATTTTATTTTCCTTTCTCAACTGGGTTTCTCCAGTTGGGAATTTTCAGCACTGCACTTCTGTGCATGGAGCGGAGATGCCACTAAATCAGACCAAATTCAAAACAAATGCTCTTTCATGTGGAAGCATTCGGCTTTGTTTCATAGCTTGTGTAGCTAACCATATCCCTCCATGAGTCAACTCTCCTATCAGCTTCTCATTAAATTAAATGGCTACAATTACATTTGTGGAGGAAAAAGAGTGGTTAATGATTGTAAAAGTTTCTGTTTCCAGGCTTTTTTGGGGGGAAACCTTTGATAACCAAGAGAAGAAAAATAAATCCAATCACATGAAATAAAAAAAAAAATGCCCTAGGAGGGGGGCATTTCTTTTGAGGGCAGGGGGGTCTCTGTTCATGAAGCTCCTTGGAGCAGCCCCCGGCCCCAAGGCACAGCGCTGGAGCTCCCTTCCCACCGCCCTTCAGAGCAAGCCAACTGATTTCCTGCAGCCCAGGCCCCCACCTCCCTCCTTCCCTTCAGGAGCAGAGCAGACAGACAAGATGTTATCAATAGCCTGAACCTTTCAGAAAGCCCCCTTTTAAAAGCGAGTACTTCCTCTGCTTATTTCATGTGGTATCCTGTGGTATCCTGAACTCTCTCCTCCCCTCTGCAATGGGCATATTTCAAGAGGAAAAAAAAATAAATCTAACAACATCCTTATTGAGTTGTTTTGCTCCTTGTCTCCTTTCTTTTTTCCAGTCCCTTTTTTCTTCCCTGCCTTCCCTAAAGCTAGAGGCTCCAATGGCAAAAAAAGGAAAACCCAACATCCCACAATGCTAAAAAAAAAAAAGTGCAGCAACAAGTTGCTCCATTCCCTCTCCCCCTCCCTTTGATTAATTCTCATTAGGGCCTTTGAACAAACACTATGCTCCCCTCTCAAATAACAGACAAGGTATATATTAAACCAAAAGAAAAACAAACAAGGCTCACTTAAAGACATCCACACCAAATGCAATTCCTGGAGAGAGAGAAAGACATGCAGACCTGTGTGCACACACGGCTGCTGATGACATATTTCTGAAATTCCAGTCTCAGGGCAATGAGCTGCATAACTGCTCCACAAACCATAAATCAGGGAGACATGCCAACAAAGAGAGCACCTTCCAACATCAGTGAGTACATGCAGGTATGTGGTTTCAGGCACTCAGTGAGCATGCACAGCTGTTTTCATCCTGGCAGCACCAATGCGTAGAGCCCAGCCTCAGGACTGGCCTGGCCGGGGAGGGAGAAGGGCTGGTGGAGGCTTTGCACCTTGGAAAAACCCAAGGAGGGGTGGGGAAGCCACCCTCCGAACCCCGATCCCATGATGGCTGAAGGAGGTGGGAAGTGGGAAAACGAGGGAAATGCAGCACCCTCTTTAAAAGCTGAGCCTCACGCATGAAACTTTGGGTGCCGGTTACCCCAACCAGCAAAGCCTGAAGCAGTGCCCAGGCACAGCTCTTGTCCCAGGGATGAGATAGCAGTGCTACTGCTGCCAACCAGGCCAAACAGCTCGACACCAACCCCTTCTGCAAGGGACACCCACACCTGCTCCGATAAACCATGCATCCGACCAAACTGACAGCCAACATCATTCAACCTTCCCCGACACACCTCTTCCTGCCTTGCTCCGAAATTAATGGAGTGCAAGGCTGGAGTTCAAAGGAAATACAGGCTTTTGGGAAGGGACAGCTTCGCCTGGGATTTCAACACATCCTCTGCAAGAGAAGCTGCTACTGAAACGAAATCCAACTCCCCCTTTGAGCATGCCTTTCTCAGTGACTTGCATTCCTGAACCCCCCCACACCCATTCTCAGCCAGGTGGGACCCTCAGCTGAGAAGACCCAAAGGGGCGCAGTGGAGAGACCCATGGGCAGAAGTATGGTTAATGAGAGGCGTCTTACCTGAAAGCCCCCCAGGGGCTAGACAATTAGTTCCCCCTGTTTCAATGGAGGAAGGCACAGAGTCTGGACAATCTGCTGCAGCAGAGGGAAAGAAGAAGAAATCAGTATACGTGCACTTCTTTGCAGGCTCCCAGCACTGCCATGAGTGGAACACACATTCCAAAGCGTTTAACAGGAAGTGATTACTAATTGTCTGCAGAGACACGGTAGTTCATCAAGATGCATCCACCCTAAGTCATCGCCTCAGTCAAGGCTCTGTGCTGCACTTAATCACCAGCCCAGGCTGATTATAGACTGGCAAAAATTACAGACTGGCTGCCACCTCTCCATCCAAGTAACCAGGTAATGAAATCAAGGCTGTCCTCCTTAGGACAGAGCTGACAGAGATCCCAAAATGCTTAAATTGCAGCTTTATGCACCTAATGCAGTCAACACCTGTACTCACCAGAACGAGAACTGAAACGGAAAAGTCTCATCACTGCCCTGTTGCCACAAACGATCTAAGCTTGTACTGCCCCATTTCAGTTTTTGTCAGCACTGGCTGCCACAGACCTCACCCACCTCTGGCCACCCCTGGGAGCACAGTGTGCACCCATGGGGCCCACCCCTCCAACCACCGACCAAAGGGACAAGGTAAGATTACCCGTCCCGTCTGCAGTTTACCATGGCATATGAGAAGCTTTTGGGTTCAGGGTTTAGGCCTCTCCATCCTGAGCCACCCAAGCATCTGCTTCCCCTGCTACAGGTGGTGAAAGCCAGAAGCCACCACTGGTCCCCTGCTCATACAGGCAAACTCCAGCTTTTTGGTCCCTACTGCATGCAACATGAACTCAGGGGCACGCTGTGCCTGAGCGGAGATGAAGGCAAGAGGAAAAGTCCATAAAATTCACACAACCCCCAGGTCCTTGGCAGGCTGCACTAAAACACAGCTGGTTCCAGCCTCGCACTCTTCCAATCACCCACGTTAGCCAAGGGCTCTTGCTAGTAAGAGGTACTCAAGCTTGTGTTATTTTCAGCACTGAAGGGGTTGCTGTATCGGAGGTTTACACAAGCCTACTGCTTGTGAATCTTCTCCCCCAATTCCCTTACCGCAATATAAAACCATCACGGAGATGTCCAATTATTCCTGGTGGCTACCAGCCCAACCCTGCAAGGTGCTGACTGTTTCCTGGAAACTGCCAAACCTCTGATTCCCATGAAAATCAATGCCACAGGTGGGCATTTGGCTCTGCAAGCAAAACCTCAGTAGGTTTCCTGCCCTTGGATGCTCCAGCACCACCATGACAGCATGTGAGCACCAGCCCAGCCCAAGCCCCTCCAAAGCTGCCCACAGGATGCCGTGGATGGCTGTGCAGCAGAACCATCACTGAGCCAGGCTCAGCAAGGCCATGAGTGGGCTACAGACACAGCCCCTTGCAGCTCCTGTCCCACTTAACAGTGGGTCAGAATATCTGTTTGAACTATTTGAGGGCACCACTGTCCCTCTTGCTTCCAACACAGCCACAGGCAGCATCCCCTGCAGGGGCATGGGGACACTGAGCTGTTATGTGCCTCCAGAAGCTCAGCTTCACCCTGTGGGCTCAGCCGCTGTCACCAGCCCCTGGGGACATCCCAGGTAAGGAACAAGCAAAGTCCTTACCTACAGCTTCTCCTCAATGAACGTATCCAAGAGAGCTGGCCCACACCTACAGCCTGCCCGCAGGTAACACGTCTGTCGAGAGCAGACCTTTGTGCTCTGTGCAAAGTCAGGGAATGAGGATCACAGAACAGTTTGAGTTGGAAGGGACCTTTAAGGATCATCTAGTCCAACCCCAAAAGCATACGAACATCAAATCAACACAGAAGCCAAGGAGGCATTTCACTAGCTGCAGCAGACCCCAGCACCCTGCTTTCCTCAGGCAAATGGCACAGCCTCCCCAGCACCCTGCCACCAGAAGATGTTTGCAATAATTTCACCAAGCACACTAGTTACCACTGCCAGACTCCGTGCTGGCACAGGTACGGCTGTTCACATGAAGCACTTATAAGACGGCACTAGGCACCTAAATATTTTTATTACCACTATCTGGTTTGATAGAAAAATATAAGTTTCCTACTGTGTGCACATCCCCAGCTCCATTGGCACTGTCATTTTTTCCTAAGTCGCCCAAGTTAAGTGGAGGCACTGCTCCTACCCAAGGTCCCTGGGGTGGACCGGCATCTGAAGACACACGCATCGGGTTGGTGAAGGACTTTGCTCCGTCTCACCGCCAGCTACCATCCCTCCCAGCCGTGGCTAGCATTACTGAATGTACAGGTGGGAAACACCAGTCACACAGCACTGCCTGCCCTGCCATGGGGATGGCAGGGATGCTCAGACATGGAACCCTCCCCTGACTCGGTACGGGCTGCAGAGGAAGCGCATGGAAAGCCTTAGCTTGTGTAAGTCACCTGCACTGACAGACCGAGAGGCTCCAGCAGTGCCTGCCGTGGCCCTGCGTGCCCTGGTAGTCAGAGTTCGACTGCCAAATGGATTTGTCTTTCAAAAAGGAAAAAAAGGAGGACTTTTTGGTGAGTAACCCAGTTGTTTCTGCGTTTCCGATTGGCAGCATTAATCACTTCCTATTGGCTGATCTGAATAACTTTTCCTTTCGAAATGGCACATTCATGTTCTGTGGCTTTTCTGTTTACACACATTTTGCTACCTTATGTCAACACTTGCTAATGAATAAATATATCACTCCACTAACTGAAAATGAGGTCCTGGCAAAGGCAGATTGGATGTTTAAACCCTGATAATAGATTTATCCTAACATCTTTACAGGAAGCTGAAGGCAGTCATTAACCCTTATCTCCTGCAGCTCTTTCTGCAGACATCCTCTAACCATCTGCAGAGCAGTTTGCGTCCCATGCCGGGATCATCGCTGGGGAGAAACAAGGGCAATAAAGGAAGAAATCTAAACACCTCATGCTTTGGGGTGAGCACCCCCTTGTCCAGCCACCATGCAGGTGAAATAATGACAATTTTGCCCAAACCCATCAATCTTTGAGACCCAGCAGGGCCTCATTGCTTGTCACGGAACAACCCTTCTGCAACCCAGCAGCAAGCACCACATGCTTGGGATGCTCAGCCTCCTCCCGATACCCTCGTTCATTCACCAGCCTTTATCTTGTGTTTTTTTCACACTGAGGCAAAATATTTCATGCTTTGCAACCCAATCATTTGTTAAACAGCATTGCTTATTTCCACATGGCATAGAGAGGCTTGTTATTGTTTCTAAGAGTTTGCAGAGGGGAAAAGCCTACAGCGTTACAACGTCCTGCCTCACTGTGCTCCAAGGGAGCACTGGGAAGGATGGGACCCCACCATGGTACCCCAAACATCCAAAGGCACTCCAACTTTGGGGTTCTTTTCCTTCCTTTTCTAAGAACCAACTGAGGGCAGCCTGAAAATGAAAAGACTGACTCCACCGAGGCAGTCCCATGGGACTTGTCCAGACTCCAGCAGCAGCCAGTCCTGAGAAACTGCAGAGCAAGACCCAGAGCTGGTCTGCAGAAACACATCTGTCTTTGACTCCCTGACCTGCTGTCCCTCAGCTGCCAGGCGTGACAGAGGGGCACCGTCCCAAAGACAATGCGCTCCAGATCTGCTAATCCCTGGGGAGACAGCAGCTGCCTCTCCCTGGCTTCACCCCACTTCCAACTCTCCCCACCTCCCCTCCTGCCCTGTGCCAGCCCTATTTATCTAAGACTGGGGAGCTCATTGCCAACCGAGAGTTTATGCAGACAACCACAAAAGACCTGGTGCTAGCCTCAAACGGGCTTCTCCCCTGGCACCCTGACATTCAGTTACAATCAACAGGCACGCAGAATGGTGCTAAAGAAAATACTAATTTTTTGACACACACACCCACCCCCCTTCCTAATTTTCTCAGCCTGACAACATGGGATTAGGCTCCCTTAAAACACAGCAAGATTCCCGCCAAGCCCAGTTGTCAGGTCTCATTTGGGCTCCCAGCTGTCAAAGAGCTGCTTGCACGAACTGCACCGTCTCCCAAAATCCTACAAAATCTGGACAGACACAGGAGCGAGCTGCACAACTGCCATTACCAGTGCAAACCACCCGTGGCTGGGCATGACAACCATGGGCCTGCTGACTGGGAGAAGCCGGCAGCAACCCCAGCCTCGCGTTTTTCCTGTCACAGCCTTCCCAAACCACTCGCTACTGAGGCCAGCCCAAAGGCCTGAGCCACTCCACAATCCCTCCTCGAGTTTCCTGGCAGAGTTGTAAAATCAGACTTTGTGCAACGCCTCTCTTAGACAAATTATACCTCAATTCTTCCGGGGGGGATCGGAAGGCACCCCAGCACCCAAGCAGCCCAAAAGCAAAATGCATCAGTGTAACAAAGCCATTTTCCCTGAGAAAGGGCTGTTCTCCCTTTTTATCTGAAGGCAGCAGCCTGCATTTAAAAAGGTCCACTTACCCGTTGGTTTGAGAAAATCCATTGGATATCTGGAGTAGGGTGGAGGGGGAGACTCTGGAATTAGAAAAGTACAGAGAAAAATAAAGGCAGAGCCATGAGAAAGAAAAAAAAAAAAAGAAAGATGGGAACTTATGATAACAGTGGCATTCTTTTAGCAAAACTGTTTGTTTTAGCTCTGGGGGTTGGAGGCAGGGCAGCGAGGCGGTGATTGCCTTGATATTTAGCTGTCAGATAAACAAAAGGGGCCGTCTGGCGCCAGTCTCCCTGCTATCTGCCGCTCGGGCTGTCTGATCGGGGCCTCCTTGGCTCGTCGGAGCCGCAGCAGCGCCGGGGCCGGCCGGCTGCGCCAGGCGGCCCCTAATCCCCCGGCACCGCGCGGGGCGGCGGGCAGGCAGCGCCGGGGGAGTCCCCGCCCCCTCCCCAAATCCGAAAAAAAAAAAAAAAAGAAAGAAAAAGAAAATGCCGAGTTGCCCAGTTAGTTAGTTGTGTGTTTTTTTGTTTGTTTCTTTGTTTGTTTGTTTTTGTTTTTAGAGGGGGTGTTTGGGCAGGGAGGGCGTGTGGCTGCATCGTTGTCCACATTCCTGTCCCCAACTCCATCCCCATCCCTATTCCTATCCTATCCCTATACCCTGTCCCCATCCCTATACTATTCCTATACCGATCCCCATCGTTGACCACATTCCCTACCCCATCCCAATCCCCATCCCTGTCTCCATCCCCATCCCCTTCTCCATCCCAATCCCCGTCCCCTTCTCCATCCCCATCCCATCCTCACCCCCATCCCCATCCTATCCCAATCCCCATCTCCTTCCCACCCCATCCCGTCCCGCACCTAGCTCGCAGAGCCGGCTGAGGTGGTGCGGGTTGCAGCAGACGAGCTCGGGGTGCGCCTTGCCGTACGACTCGCAGCAGCACAACCTCTTGACTTCGGAGCAGTGCCGGAGGTCGGGCCAGCGGAACACCTTGCAGAGCAGCACGGGCAGCGGGTACCAGTGCTGGCCCAGCCGCGAGTCGCCCTTGGCGGGCAGCAGCAGGCAAGGGGTGCGCGCCCCTCCGCGGGACTCCACGGCGTGCAGCAGCCCCTCCAGCTGCCACTCCTTCAGCCGCTTCAGCACGGCGTGGGTCAGCACCTTCAATTCCGCCTCCGCGGCCGCCCGGCCGCCCCTGCCCGCCTTGCCGGGGCAGCACCCGCGCCCCCCGCCGCCGACATGCGCCCGGCCTTCGGCCGCCCCGCCGGGCTCGCCCGCCTCCTCCTCGCCGCCGGGGGCACGGCTACGCCAGAGCCGCCGGACGAGCAGCGAGCGTTTGGTCCTGAACATGCGGGACGAGAGGAGGGGCCCCCGGCTACAAAACGGGCATGTCGGCCGCCGTGCATGAAGGGGCCGGCAGCCGGGTCGCGGCGGGGGGAAAGCGGCGGCGGCGGCGGGGCCGAGGAGGGCTGTGGCATGCGCCAGGCTCCGAGCTGGCTTCCTCCGCCGCCCGCCGCGAAGGGTGCGAGGAAAAGGGGGCAAAAAGCGGAGGAAGAGCGAGAGAACCAAGAGAGGGGGGAGCCGCCTCTCTGTCTCGCTTCGCCCCCCGGAGAAAAAATGAAAGAGGGCGAAAATGCCGCCTAGAGCGCAGGGCCGCGGCGCATCGCGCGGGGGGAGGCGGGCTGGGCTGACCGGCGCCGCGCAGCCCTGCGCGGCTGCGGAGAGAGACTGGAGCCGCGGGGGATCCTCGGCCTCCCCGGGGCCGCGGCTTCCATCAAGCCGCCAGCTTGGGAAGGGTGGGGGGCGGCAGGGATGCGACGCGGGGCAGAACGAAGGAATTAAAAAGAAAAAAGCGAACCCAAACGGTGGAGATCAAAAAAAAAAAAAATTAAAAAAACACACCACCGACCCTAGGATTCGGAATCGATTTAAGCATCGGTCACAAAAGAGAAGAATAAGCGCATCCAGAGTGTTGTATCCCTTTTGAAAGCCCAGGTCGTCCTGATGCAGGGTTTAGGGTTTTCCTCCTTCTTCCCAAAGGTTTTAATCCACACGTACACACAGACTCTTGATCCGGATGCTACGAAAAGAAAGAAAGAAGAAAAAAAACACAAACAAACGTGGGGCTGTGTCCCTCCGGGCGGCGCTGCCCGCCCCCCCGCTCCGCTCCCCTCCACGAGCACCGGGGGGGCCGCTGCCACCCGCCGCCTCCCCCGGCGCCGTGCTTACATGGGGACCCTCTCCGTGCTGCCGACGCGTCTGGCTCTTTTTTTTAATTATTATTTTTTTTCCTTCCTTCCTTCCTTCCTTCCTTCCTTCCTTCCTTCCTTCCTTCCTTCCTTCCTTCCTTCCTTCCTTCCTTCCTTCCTTCCTTCCTTCCTTCCTTCCTTCCTTCCTTCCTTCCTTCCTTCCTTCCTTCCTTCCTTCCTTCCTTCCTTCCTTCCTTCCTTCCTTCCTTCCTTCCTTCCTTCCTTCCTTCCTTCCTTCCTTCCTTCCTTCCTTCCTTCCTTCCTTCCTTCCTTCCTTCCTTCCCCTCCCCCTTCTCCTCCTCCTTCTTTTTTTTTTCTTTTTTTTTTTCTTTTTTTTTTTCCTTTTTTCCTCTTCCCTCCGCTAGCTGCAAAGAGGCGCCCTCCCCGCACCAGCGCCTCCGTCTTCCCTTGCTGCGGGGGGAGCCCAGGCGGAGGCGAGCCAGGAGCGACGGTGACTGCGCGCTCGGCCGCGCCCGTCCCCCCGGTCCCCCCCCTCTGGCGCCTTCGCAGTGCGCAGCGGCCCGGCCCCGGCCCTATCACGTGGGAGTCTAGACACCGTGTCGCTCCGGGAGAGGAAAAAAAAAAAATATATATATATATATTTATCTCCGACCGCCTTGCGCAAACGGCGGCTCGGGTTGCCAAAAGGTTGTGGCTGTGTCGCACCACCCCCTGCCGCCGCTGTGCCTCTAGGATGCTACTGCCCCCCGCTCTGCATCAGGAAATTGGG
The DNA here is from genome assembly GCF_047663525.1 of Anas platyrhynchos. NCBI lineage: Eukaryota > Metazoa > Chordata > Aves > Anseriformes > Anatidae > Anas > Anas platyrhynchos. The sequence continues at coordinate 1,135,168 of NC_092620.1, read as the reverse complement.
GATCCCCGTACGGTTGCCCTGCAGCAGCCCACCCGCGGCACCCAGCCTGGCGGAGCCCCTAAAGGCTGGGTGCGCCCCAGACACTGCAAACGTTGGAGCACGAAAAGCGAGCCATAAAAAAAATTATATATTTACATCTATGATCCTGGGCATCAGAAGGGGGCATCGCATGAAAACCAAAAATGCTAATAATGCTTTGCACCTTTACAGCACCTGTTCCAAGGAAGGTGTTGTGGTTTAACCCGGCTGGCAGCTAAACACCACACAGCCATTCGCTCACCCTCCCCCCTCCCTCTCTGGGATAGGGGAGAGAAACGGGAAAGTGAAGCCTGTGAATTGAGATAAAGACAGTTTATTAAGACAGGAAAATAATAATATCAACAATGATAATAACAATAATGATGATAATAGTACTACTACTAATAATGTGTACAAAGAAGTGATGCACAATGCAATTGCTCACCACCCGCTGACCAATGCCCAGCCTAACCCTGAGCAGTCTGGCCCCCCTCCCCCAGCTATCCACCCCTATATATTGTTCAGCATGACATCAGATGGGATGGAATACACCTTTGACCAGTTTGGGTGACCTGTCCTGGGTCTGTCCCCTCCCAGCTCTTACTGCACCCCCAGCCTGCCCGCTGGCAGGACAGAGCAAGAAGCTGAAAGGTCCTTGGCTTGGTGTAAGCACTGCTCTGCAACAATTAAAACATCGGGGTGTTATCAGCACTCTTCTCATCCTAAGCCAAAACATAGCACCCTACCAGCTACTAGGAGGAAAATTAACTCTATCCTAACTGAAACCAGGACAGAAGGGAAAGCATTTCGTAGTGGGTGAGTATGTTCCAATTTTCACAAAATGAGGGGCAGGAATTAATAGCATGTAGCATGCTGACTTTTCCTGATTTCAGTACCACTAGGAGGAGTAATTTCTGGCAGCTAGGAGTACTCGACAGAGCCCACATCCTAATTCTGCCTGCAGGAACCTGCCCAGGATGGGGAAACTGAGACACCAAGAGGCTGTGAGGCTTGCACTGCCCTGTCCTGGTGGCAGGGAGCTGGGAAGCCTGGCTGGGCCTCACAGTGCCCCCACATCATGAGCCCCCGGCCCTGTGCACGCTTCCATGCATGAGGAGCTCCCTTTTCATATAATAAGCACTGGTGGATGAGTTGCTTCAGGTCACACAGTTACTGTGTTAGAAGTAGGAGCCGAGACTCTTAAATCATGGCTGCTGTAAGCAAATCCAATTCTAATACAATTGCGCCCAACCAAACAAGACAACAGACCTAAAGAACAGGGGATGCAGAAGGTGTGTGGCTCCGGGCTCCGTGCGCCATGCAGGCAGGGTATTCCCAGAGCTGCCGCTGCTGGAAGACTGCCTTTGGTGCATGCAGGAGTGTGGGGATAATTTTAGAGCCTGATCTTGCCCCAGAAGGCCAGTGAGACTCCAAGGGGGCCTGCAATAACTCGTGGCATTTGCAGAATCTGGATCTAAACTACTTAGAAAGGGTTAGAAAGACCGAGTTGCTTGACAACTTAAAGCGAGACATATTGTTCAAAAGGAATGGAAAATGGATACTGTTCTTTGTGTCAAGAAAAGGAATGGAATATGGAGATTTTTAAGTCATGGAACTTAAAGGATTGTTTGTTACCTTTTCTGATTGTTCGATTTTAGTAAGTTATGGAACTTAAAGGATTGTTTGTTACCTTTCCTGATTGTACATATTGTCCTGGTTTCAGTTAGCACAGAATTAATTTTCTTCCTAGTAGCTGGTGGAATGCTGTGTTTTGGCTTAGGATGAGAAGAGTGCTGATAACACCCCGATGCTTTAATTGTTGCAGAGCAGTGCTTATACTAAGCCAAGGACATCTCAGCCTTTTGCTCTGTCCTGCCAACGGGCAGGCTGGGGGTGCAGTAAGAGCTGGGAGGGGACAGACCCCGGACAGGTGACCCAAACTAGCCAAAGGGGTATTCCATACCATCTGACGTCATGCTAAACAATATATAGGGGTGGCTAGCCGGGGGAAGGGGGCCGGACTGCTCGGGGTTAGGCTGGGCATCGGTCAGCGAGTGGTGAGCAATTGCATTGTGCATCACTTGTTTGTACATATTATTATTATTTCCCTATTATCACCATATTATTATTATTGTTATTATTGTTATTATTATTTTGTTATTATTATTTTCCTGTCTTATTAAACTGTCTTTATCTCAACTCACGGGCTTCACTTTCCATTTCTCTCCCCCGTCCCAGAGAGGGAGGGGGGAGGGTGAGCGAACGGCTGCGTGGTGTTTAGCTGCCGGACGGGTTAAACCACGACAGTCTTTTTGGCGCCCAACGTGGGGCCCGAAAGGTTGAGATAACGGCAGATCTGACCAGAGTGTGTTAAAATAAAATTGGTGTAAGGATTAGACCTGCTTAATAGTCACTTGTCATAATGCTGATTGCTTTAATCTCAACTCTGCTGCGCCTGTTTTCCAAATTGAGTATTATAGTACATTATTTTCCGTATTTGCTCTCTGTCGTGTTGTTTATCCTCTCCGGGCCCTGGTTTCAGATCATTATGGTGCTGTGTGTTGTAGCAATGGCTTATGAGACGATGAAATATGTGGTCATGACTCTAACTTGTTATTTGTATTCAGTAACATCGTCGACTCTGTACTTTGGAAACTGTATCTTGGAAACTATTAGCAATTATACCTATTGTTTTTTTCCATTAGGGAGTCAATCTGTGGAGGGAAAAGGGGAAGATAATTTTTCTTACTTGATTACTCTCCCTTTCTCCTTCACCACCCCTGTATCCTCCTGGATCACTCTGCCTTCCTCCTTCACCACTCTCTTATCCCCTGAGCTTGTCAAAATAGCTCTCCAAGATATTGAATATTTCTGGAATACTCAGAATACCATAGTCTTGTTGTTCTGCCTCATGAATGCACTTCAGATTCTGCTTAAAGTTAAACAACTACTTGGGGAGCTCATCTGGAGATCTGCCCGGAGGCAGGATAGTTGTGGGTGGCAGGGAGTATGGGCGGATATGGGCAGGCATCTAGAGCAGTTGGCACCCCCAGTGTGTTGGAAATTCACCCCTGAACAATGGCAAAATCCTCAAAAACTGGCAGAATGCTTGAAAAAAAGGTGTCATGATTCTGGCAGTTCCAAAGTAACACAAATCATTGTAACGTGCTGGGGCCTGGCTCATGCCTATCGAGCTGCCATTGATACTGCTATCAACTTAGTGACAGACCCTGCGGCCACTCCAAGCCCTGTGACAGATCCAACGGCCACTGTGACCCCTACGGTGGATTCTGCAGCCGCTCCAGCCCCAGCTCCTGCAGCCACTCCAGATCCGGTTCCTGCAGCTGCTCCAGCTCCAGCTCCAGCTCCTGCAGCTGCTCCAGTCCCAGCTCCTGCAGCCGCTCCAGTTCCAGCTCCTGCAGCCGCTCCAGTCCCAGCTCCTGCAGCCGCTCCAGCTCCTGCAGCCGCTCCAGTCCCAGCTCCTGCAGCCGCTCCAGTTCCAGCTCCTGCAGCCGCTCCAGTCCCAGCTCCTGCAGCCGCTCCAGCTCCTGCAGCCGCTCCAGTCCCAGCTCCTGCAGCCGCTCCAGCTCCAGCTCCTGAAGCCGCTCCAGCTCCAGCTCCTGCAGCCGCTCCAGCTCCAGTTCCTGCAGCCGCTCCAGCCCCAGCTCCTGAAGCCGCTCCAGCTCCAGCTCCTGAAGCCGCTCCAGCTCCAGCTCCTACTGCTGCTCCAGTCCCAGCTCCTGCAACTGCTCCAGCTCCAGCTCCAGCTCCTGTAGCCGCTACAGCTCCAGTTCCTGCAACTGCTCCAGCTCCTGCAGCCACTCCAGCTCCTGTGGCCGTGTCAGAGAAACGAGCTGTAGCAGTGCAAGTTGACCCTGCAGAGGGTATTCCAACCCCTGTAACGGGGTCAGAGAAACGAGCAGTAGCAGTGCAAGCTGCCCCTGCAGAGGGTATTCCAACCCCTGTAGCAGACTCTGTAACAAAGTCAGAGAAACGAGCAGTAGCAGTGCAAGCTGCCCCTGTAGAGAAGGTGAAAAAATGGTATAGAGATTCAGGTCGTTTAGAACGCAGAGAGTCTTCTGCCAACCCAGGTAAGGCTTCTGCCAAAACTAGGTATAGAGATGACGAAGATGACGACGACGCTGGGCCATCAAGGATTCAGGAGGAGGAAGATGAGGATGCCGAAAAAGCAACAGTAACTACCCGAAGCCTAAACGAGCGCGAGCTACGAGATGTGCGAAAAGATTTTGGTCGCTGTATAGGTGAGCAGCTTGTCACCTGGCTGCTCCGGTGCTGGGACTCTGGAGCCAATTGTGTGGAATTAGACGGCAGGGAAGCCAAGCGGCTGGGATCCCTTGCTCGAGACGCCGGCATTGACAAAGCAATTGCAGATGGAGCACAATCCACCAGCCTCTGGAGGCGTCTCCTCTCAGCTGTGAGGGAAAGGTATCCCTTCAAGGAAGAACTTTTATGTCTACCAGGCAAGTGGACCACTATGGAGAAGGGAATCCAGTACCTGAGGGAATTAGCCGTACGGGAAGTGATTTATGAGGATCCAGACCAGAGACAAACATCCAAAGATCCAGATGAAGTCAAGTGTACACGACCCATGTGGCGGAAGTTTGTACGGAGTGCACCATCATCATATGCCAGCTCATTGGCAATAATGGCCTGGAAAGAGGATGAGGAACCCACAGTAGATGAAGCGGCTAAACAACTCCGGCAGTACGAAGAAAGTCTCTCCTCTTCCTTACAGGCCTGCGTCTCAGCTGTGGAGAAACTTTCTGAAAAGGTTCACCAACTTGAAGAGAATCTATTGTCCTCCCCACCTGAACCAACCAGTGTCCACCGACCAAAAGAGAACACCTGGGAGAAAACACTTTCTGAAAAGTTTCACCAACTTGAAGAGAGATTATTCTCCTCCGCACCTGTACAAAGCAGTGTCTCAGCTGTCAGGGGTAGGCGTTCACCCACACAAGGAAGACGATATGGTGGGTACTCACCCCGTGCCACCCTGTGGTTTTACTTACGAGACCATGGAGAGGACATGAGAAAATGGGATGGAAAATCTACCGCGACCCTAGAGGCACGGGTACGTGAGTTGCAAAAGAAAACAATCAGGAAAAAGGGATTCTCCGAAAAGTTTGCTGCTCCAACTTCCAGCAGACAGTCCTTCAAACACAGAAACGAAGAAGATTCTGACCAGGATTAGGGGGGCCCTGCCTCCAGCCAGGGGGAGGAAAGGGACAATCGAGTTTATTGGACTGTGTGGATTCGATGGCCTGGCACATCACGCGCACAGAAGTATAAGGCTTTAGTAGACACCGGTGCACAATGTACTATAATGCCATCGAGCTATAAAGGACCAGAGCCCATCTATATTTGTGGAGTGACAGGAGGATCTCAGCAGTTGACTGTATTGGAGGCTGAAGTGAGTCTGACTGGGAATGAGTGGGAAAAGCACCGCATTGTGACTGGCCCGGATGCTCCATGTATCCTTGGCATAGACTATCTTAGAAGAGGATATTTTAAGGACCCAAAAGGGTTCCGGTGGGCTTTTGGTATAGCTGCCTTAGAGACAGAGGGCATTAAACAATTATCTACCTTGCCTGGTCTCTCAGAGGACCCCTCTGTTGTGGGGTTGCTGAGGGTCGAAGAACAGCAAGTGCCAATCGCTACCACAACTGTGCACCGGCGGCAATATCGCACTAACCGAGACTCCCTGATCCCCATCCATAAGCTAATTCGTCAATTGGAGAGCCAAGGAGTGATCAGCAAGACCCATTCACCTTTCAATAGTCCCATATGGCCAGTGAGAAAGTCTAATGGTGAGTGGAGACTAACAGTGGACTATCGCGGCCTGAACGAAGTCACGCCACCACTGAGTGCTGCAGTGCCAGACATGCTGGAACTTCAGTATGAACTTGAATCGAAGGCAGCCAAGTGGTACGCCACAATTGATATCGCTAATGCATTTTTCTCCATCCCTCTAGCAGCAGAGTGCAGGCCACAATTTGCCTTCACTTGGAGGGGAGTCCAATATACTTGGAATAGGCTGCCCCAGGGGTGGAAACACAGCCCTACCATTTGCCATGGACTGATCCAGTCTGCGCTAGAGCAGGGGGAAGCTCCTGAACACCTGCAGTACATCGATGACATTATTGTGTGGGGTGACACAGCAGAGGAAGTTTTCGAGAAAGGGAAGAAGATAGTCCAAATCCTTCTGAAAGCCGGTTTTGCCATAAAACAAAATAAAGTCAAAGGACCTGCACGAGAGATCCAGTTTTTAGGAATAAAATGGCAAGATGGACGTCGTCAAATCCCAATGGATGTGATCAACAAAATAACAGCTATGTCTCCACCAACTAACAAAAAAGAAACACAGACTTTCCTAGGTGTTGTGGGGTTTTGGAGAATGCACATCCCAAATTACAGTCTGATTGTAAACCCACTCTACCAAGTAACCCGTAAGAAGAATGAGTTTGAGTGGGGCCCTGAACAACGACAAGCCTTTGAACAAATCAAGCAGGAAATAGTCCATGCAGTAGCCCTTGGGCCAGTTCGAACAGGACCAGATGTAAAGAATGTGCTCTACACTGCAGCCGGGGAGAACGGCCCCACCTGGAGCCTCTGGCAGAAAGAACCTGGGGAAACTCGAGGTCGGCCCCTGGGGTTTTGGAGTCGGGGATACAGAGGATCTGAGGCCCGCTATACTCCAACTGAAAAGGAGATATTGGCAGCATATGAAGGAGTTCGATCTGCTTCGGAGGTGGTCGGTACTGAAGCGCAACTCCTCCTAGCACCCCGATTGCCAGTACTAGGCTGGATGTTCAAGGGAAGGGTCCCCTCTACGCATCATGCAACTGATGCTACATGGAGCAAGTGGGTTGCACTGATTACTCAGCGGGCTCGAATAGGAAACCCCAGTCGCCCAGGAATATTGGAAGTGATCATGGACTGGCCAGAAGGCAAATACTTTGGGATATCATCAGAGGAGGAGGTGGGTCGTGCTGAAGAAGCCCCACTGTACAACCAGTTGCCAGAGAATGAAAAGAAATATGCCCTGTTCACTGATGGGTCCTGTCGTATTGTGGGGAAGCATCGGAGATGGAAGGCTGCTGTATGGAGTCCTACGCGACGAGTTGCAGAAGCTGCTGAGGGAGAAGGTGAATCGAGTCAGTTTGCAGAAGTGAAAGCCATTCAGCTGGCTTTAGACATTGCTGAACGAGAAAAATGGCCAGTTCTCTATCTCTACACCGATTCATGGATGGTAGCAAATGCCCTGTGGGGATGGTTACAGCAATGGAAGCAAAACAACTGGCAGCGCAGGGGCAAACCCATCTGGGCTGCTGCATTGTGGCAAGATATTGCTGCTCGGGTAGAGAACCTGGCTGTGAAAGTACGCCACGTAGATGCTCATGTGCCCAAGAATCGGGCTACTGAAGAACATCAAAACAACCAGCAGGTGGATCAGGCTGCTAAGATTGAAGTAGCTCAGGTGGACCTGGATTGGCAGCATAAAGGCGAATTATTTATAGCCCGATGGGCCCATGACACCTCAGGCCATCAAGGTAGAGACGCAACATACAGATGGGCTCGTGATCGAGGGGTGGACTTGACCATGGACGCTATAGCACAGGTTATTCATGACTGTGAAACATGTGCTGCAATCAAGCAAGCCAAACGGTCAAAGCCTCTTTGGTATGGAGGACGATGGCTGAAATATAAATATGGAGAGGCCTGGCAGATTGATTACATCACACTCCCTCAAACTCGCAATGGCAAGCGCCACGTACTTACAATGGTGGAAGCAACCACTGGATGGCTGGAAACATATCCTGTGCCTCATGCCACCGCCCGGAACACCATCCTGGGCCTTGAAAAGCAAGTCCTATGGCGACATGGCACCCCAGAAAGAATAGAATCAGACAATGGGACTCACTTCCGAAACAACCTTATAGACACTTGGGCCAAAGAACATGGTATTGAATGGGTGTATCACATCCCCTATCATGCACCAGCCTCCGGGAAAGTTGAACGATACAATGGCCTGTTAAAGACTACCTTGAAAGCAATGGGCGCTGGGACGTTCAAAAACTGGGATACGCATTTGGCAAAGGCCACCTGGTTAGTCAATACTAGGGGATCTACCAACCGAGCTGGACCTGCCCAATCAAACCTGTTACGTACTGTAGATGGGGATAAGGTTCCTGTAGTGCATGTAAAAAATATGCTGGGTAAAACAGTCTGGGCTACTCCTGCCTCAGGAAAAGGCAAACCTATTCGTGGAATTGTTTTCGCTCAGGGACCTGGATACACTTGGTGGGTGATGCAAAAGAACGGAGAGGTCCGGTGTGTACCTCAAGGAGATTTAATACTGGGTGAGAATAGCCCATGAACTGAATTGTACCATGTTAATTAGTATATTACACTGTATGTTATCACTACCATGATTACTATAGGTGACTAATTAGAATGTATGGAAAAGAGTGTAACCTGAGCATGACATAAATGGTATGGAATAAGGGGTGGATAGATGTCCTGGTTTCAGTTAGCACAGAATTAATTTTCTTCCTAGTAGCTGGTGGAATGCTGTGTTTTGGCTTAGGATGAGAAGAGTGCTGATAACACCCCGATGCTTTAATTGTTGCAGAGCAGTGCTTATACTAAGCCAAGGACATCTCAGCCTTTTGCTCTGTCCTGCCAACGGGCAGGCTGGGGGTGCAGTAAGAGCTGGGAGGGGACAGACCCCGGACAGGTGACCCAAACTAGCCAAAGGGGTATTCCATACCATCTGACGTCATGCTAAACAATATATAGGGGTGGCTAGCCGGGGGAAGGGGGCCGGACTGCTCGGGGTTAGGCTGGGCATCGGTCAGCGAGTGGTGAGCAATTGCATTGTGCATCACTTGTTTGTACATATTATTATTATTTCCCTATTATCACCATATTATTATTATTGTTATTATTGTTATTATTGTTATTATTATTTTGTTATTATTATTTTCCTGTCTTATTAAACTGTCTTTATCTCAACTCACGGGCTTCACTTTCCATTTCTCTCCCCCGTCCCAGAGAGGGAGGGGGGAGGGTGAGCGAACGGCTGCGTGGTGTTTAGCTGCCGGCCGGGTTAAACCACGACACATATGTATAGGCATACTTGGGTTTAGTATGTAAAGCAATGTTCTGTATATTTAGAATGTTTGATGTTCGTGTGTGCATGTTGGTGGAGTGTAGACTCCCCACACACCCAGCGCTGTTTACTTGCCTTTTATACCTTTTAGAAATATTTGTTTTATAAATATTACAAAATTCAGATTGAGTTGAGACCTCATTTATAACAAGACAGTTATGAATAGATAGTCCAGGGGTGTTGAGGGATTTTCTGAAACAGCAAAAATCCCATGGCTTGCTGTAGCTGAGCAAACCAAGCTACCAGGGCAACTATGAGAAGTTCCCATGACAGTGTTCCCACATCGCCCAATTGAGGAATTCAGAAAAATATTGTAACCAGTAGCTGGCTTCAAGGACAAGGTCTATGTGACTGCTAATCACAAGGGGGTTGTTTTCTTGCAGGTGGGGTTGTTTTCTTGTAGTTGTTTGTCTGAGTGCTTTTGACCAATAATCTTGTGTGAAACACTGTCCGCCCCTGTTAAGTTCACTATAAAAGTTAGGCTATTCGGGCAATAAAAGGGAGCATGATCTGACTACTGATGTCTGTCGTGCTTTCGGCCATGCTTCCTGCAACATATGGCGCCCGAACAGGCTGAGACCCGAACAGGCTGAGGCCCACACAGGCCGAGACCTGGACTCACTGAGACCCGGACTCACTGAGACCCGAACAGGCTGAGACCCCAACAGGCCGGGAGCCTGGAGCGGCGCCGAGAGACCGGAGCGGCGCCGGGAGACCGGAGCGGCAACGAGGGACTGCAGCGGCGCCGGGAGACCCGAGGCACACGGAGGGACTACCGCCGGACGAAGAGAGCCCTGAGAGACGCTGCAGAGCCACGGACGGCTCTGAGAGACACAGAGAGACCTGACAGAAGCCGGAACACCTGAGAGACATTGAGAAACTCCAAGCACCGACCCGGACAAAGGACTCGCGGGGAGACGCGGGAACAGATACGCAGGGAGATGCGGGAGCAGATCCGCGGGAAGACGTGGGAAAGGGAGCCGCGGAAAACGCGGGATCCACGGAGGGACGTGGGAACCGCGGAAAACGCGGGACATTGAAGTAATCACGGTGCGACGCGGGACATCCGAGATCGAGTTGCTACGGGAGACCAGAGGCGTCAGTGGACAACGGCAGCCGACCCTCACCGTGTGGCGAGTCGGCACAGAGCAGAGGGGCGGACATCAGGACCCTGCAGCCTGTCTGACGTAACCATGGAGGCAGCAGCGGCTGTGCTGCTTCACTCTAGCATTCTTTTTATAAGAGGTTTATCTTGCAATGCAAAAAAGACTATTAGTCCCCAGATCGGTGTTATAACTATGTTTCTGGATAACATTCCGTGGGGTTGCCACATTCTACAGATTACTAATGACAATTTAGCTCTATTAGTACCTTTATTGAGGGGCAGGAGTGCAGAGACGCAGATTACACTACCAAATGACCACCGGCAGGCTCTTTCACAAACAGCTTCTAAGGTTGCAGCTGGCACTGCCTGGAGCCGTATAGCAGACGTTACACTCTCTTTCCTAACTAGTAATCATGTGTCTCATCCATTTGTGGTGAATGGTCAGTGGCAAAAAGAAAAGGGGGAGAGTAAGGGGCGACAAAGACAGAAACGGTACCAGGAGGATGCCACTGACACTAACAGCATGGGTTATAGGAGTAGTATAAGTGACACAGGTGCGGGGCGGCGGCGGGCACTGCCGCGCTGCGGGGCGCTCTGCCTGCTGCTCGCCCTCGCCTGCCTGTGCACTGCTGCCGACAGTGCTAGAGCAAAATGTGAAGACTGCTCAGATGGAAGTGATGAGAGTGCTTGTGTGAAGAAGACGTGTGCTGAATCTGACTTTGTGTGCAACAGTGGTCAGTGTGTGCCAAACAGATGGCAGTGTGATGGGGATCCGGACTCTGAAGATGGGTCTGACAAGAGTGCTGAGCTGTGTCATATGAGAACATGCTGGGTAAATGAAATCAGCTGTGGTCCTCAGTCAACCCAGTGTATCCCAGTGTCCTGGAAATGTGATGGTGAAAAGGACTGTGACAGTGGAGAAGATTAAGAGAATTGTGGCAATGTGACTTGTAGTGCAGCAGAGTTCACATGCAGTAGTGGACAATGTATTTCCAAAAGCTTTGTCTGCAATGGTCAAGGTGACTGCTCCGACCACTCGGATGAATCTTTGGAGCAGTGTGGCCGCCAGCCTGCACCTCCAGTGAAGTGTTCTGCGAGTGAGGCGCAGTGCGGCTCAGGTGAATGTATCCACAAGAAGTGGCGATGTGACAGAGATCCTGATTGCCAGGATGGAAGTGATGAAATTAACTGCCCTTCTCAGACCTGCAGGCCAGACCAGTTCAGATGTGAAGATGGGAACTGTGTCCATGGGAGTAGGCAGTGCAGTGGTGTGAGAGACTGTCTGGATGGCACTGATGAAGCAAACTGTAACAGTGTTATTCAGTGCTCTGGACCTGGCAAATTCAAGTGCAGAAGGGGAGAATGCATAGATATCAATAAAGTGTGTAACCAGCAGAGAGACTGCAAGGACTGGGGTGATGAGCCCCTGAAGGAATGCAACATAAATGAATGTGACTGTCCAGCTGGGTTTGAGTTTGTAGAAAAGAGAAACTGTGGAGATATTGATGAATGCCAAAACCCTGGTATCTGTAGTCAAATCTGTATCAACCTGAAAGGTGGCTACAAATGTGAATGTAGCCGTGGCTATCAGATGAATCCTGCTACAGGAACCTGGAAAGGGCCATACTGGTACAGAAATACAAATAACACCTGTGATTACAATGACACTGCTAAGTAGGGTTTAGGGGCTTATGGCATGGAGACAAGGGGTAACAACTACAGTGTTTGGAACAATTGTACAGCTATGGCCTTACCTCCTGATGTTTTTCTGATTTGTGGGGATAGGGCCTGGCAAGTTATCCCTGCAAATGCTATCAGATGTCCACATTACTTAGATAAACTCATTGTATTTGCTCCTAGCTTATTACAGTTGCATGAGATCACCAGACATAAATGGGCATTGCTTGCACCGGATTGCAATGATAATGTTGAATTGTGTGGGGTTGCAGCTAGAGAGGCATTGGCAATTTTAGTGCCTGGAGTGGCATCTGAGGCCGCACATAACAACTTAGAAAAATTGGTATGCTGGGCCGAGAAGCAAGCCTATGCCACGACAGAGATACTTAAGGAGATGTTACCAGATCAAAATAGTCTGCGACATGCGCTCTTACAGGATCAAGCTGCTATTGACATCTTGCTTTTGGCTCAAAGGCATGGGTGTGAGGACTTTGAGGGAATGTGCTGTTTAAACCTTTCTGATCATAATGAGTCAATTCACAAATCCATTACTTTCCTGAAAGAGCACATGAGAAAGATTCAATATGGTATCAGTCCTTTCAATCAATGGCTCACTGATTTGTTTGAAAAGATGCCTAGATAGTTACTGGGGTTAGTCAGAGGAATTAAGGATTCTGTTTGCTGTGGTGTCAGTCATCATTGCATGTGGTATTGTGATAAATGTGGTTAAAGGGTTACTTGCAAAAATGTTATATTGGGAGTGGTTTGCTCAAAAAAGAAAAAAAAAGGGGGAATTGTTGAGGGATTTTTTGAAACAGCAAAAATCCCATGGCTTGCTGTAGCTGAGCAAACCAAGCTACCAGGGCAACTATGAGAAGTTCCCATGACAGTGTTCCCACATCGCCCAATTGAGGAATTCAGAAAAATATTGTAACCAGTAGCTGGCTTCAAGGACAAGGTCTATGTGACTGCTAATCACAAGGGGGTTGTTTTCTTGACTGCTAATCACAAGGGGGGTTGTTTTCTTGCAGGTGGGGTTGTTTTCTTGTAGTTGTTTGTCTGAGTGCTTTTGACCAATAATCTTGTGTGAAACACTGTCCGCCCCTGTTAAGTTCACTATAAAAGTTAGGCTATTCGGGCAATAAAAGGGAGCATGATCTGACTCTACTGATGTCTGTCGTGCTTTCGGCCATGCTTCCTGCAACACAGGGGGACCGGGGAAGGGTGGGATGTCCCTCCCTTAGAAGTGGCATTTAAGTCGTAATGTTATCAGGCTAATCCCTGACTTCTGACATAACTATCAGGCTTCAGGGGGATTTATCAGATCCTGCTCAAATGGCAGCCACAAGGCAGGGATGTGCTCTTCTTCAGGACCAGCTGATAATACTGGAGAGGGGACTGCCAGGTGCCACGGATGTGTACATCAGTTTAGAAGCGTGAGGAACCTGAAATTACTTCATTAGAAAGAAAACTACCAAAGCCTTTGGCAGAAATAGCAGGAAAGTGAAGGGCAAAGGGTCAGGCAAAGCACATGGAAAAACACCAAAGTCTGTATTTCCTACTGCTGACAGGTATGTGTATAATTCTGTAGTTCCTTCCTTTTTAATGTGATACATCGCAACCTAAATATCATTGATATGACCTTCTGTATTGCAGTGGCCTAGCCAGATGCACCGTGGAGCTGCTTTCTCCCTCAAACACCATCTGTGTTCACTGCTGGTGAGGTGCTGGCCTGTCCTTTTCACAGTCTTTTCTAGGGAAAATTCCCACTGATGTTAATGGGAAATTTGTCCCATCAGAGACTGAGATAACTTTGTTCTAAAAAAGAAAATTAAAATGTTTATGATGTTTGGGATCAGCATTCCTCATACTGACCTACAGTTTTACATGAAAAGAAAATTCAATGATCAGACATCTGACGTGAGCACTTGATAAAGCAATGATGTTTTAAGAGTAGAGTATTGCCACAATCTACTTTTAGAGAACACGTTTTAGATTTTTTAGATTCTTGTCCTCAAATCCAAGATAAATCCTAATTTTAAATAGGAAATTCTTGGGCACTTGTTTCTATTCTATGGGAGCATTATGTCTATGAGACATTTTTGGCTCTGTTTACACTTGTATGATGTGCTTAAGAGAGAACTGAGAAGATGCATACAAATAAAGATGCTCCACAACTGCAGACAAGCAACATCTTAGTTTCTCTAGAAGTCTACAATGCCTTAATTACACATGGGGAAAAAAAGCTTTGTTAATGGTTTCTTGAGTGCATCAAAGATGCAGCATGAGCCAAAAGCTGGAAGTTCTGTTAGGAAAAATTAAGAGAGAAACAAAGCATTATTTTTCACAGGTAATGATCTAATTACAATAATTAACCACTGGCTGCAGTAGATTCTTTGTCAATAACAATTTTGAAGTCAGGTTTTGGTGGTATTCAAAAGATGAGCTCCAGCCAGTTCAAACCTGTACAAATTCAGGGAGCTTTTCTGGCCTGTGTTACTCAGGTGGGTAGTCTAGACAGTAGGAATAGACCTTCAGACCTGATAATATATGAATTAGTAGTGCCAGTGCATTAAAACATATAATTGAAAAGTCCTCATTAATCTAAATGTAGGGTGGGATTTTTAATAACTTTTAACAAATATTAAACTCGACAGAAATGCTTTCATGACAGTCTTTGACGTGGCTCAGTTCCAGGGAAAAAACCTGCTTGGAATTGAATTTTCTCTAAAATATCTGAGTGGTAGAAGTCACTTGAGAACTAAAAAGTAGCGCTACAATGAAAGTCAGGACCCTGCCTGATAGAGACTACCTCCAGGATGAAAAGTCTCCTTTGAACCTGAAAGTCCAGGGAGTTTCGGGTAAACAAGGATTGGAGAGAAACTGGCTACCCTAATTTCACAACTCAAATTGCATAAACTGAATCAAAAAAAAAAAAAAAAGGTATTAATAGTAAAGTGTAATTTGAAGATTGGATTTTCAAAAGCATATTACCCAAACCTCCACATCCATTTCATCTTGAGGGAAGAAGGCATGCCATCTGATAGCAATGATTAATCCAAAGGAGGCCCAGACTTGTTCTCTTCATTTAAGAGGAAAATTACATATTTGGTGAGAATGTAAGAGCAGCCATACTGGCTGAGATAGTTTTGGGCTGCTGGATGGGTCTTTTAGAGCATGGCCCAAATGTTAGTATTTGATTTTTTCAAAAACATCATTTCAGGAACTTTGGACTGCAAATGATATAACAGGTATACATGGTATACTTTTTTTTTAATACTTTTTTTTGGGGGGGTTGCTGGCATAGTTTAATGGCACAAAGTTAAGCCACCCAATACCACCTATAGAATAGAGAAGAAAAATGTTTTGAAGCAAAGAGGAAATGTATATTGTAAAGGATTGTATGCTGACTATGCCTCCAAATTCAAAGAAAGACACCATTTGAAATTTAAGTCTATCAACTACAGTGAGTAAAATTAAAAGTGAATGTTTTCATTTGATAGCCCTCACGACTGTGACCTCCCCCAAAGCCTTCCAACACAACCCCCCCCCAAAATAAACAAAACAAAACAACAACAACAACAACAAAAAAAACAAAAAACGTAGAGACAGGGAACACTTTACAAAGAATTAAAGAGTTTGTAGGCATTGTTTAGAAATATAATTAACACTGTGTTTAAAGCAACAGTGAGACAATTACCACCTACTAAAGGCCTTAAGAAATTCGAGCTGCAGACCTCCTGCCAGACTGAGTGATATCACAGGCACCATAAACAGAGGTTTGAAAGACCCACTCCATTCACAGCCCCAACCGCTATTGTCATTATGTGCTAAGGATTATTATTATTACTATTACTCTCTTTGTTTATGGTGATGTGCTAGGAAGTCAGCAGCTCGTCTTTCTCAAGCCCATCTGGCTCTGCTCTGCAAATTGCATGCAGCCGCCTAAAGGAGTTGAGCACCTCACCTCCCAGTGGAGTCCAAGTGAGGTTAGAGCTCTCAGGGCTCCCTCACAGGTAGGTTGCTAGAATATTAATCATATTCTAAAGCAAAGAGCCAAAGAGTTTTTTTTTTTCTTAGCTTGAAATCCTAAAGACAAGTGTTAAGTTTTTAGCTCACCTTGAGGAACACAATCTGTCTGACCCTTCCTGTTCCATGTTTTAGAATTGCAGGAGTATACAGCTGCACAAAAGACACAAAGTCCAACACATGCTTAATTGGTAGGACCAGTTACACAGCCTGATTAGAGATTTGACACATGTATATGGTAGGCAAATGGATGGCTGGCCATTTATGCTTACAAATGCCATCTTTTTATGTTCTGTTCCAACAACTGAATCCATAAATTCAATACAAAACTTGAACAGAGAAAGGAAGAAGGGACAACAAGATCTCGGCAAATGTTGTGCCGATTTTCAAGAAGGGTCAGAAAGAAGACCCTAGCAATTACAGGCCTGTCAGTCTCACGTCAGTGCCTGGTAAAATCATGGAGAAGATGGTTCTCGAACTTATTGAGGCGCACCTGGGGGACAAAGCAGTCATTGGTCCCAGCCAGCATGGGTTTGTGAAGGGTAGGTCCTGCCTAACTAACCTGATTTCCTTTTATGATAAGATCACCCGTATGGTGGACCAAGGGAAACCAGCTGATGTGATTTTTTTGGACTTCAGCAAGGCTTTTGACACGGTTTCCCATAGGATCCTACTGGACAAAATGTCCACCATACAGCTAAATAAAAACATCATACGATGGGTGAGCAATTGGCTAACGGGCAGGGCCCAAAGGGTTATGGTGAATGGGGCTGCGTCAGGCTGGCGGGCGGTCACCAGTGGGGTCCCTCAAGGCTCCATTTTAGGGCCGGTACTTTTCAATATTTTTATAAACGATCTGGATGTAGAAATAGAAGGTATTTTGAACAAGTTTGCTGATGACACCAAACTTGGAGGAGTTGTGGACTCGAATGAGGGTGGAAAGGCCTTGCAGAGGGATCTGGATAGGTTGGAGAGCTGGGCGATCACCAACCGCATGAAGTTCAATAAGAGCAAGTGCCGGGTCCTGCACCTGGGACGGGGAAACCCTGGCTGCACGTACAGACTGGGCGATGAGACGCTGGAGAGCAGCCTAGAAGAGAGGGATCTGGGGGTCGTGGTAGACAGCAAGTTGAATATGAGCCAGCAGTGTGCCCTGGCAGCCAGGAGGGCCAACCGTGTCCTGGGGTGCATCAAGCACGGCATCGCTAGTAGGTCAAGGGAGGTGATTGTCCTGCTCTACTCTGCGCTGGTGCGGCCTCACCTCGAGTACTGTGTGCAGTTCTGGGCACCACAGTATAAAAAGGACATGAAACTGTTGGAGAGTGTCCAGAGGAGGGCTACGAAGATGGTGAAAGGCCTGGAGGGGAAGACGTACGAGGAACGGCTGAGGGCATTGGGCCTGTTCAGCCTGGAGAAGAGGAGGCTGAGGGGAGACCTCATCGCAGTCTACAACTTCCTCGTAAGGGGGTGTCGAGAGGCAGGAGACCTTTTCTCCATTAACACCAGTGACAGGACCCGTGGGAACGGGGTTAAGCTGAGGCAGGGGAAGTTTAGGCTTGACATCAGGAGGGGGTTCTTCACAGAGAGAGTGGTTGCACACTGGAACAGGCTCCCCAGGGAAGTGGTCACTGCACCGAGCCTGTCTGAATTTAAGAAGAGATTGGACTGTGCACTTAGTCACATGGTCTGAACTTTTGGGTAGACCTGTGCGGTGTCAAGAGTTGGACTTGATGATCCTTAAGGGTCCCTTCCAACTCAGGATATTCTATGATTCTATGATTCTATGATCTCAGTTTCTCTATCAAGATGCCTAGAAACATGGCATGTCGTTCTGATACCTCTGGTGAGTCTTACAGCTCTCTGCGTCGTCTTCTTCCATCTCAAATTTTAACTTGGGTAACTGCCTAGGAGGTGCTCTCAATGAGTTTGCAAAAACAGGGATGGCAGAGTTGTACATAACACACATGCATTCACATTCATTTTATTGTATGGCATATTGTTGAACTCAGGAATTTGAAAATGAGACATTTGCAAGGTATTATGTGACTTGATTTCAGCATCATGTAGAAAACAGAATATCTTGCCTGGGCACAGCTGCAACACTCCTGCCTCTCTTGGTCCTGTGGAAGCAACACTTCTGCTTCTGAAGATGCAGGACAACAGGTAAGGTAAATTGGCATTGATCTGAAGGTTTGTTTAGTTTGGAATAGTTAAACTATTTTGCAATATATTAATTAAAGAAAAAAATGTGGTAAATTAGATCAAGTAAAGCGAAAAGGCCTATTAATTGCTTTGATTTACTGTGAAGCAAGACTACTCGAGAGCCTCAGAAACAAAGGACTTTCTATACTATTTTAAGCACTAGCTCCATAAATACAAAATTTTACCAACCATACTCTCCCAAGAACCTCACATAGCACTGGTTTGGATGTAGCCCTGTTTACAGCAGCAGCGCTGGGATAAAGGTGTCAGCTGTGCCACAACTTTGGGGCAGTTTTCAATTGCACAAAGGTGAAATACTCGGTAATATAAAAAATGAAGTAATGAAGTAAACAGATTTTGAAATAATTAATAGATATATTTATATTTAATAGATAATAAAATTGCAGCCCATGGAGCTTGCCATGCTCTGTGTCTCACAGAACACCTGCCAGCCCCAGTGCAGCTTGAAGCAGGCACGTACAGCCGAGCAGCTGTGACTCAGGCTGCGGCGGTGGCTTCCCTTCCCTTCCCTTCCCTTCCCTTCCCTTCCCTTCCCTTCCCTTCCCTTCCCTTCCCTTCCCTTCCCTTCCCTTCCCTTCCCTTCCCTTCCCTTCCCTTCCCTTCCCTTCCCTTCCCTTCCCTTCCCTTCCCTTCCCTTCCCTGCCCTTCCCTGCCCTTCCCTTCCCTGCCCTTCCCTTCCCTTCCCTGCCCTTCCCTTCCCTGCCCTGCCCTGCCCTGCCCTGCCCTTCCCTGCCCTTCCCTGCCCTGCCCTGCCCTGCCCTGCCCTGCCCTGCCCTTCCCTTCCCTTCCCTGCCCTTCCCTTCCCTTCCCTTCCCTTCCCTGCCCTGCCCTGCCCTTCCCTGCCCTTCCCTTCCCTTCCCTGCCCTGCCCTGCCCTGCCCTGCCCCGCCTCCTTCACTTCCCCGCCTCCTTCACTTCCCTGCCTCCTTCACTTCCCCGCCTCCTGCCCTTCCCCCACTGCGGGTGGGTAGGGAGGCTGGCAGCCCTGAGGCACTGCCCGGGTATCCCGGTGGCAGAGCAGAAGTGTTCTTGCCGTGGTGGGGGAGCATCGTGGAATTGAATGCAAAATACTCACCACGCTCTGTTGGGAGAGCAATAAAGTAAATTAAAAAAAATCATTCCTCTTTGAGAGTTATTTATTAAATTCCATAGATTTTATAGAGATGGGCATGCATTCTGAAGTTGCTGCAGAACTGGTGGTTTAATGCCTTTTCCCCTGAGACCCTTTGCCATGGGGCCAGCCCCCTGCCTCAGTTAACCAGTCTGTAACCTGGCGGAGCAACAGGTTCTTCGCTGAGCTCTGGCTGCAAGGCTGTGGTCCTGGCAGTTCAGTGCTCACTTCCTCCTCTGAGACTCAGAATGAGGCAGTGTGAAATAGAATGTATTTTTATTTACAATTAAAATGCATGCTACAGCATGTACCTATCTGAAAACTAAAATGAGAAATGGAGAGAGGAAATAGTACAACTAAGCTAACTTCTCTCTCCCTCCCCCCAAACAAAGAAAGTCTCTCATTAGATGACATGGTCTTAAAGGAATGTTGTAACGTACAGAAATCCCATGCCATTATATGCACTCCTGAGGGCAGTGTGTATTTCTGTTCCAGCATCTTCCAAGGAACTTCTCTGTTCTCTAGACTAGATAAGAAAAACACAATTAACTCATAGACCATTTGACATTGATTGAAATAATGTCACCATTGTTACTCTCCTGGCTGGGCATTTATAAGGTGAGGCACCTTGGTGGTGTTCACTTTGCCTAGCTGTGGCCTGAAAAAAAAAAAAGATTTATTGTCTGATGCCAGGTGGGCTCTTTCCAGGGACTCCGAGACAAGACAAATGCCTCCAGAGGGCAATTCCTCTCCCTTCTCTGAGACACCAATGCGGCATGGACAAGTCACCCTTAGAGGGACCCGCCTGCCACCACCAGGATGAGACCACTGGGATAAAGCAGTTGGGCAGTGTGCAGGCAGGTGATGAGCTGCAGCTCTGCCAGGTAGCATTTCTGCCTGGATAGCAGCAGGTCAGCCTGGGGACTGCTGCCTTGCACCCTGGTGAACGCTGGCAGCCCTGGAGGTCTGCGGCAGCTCGGTGGGAGCTGGTGCTGCTGCCCAGCTGGGAGCAGCAGAGCAGCTGTTTGGCTCTACCTCGCCTGAGTGCCTGGCCGGAGCTCCTGCTGTGCAGCTGCAGGCAGCCAGAGAGCAGCCATTTCCCTAAAAAAGTGATGGCATGGCCTCGTCTGATATAAAGCAAACAGTGATATGGTGTTTCGCCATGTCAGCCCACTATGCTCAGAACCGTGCCGAGCTCTGCAGAAGGAGGGACATCCTCTTGTACAAGCCTGGGTCCTATTGCTGTCGCCCCATGAGTGGCTGCGAGTCCCAGGAATCTCAGCTCCTGGGCCACCCTGCCAAATTCTTTTCATGACGTGACAGCAATATTGCAAAAGGTTTGCATTTTTCTCCCTTTCTGGTTTAAGAGTTTGTCGTGGTTTAACCCGGCCGGCAGATAAACACCACTCAGCCGTTCGCTCACCCTCCCCCCTCCCTCTCTGGGATGGGGGAGAGAAATGGAAAGTGAAGCCCGTGAGTTGAGATAAAGACAGTTTAATAAGACAGGAAAATAATAACAATAACAATAACAATAACAATAACAATAACAATAACAATAATAATACAATGATGACAATAGTACTACCACTAATAATATGTACAAAGAAGTGACGCACAATGCAATTGCTCACCACCCGCTGACCGATGCTCAGCCTAACCCCGAGCAGTCCGGCCCCCTCCCCCGGCTAGCCACCCCTATATATTGTTTAGCATGACCTCAGATGGGATGGAATACCCCTCTGGCTAGTTTGGGTCACCTGTCCTGGGTCTGTCCCCTCCCAGCTCTTACTGCACCCCCAGCCTGCCCGCTGGCAGGACAGAGCAAGAAGCTGAGATGTCCTTGGCTTAGTATAAGCACTGCTCTGCAACAATTAAAACATCGGGGTGTTATCAGCACTCTTCTCATCCTAAGCCAAAACACAGCATTCCACCAGCTACTAGGAAGAAAATTAATTCTGTTCTAACTGAAACCAGGACATCTATCCACCCCTTATTCCATACCACTTCTGTCATGCTCAGGTTACACTCTTTTCCATACATTCTAATTAGTCACCTATAGTAGTCATGGTAGTGATAACATACAGTATTATATAATAATTAACATGGTACAATTCAGTTCATGGACTATTCTCACCCAGTATTAAATCTCCTTGAGGTACACACCGGACCTCTCCGTTCTTTTGCATCACCCACCAAGTGCATCCAGATCCCTGAGTAAAAGCAATTCCACGAATGGCTTTGCCTTTTCCTGAGGCAGGAGTATCCCAGACTGTTTTACCCAGCATATTTCTTACATGCACTACAGGAACTTTATCCCCTTCTACAGTACGTAACAGGTTTGATTGGGCAGGTCCAGCTCGGTTGGCAGATCCCCTAGTATTGACTAACTAGGTGGCCCCTGACAAATGTGTATCCCAATTTTTGAATGTCCCAGCGCCCATTGCTTTCAATGTAGTCTTTGGAGGCTGGTGCATGATAGGGGATGTGATACACCCACTCAATACCATGCTCTTTGGCCCAAGTGTCTATAAGGTTGTTTTGGAAATGAGTTCCATTGTCTGACTCTATTCTTTTTGGGGTGCCATGGCGCCATAGGACTTGATTTTCAAGGCCCAGGATGGTGTTCCGGGCGGTGGCATGGGGCACAGGATATGTTTCCAGCCATCCGGTGGTTGCTTCCACCATTGTAAGTACATGGCGCTTGCCATTGCGAGTTTGAGGGAGTGTGATGTAATCAATCTG
Organism: Anas platyrhynchos; assembly: GCF_047663525.1. Taxonomy (NCBI): domain Eukaryota; kingdom Metazoa; phylum Chordata; class Aves; order Anseriformes; family Anatidae; genus Anas; species Anas platyrhynchos. The sequence goes on along the minus strand of NC_092620.1, from coordinate 1,113,071 downwards.
CCAGGCCTCTCCATATTTATATTTCAGCCATCGTCCTCCATACCAAAGAGGTTTTGACCGTTTGGCTTGATTGATTGCAGCACATGATTCACAGTCATGAATAACCTGTGCTACAGCGTCCATGGTCAGGTCCACCCCTCGATCACGAGCCCATCTGTATGTTGCATCTCTACCTTGATGGCCTGAGGTGTCATGGGCCCATCGGGCTATAAATAATTCACCTTTATGCTGCCAATCCAGGTCCACCTGAGCTACTTCAATCTTAGCAGCCTGATCCACCTGCTGGTTGTTCTGATGTTCTTCAGTAGCCCGATTCTTGGGCACATGAGCATCTACGTGGCGTACCTTTACAGCCAGGTTCTCTACCTGAGCAGCAATATCTTGCCACAATGCAGCAGCCCAGATGGGTTTGCCCCTACGCTGCCAGTTGTTTTGCTTCCATTGCTGTAACCATCCCCACAGGGCATTTGCTACCATCCATGTATCAGTGTAGAGATAGAGAACTGGCCACTTTTCTTGTTCAGCAATATCTAAAGCCAGCTGAATGGCCTTCACTTCTGCAAACTGACTCGATTCACCTTCTCCCTCAGCAGCTTCTGCAACTCGTCGCGTAGGACTCCATACAGCAGCCTTCCATCTCCGATACTTCTCCACAATACGACAGGACCCATCAGTGAACAGGGCATATTTCTTCTCATTCTCTGGTAACTGGTTGTACAGTGGGGCTTCTTCACCATGACCCAGCTCCTCTGATGATGATATCCCAAAGTATTTGCCTTCTGGCCAGTCCATAATCACTTCCAAGATTCCTGGGTGACTGGGGTTTCCTATTCGAGCCCGCTGAGTAATCAGTGCAACCCACTTGCTCCATGTAGCATCAGTTGCATGATGCATAGAGGAGACCCTTCCCTTGAACATCCAGCCTAGGACCGGCAATCGGGGTGCTAGGAGGAGCTGCGCTTCAGTACCGACCACCTCTGAAGCAGATCGAACTCCTTCATATGCTGCCAATATCTCCTTTTCGGTTGGAGTATAGCGGGCCTCAGATCCTCTGTATCCCTGACTCCAAAACCCCAGGGGCCGACCTCGAGTTTCCCCAGGTTCTTTCTGCCAGAGGCTCCAGGTGGGGCCGTTCTCCCCGGCTGCAGTGTAGAGCACATTCTTTACATCTGGTCCTGTTCGAACTGGCCCAAGGGCTACTGCATGGACTATTTCCTGCTTGATTTGTTCAAAGGCTTGTCGTTGCTCAGGGCCCCATTCAAACTCTTTCTTCTTACGGGTTACTTGGTAGAGCGGGTTTACAATCAGACTGTAATTTGGGATGTGCATTCTCCAAAACCCCACAAAACCTAGGAAAGTTTGTGTTTCTTTTTTGCTCGTTGGTGGAGACATAGCTGTTATTTTGTTGATCACATCCATTGGGATTTGACGACGTCCATCTTGCCATTTTATTCCTAAAAACTGGATCTCTCGTGCAGGTCCTTTGACTTTGTTTTATGGCAAAACCGGCCTTCAGAAGAATTTGGACTATTTTCTTCCCGTACGGCTAATTCTCTCAGGTACTGGATTCCCTTCTCCATAGTGGTCCACTTGCCTGGTAGACATAAAAGTTCTTCCTTGAAGGGATACCTTTCCCTCACAGCTGAGAGGAGACGCCTCCAGAGGCTGTGAGATTGTGCTCCATCTGCAATTGCTTTGTCAATGCCTGTGTCTCTAGCAAGGGATCCCAGTCGCTTGGCTTCCCTGCCGTCTAATTCCACACAATCGGCTCCAGAGTCCCAGCATCGGAGCAGCCAGGTGACAAGCTGCTCACCTATACAACGACCAAAATCTTTTCGCACATCTCGTAACTCACGCTCGTTTAGACTTTGGGTAGTTACTGTTGATTTTTCGGCATCCTCATCTTCCTCCTCCTGAATCCTTGATGGCCCAGCGTCGTCGTCATCTCCGTCATCTCTATACCTAGATTTGGCAGAAGACTCTCTGCGTTCTAAACGACCTGAATCTCTATACCATTTTTTCACCTTCTCTGCAGGGTCAACTTGCACTGCTACAGCTCATTTCTCTGACCCAGCCACGGGAGCTGGAGCGGCTGCAGGAACCGGAGCTGGAGCGGCTGCAGGAGCTGGGACTGGAGCGGCTGCAGAAACTGGAGCTGGAGCAGTTGCAGGAGCTGGGACTGGAGCAGCTTCAGGAACTGGAACTGGAGTGGCTGCAGGAGCTGGAACTGGAGCGACTGCAGGAGCTGGAACTGGAGCGGCTGCAGAGTCCACCGTAGGGGTCACAGTGGCCGTTGGATCTGTCACAGGACTTGGAGTGGCTGCAGGGTCTGTCACTAAGTTGATAGCAGTATCCATGGCACTTCGATAGGCATGAGCCAGGCCCCAGCACGTAACAATGATTTGTGTTACTTTGGAACTGCCAGAGTCATGACACCTTTTTTTCAAGCATTCTGCCAGTTTTTTAGGATTTTGTAGTTGTTCAGGGGTGAATTTTCAAAACACTGGGGGTGCCAACTGCTCTAGATGCCTGCCCGTATCCTCCCATACTCCCTGCCACCCACAACTATCCTGCCTCCAGGCAGATCTCCGGATGAGCTTCCTAAGTAGTTGTTTAACTTTAAGCAGAATCTGAAGCGCATTCAGGAGGCAGAACAACAAGACTATGCTGGTCTGAGTATCCCACGGATATTCAGTATCTTGGAGAGCTATTGTAACAAGCTCGGAGGATAAGAGGGTGGTGAAGGAGGAAGGGAGAGTGATCAAGGAGGATACAGGGGTGGTGAAGGAGAAAGGGAGAGTAATCAAGTAAGAAAAAATATCTTCCCCTTTCCCCTCCACAGATTGACTCCCTAATGAAAAAAGGCAACAGATATAATTGCTAATAGTTTCCAAAATACAGTTTCCAAAGTATAGAGTTGAAGATGTTACTGAGTACAAATACCAGGTTAGAGTCATGGCCAGATATTTCATCATCTCATAAGCCACTGTTACAACACACAGTACCATAATGGTCTGAAACCAGGGCCCGGAGAGGATAAACAACATGACAGAGAGCACATACGGAAAATAATGTACTATAATACTCAATTTGGAAAACAGGAGCAGCAGAGTTGAGATTAAAGCAATCAGCATTATGACTAGCAACTATTAAGCAGGTCTAATACTTATACCAATTTTAGTTTAACACACTCTGGTCAGATCTGCCGTTATCTCAACCTTTCGGGCCCCACGTTGGGCGCCAAAAAGACTCTCGTGGTTTAACCCGTCCGGCAGCTAAACACCACACAGCCATTCGCTCACCCTCCCCCCTCCCTCTCTGGGACGGGGGAGAGAAATGGAAAGTGAAGCCCATGAGTTGAGATAAAGACAGTTTAATAAGACAGGAAAATAATAATAACAATAACAATAACAATAACAATAATAATAATAATACAATGATGACAATAGTACTACCACTAATAATATGTACAAAGAAGTGATGCACAATGCAATTGCTCACCGCCCGCTGACCGATGCTCAGCCTAACCCTGAGCAGTCCGGCCCCCTCCCCCAGCTAGCCACCCCTATATATTGTTTAGCATGACATCAGATGGGATGGAATACCCCTTTGGCTAGTTTGGGTCACCTGTCCTGGGTCTGTCCCCTCCCAGCTCTTACTGCACCCCCAGCCTGCCCGTTGGCAGGACAGAGCAAGAAGCTGAGATGTCCTTGGCTTAGTATAAGCACTGCTCTGCAACAATTAAAACATCGGGGTGTTATCAGCACTCTTCTCATCCTAAGCCAAAACACAGCATTCCACCAGCTATTAGGAAGAAAATTAATTCTGTTCTAACTGAAACCAGGACAGAGTTTTATCAGGAGGAGTGAGGGGAGCATGAATGTTTCGAGGTTGAAGGGCTTGGGCTGCAGAGGGGAGAAGAAAAAATGGAAATGCGAGAGTCAGTGCTCAGCCCCCAGATGCATTAAGTGCTTCCATCCCCTTGACCACGGCAGGGATCTGTTCCCTTCTTTCTCCGGATTTGGGTGTCCTGGCTTCCTGCCTGGCTGTGGTTCTCCCTGCCCCAGTCTCGTTTGCCCATCTGTATGCAGGTCTGCCTGTTCCCTCACTACCAGCATCTTCATTATTTGTCTGGGAGATAAATCTTTCAGCCAAGCTATCCAGCTCGGCTGGGCGGGTGAGCAATAGCGTTGTGCTGGCAGGCGTCAATAGGAGTCACCAGCCACCTGGCTGAAAATTGCAGAGGTATTTGAAACTCTGGTTATGGCACTTCATGCTTCCCCATCGCTTCCCTCACTTCCCCTTCCTGCTTTCTGCTGCCCTCTTCCCCTGGTTAACTGAGTTTTGCCCACTGAGGTCCTGATCAGGGCCAAACTTCCCAAACAAACCCATCCTTAATGCTGTTACTGCATTACAGGTCGCGAATGGCCCTGCGTAATGCTGAGAACCGACCGCCCCTCAAACTGCATCCCAGCCCCAGAGCAGAAAGGATTGAGGCTGCCGACACAGAGGGAGAGTTGGAGTGGGCAGTGTGAAACAATTCATGTCAGCCAGCACACCCAGTGCTTTGTGCTCCATGTGGCGGGGTCATGAGTAAACGCAACTCGATGGGGTCGAGAATGATTACAGCCCTACACCATACTGAACTAATTCCTGATACATTATGTGAAATAGTCTCCCAATAGCCTACTTGGAAAATAAATACCGGCACATAACGGAATGAAAACATTCAATGAAAAGGTTGGTTTTATGAATGAAACTTTGGAAATAGAAAAGTACTTTTCAATCCTGAGCATCAGTTGACGGTGCATTGAAGAAAGCTCACATGCAACTATAAAAGCTGAAATAACAAATTACTTTGCTATGTACTGGGTAACCGTGTAGGGTGAGAGTTACACTAAGATATTGTCCTGGTTTCAGTTAGGATAGAGTTAATTTTCTTCCTAGTAGCTGGTAGGGTGCTATGTTTTGGCTTAGGATGAGAAGAGTGCTGATAACACCCCGATGTTTTAATTGTTGCAGAGCAGTGCTTATATTAAGCCAAGGACCTTTCAGCTTCTTGCTCTGTCCTGCCAGTGGGCAGGCTGGGGGTGCAGCAGGAGCTGTGAGGGGACAGACCCAGGACACCTGACCCAAAGTGGTCAAAGGTGTATTCCATCCCATCTGACATGCTAAACAACATATATAGGGGTGGCTAGCCAGGGGAGGGGGCCGGACTGCTCGGGGTTAGGCTGGGCATAGGTCAGCGGGTGGTGAGCAATTGCATTGTGCATCACTTCTTTGTACACATTATTATTAGTAGTAGTACTATTATCATAATAATTGTTATTATTGTTATTATTATTTTCCTGTCTTAATAAACTGTCTTTATCTCAATTCACGGGCTTCACTTTCCCGTTTCTCTCCCCCATCCCAGAGAGGGAGGGTGAGGGTGAGAAAATGGCTGTGTGGTGTTTAGCTGCCGGCCGGGTTAAACCACGACAGTCCTTTTGGCCCCCAACGTGGGGCCCGAAGGGTTGAGATAATGACAGATCTGCCCAGAGTGTGTTAAACTAAAATTGGTATAAGTATTAGACCTGCTTAATAGTTGCTAGTCACAGTGCTGATTGCTTTAATCTCAACTCTGCTGCTCCTGTTTTCCAAATTGAGTATTTTAGCACGTTATTTTCCATATGTGCTCTCTGTCATGTTGTTTATCCTTTCCGGGCCCTGGTTTAAGATCATTATGGTACTGTGCGGTGTAACAGTGGCTTATGAGACGATGAAATATCTGGTCATGACTCTAACTTGGTATTTGTACTCAGCATTGTCGTCGACTCTATACTTTGGAAACCGTATCTCGGAAACTATTAGCAATTACACCTATTGCCTTTTTTCATCAGGGAGCCAATCTGCGGAGGGGAAAGGGGAAGATATTTTTACTTACTCGTTCAGTCTCCCTTTCTCCTTCACCACCCTCTTATCCTCCCAGCTTGTTACAATAGTTCTCCAAGATATTGAATATCCTTGGGATACTCAGACCAGCATGGTCTCGTTGTTATGTCTCCTGAATGTGCTTCAGGTCTTACTTAAATTTAAACAATTACTTAGGAATCTCATCCAGAGATCTGCCCGGAGGCAGGATAGTTGTGAGTGGCAGGGAGTATGGGAGGATACGGGCAGGTTTCTAGAGCAGAGGGCACCTCCAGTGTTTTGGAAATTCACCCCTGAACAAATGCAAATTCCTAAAAAACTGGTAGAATGCTTGAAAAAAAGGTGTCATGACTCTGACAGTTCCAAAGTGACACAAATCACTGTAGCATGCTGGGGCCTGGTCCTTGCCTATCGAGCTGCAACTGATGCTACTATCACCTTAGTGACAGACCCTGCGGCCACTCCAAGTCCTGAGAAATACCCAAAGGCCACTCCAACCCTCACGATGGACACTGCAGCCACTCCAGCTCCTGCAGCCGCTCCAGCTCCTGCTCCAGCTCCAGTGGCTGGGTCAGAGAAAAGAGCTGTAGCAGTGCAACTTGCCCCTGAAGAGGGTATTCCAACCCCTGTGGCACACCCACTAGCTGGCTCAGAGACACGAGCTGTAGCAGTGCAAGTTGCCCCTCTAGACAAGGTGAAAAAATGGTATAGAGATTCAGGTCGTTTAGAACGCAGAGAGTCTTCTGCTAAGTCTAGGTATAGAGAAGACGAGGCTGGGACATCAGGGATTCAGGAGGAGGAAGATGAGGATGCTGAAAAATCAACAATAACTACCCGAAACCTATACCAGTGTGAGCTACAAGTTGTGCGAAAAGATTTTGGTCGCTGCATAAGTGAGCAGCTTGTCACCTGGCTGCTCTGGTGCTGGGACACCAGAGCCAATTGTGTGGAATTAGAGGGCAGGGAAGCCAGGTGGCTGGGATCCCTGGCTAGGGATGCAAGCATTGACAAAGCAATTGGAGATGGAGCACAATCTCACAGTCTCTGGGGGTGTCTCCTGTCAGCTGTGAGGGAAAGGTATCCCTTCAAGGAAGGACTTGCATGTCTACCAGGCAAGTGGACCACTATGGAGAAGGGAATCCAGTACCTGAGGGAATTAGCCGTACGGGAGGTGATTTATGAGGACCCAGACCACGAACAAACATCCACAGACCCAGATGAAGTCAAGTGTACACGACCCATGTGGTGGAACTTTGTACGGACTGCACCACCATCATGCCAGCTCGTTGGCAATAATGGCCTGGAAAGAGGATGAGGAACCCACAGGGGATGAAGTGGCTAAACAACTTCGGCAGTACGAAGAAAGTCTCTCCTCTTCCTTACAGGCCTGCGTCTTGGCTGTGGAGAAACTTTCTGAAGAGTTCCACCAACTTAAAGAGAATTTATCTTCCTCCCCATCCGAACAAACCAGTGTCCACCAACTAAAAGAGAACACTTGGAGAAGTTGTCTGAAAAGTTTCACCAACTTGAAGAGAGATTATTTTTCTCCCCACCTGTACAAAGCAGTGTCTCAGCTATCAGGGGTAAGCGGTCATTCGCACAAGGAAGACGATATGGTGGGTACACACCCCGTGCCACCCTGTGGTTTTACTTACAAGACCATGGAGAGGACATGAGAAAATGGGATGGAAAAACTACCGTGACCCTAGAGGCACGGGTACGTGAGTTGCAAAAGAAAACAATCGGGAAAAAGGGATTCTTTGAAAAGTTTGCTGCTCCAACTTCCAGCAGACAGTCCTTCAAACACAGAAACGAAGAAGATTCTGACCAGGATTAGAGGGGCCCTGCCTCCAGCCAGGGGGAGGAAAGGGACAATCGAGTTTATTGGACTGTGTGGATTCGATGGCCTGGCACGTCAGACGCACAGAAGTATAAGGCTTTAGTAGACACCGGTGCACAATGTACTCTAATGCCATCGAGCTATAAAGGGCCAGAGCCCATCTGTATTTGTGGAGTGATAGGAGAATCTCAGCAGTTGACTGTATTGGAGGCTGAAGTGAGTCTGACTGGGAATGAGTGGGAAAAGCACCATATTGTGACTGGCCCGGATGCTCCGTGTATCCTTGGCATAGACTATCTCAGGAGAGGATATTTCAAGGACCCAAAAGGGTTCCGGTGGGCTTTTGGTATAGCTGCCTTAGAGACAGTGGGCATTAAACAATGGTCTACCTTGCCTGGTCTCTCAGAGGACCCCTCCGTTGTGGGGTTGCTGAGGGTCGAAGAACAGCAAGTGCCAATCGCTACCACAACTGTGCACCGGCGGCAATATCGCACCAACCGAGACTCCCTGATTCCCATCCATAAGCTAATTCGTCAATTGGAGAGCCAAGGAGTGATCAGCAAACCTCATTCACCTGTCAGTAGTCCCATATGGCCAGTGCGAAAGTCTAATGGTGAGTGGAGACTAACAGTGGACTATCGTGGCCTGAACAAAGTCACACCACCACTGAGTGCTGCAGTGCCGGACATGCTGGAACTCTAGTACGAACTGGAATCGAAGACAGCCAAGTGGTACGCCACAATTGATATCGCTAATGCATTTTTCTCCATCCCTCTAGCAGCAGAGTGCAGGCCACAGTTTGCTTTCACTTGGAGGGGTCTCCAGTACACCTGGAATCGGCTGCCCCAGGGGTGGAAACACAGCCCAACCATTTGCCATGGGCTGATCCAGTCTGCGCTAGAGCAGGGGGAAGCTCCTGAACACCTGCAGTACATCGATGACATCATTGTGTGGGGTGACACAGCAGAGGAAGTTTTCGAGAAAGGGAAGAAAATAGTCCAAATTCTTCTGAAGGCCGGTTTTGCCATAAAACAAAGTCAAAGGACCTGCACGAGAGATCCAGTTTTTAGGAATAAAATGGCAAGATGGACGTCGTCAAATCCCAATGGATGTGATCAACAAAATAACAGCTATGTCTCCACCAACGAGCAAAAAAGAAACACAAACTTTCCTAGGTTTTGTGGGGTTTTGGAGAATGCACATCCCAAATTACAGTCTGATTGTAAACCCACTCTACCAAGTAACCCGTAAGAAGAATGAGTTTGAATGGGGCCCTGAACAACGACAAGCCTTTGAACAAATCAAGCAGGAAATAGTCCATGCAGTAGCCCTTGGGCCAGTTCGAACAGGACAAGATGTAAAGAATGTGCTCTACACTGCAGCTGGGGAGAACAGCCCCACCTGGAGCCTCTGGCAGAAAGAACCTGGGGAAACTCGAGGTCGACCCTTGGGGTTTTGGAGTCGGGGATACAGAGGATCTGAGGCCCGCTATACTCCAACCGAAAAGGAGATATTGGCAGCATATGAAGGAGTTCGATCTGCTTCGGAGGTGGTCAGTTCTAAGCACAGCTCCTCCTAGCACCCCGACTGCCAGTACTAGGCTGGATGTTCAAAGGAAGGGTCCCCTCTACACATCATGCAACTGATGCTACATGGAGCAAGTGGGTTGCACTGATTACTCAGCGGGCTCGAATAGGATACCCCAGTCGCCCAGGAATCTTGGAGGTAATTATGGACTGGCCAGAAGGCAAATACTTTGGAATATCACTGAGGAGGAGGTGGGTCATGCTGAAGAAGCCCCACTGTACAACCAGTTACCAGAGAATGAGAAGAAATATGCCCTGTTCACTGATGGGTCCTGTCGTATTGTGGGGAAGCATCGAAGATGGAAGGCTGCTGTATGGAGTCCTACGCGACGAGTTGCAGAAGCTGCTGAGGGAGAAGGTGAATCGAGTCAGTTTGCAGAAGTGAAGGCCATTCAGCTGGCTTTAGATATTGCTGAACAAGAAAAATGGCCAGTTCTCTATCTCTACACTGATACATGGATGGTAGCAAATGCCCTGTGGGGATGGTTACAGCAATGGAAGCAAAACAACTGGCAGCGTAGGGGCAAACCCATCTGGGCTGCTGCATTGTGGCAAGATATTGCTGCTCAGGTAGAGAACCTGGCTGTAAAGGTACGCCACGTAGATGCTCATGTGCCCAAGAATCGGGCTACTGAAGAACATCAGAACAACCAGCAGGTGGATCAGGCTGCTAAGATTGAAGTAGCTCAGGTGGACCTGGATTGGCAGCATAAAGGTGAATTATTTATAGCCCGATGGGCCCATGACACCTCAGGCCATCAAGGTAGAGATGCAACATACAGGTGGGCTCGTGATCGAGGGGTGGACCTGACCATGGACGCTGTAGCACAGGTTATTCATGACTGTGAAACATGTGCTGCAATCAATCAAGCCAAACGGTCAAAACCTCTTTGGTATGGAGGACGATGGCTGAAATATAAATATGGAGAGGCCTGGCAGATTGATTACATCACACTCCCTCAAACTCGCAATGGCAAGCGCCATGTGCTCACAATGCTGTAAGCTACCACCGGATGGCTGGAAACATATCCTGTGCCCCATGCCACCGCCCGGAACACCATCCTGGGCCTTGAAAATCAAGTCCTATGGCGCCATGGCACCCCAAAAAGAATAGAGTCAGACAATGGAACTCATTTCCAAAACAACCTTATAGACACTTGGGCCAAAGAGCATGGTATTGAGTGGGTGTATCACATCCCCTATCATGCACCAGCCTCCGGGAAAGTTGAACGATACAACGGACTGTTAAAGACTACACTGAAAGCAATGGGCGCTGGGACGTTCAAAAATTGGGATACACATTTGTCAGGGGCCACCTGGTTAGTCAATACTAGGGGATCTGCCAACCGAGCTGGACCTGCCCAATCAAACCTGTTACGTACTGTAGATGGGGATAAAGTTCCTGTAGTGCATGTAAGAAATATGCTGGGTAAAACAGTCTGGGATACTCCTGCCTCAGGAAAAGGCAAAGCCATTCATGGAATTGCTTTTACTCAGGGATCTGGATGCACTTGATGGTAATGCAAAAGAACTGAGAGGTCCGGTGTGTACCTCAAGGGGATTTAATACTGGGTGAGAATAGCCCATGAATTGAATTATATCATGTAAATTACTATATAATACTGTATGCCATCACTACTATATACCCTAGATGAAAATGGTGATTAATTAGAATGTATGGGAAAGAGTGTAACCTGAGCATGACAGAAGTGGTATGGAATAAGGGGTGGATAGATGTCCTGGTTTCAGTTCGGACAGAGTTAATTTTCCTCCTAGTAGCTGGTAGGGTGCTGTGTTTTGGCTTAGGATGAGAAGAGTGCTGATAACACCCCAATGTTTTAATTGTTGCAGAGCAGTGCTTACACCAAGCCAAGGACCTTTCAGCTTCTTGCTCTGTCCTGCCAGCGGGCAGGCTGGGGGTGCAGTAAGAGCTGGGAGGGGACAGACCCAGGATAGCTGACCCAAACTGGCCAAAGGTGTATTCCATCCCATCTGATGTCATGCTGAACAATATATAGGGGTGGCTAGCCGGGGGAGGGGGGCCGGACCGCTCAGGGTTAGGCTGGGCATTGGTCAGCGGGTGGTGAGCAATTGCATTGTGCATCACTTCTTTGTACACATTATTATTATTAGTAGTACTATTATCATCATTATTGTTATTGTTATTGTTATTGTTATTATTATTTTCCTGTCTTAATAAACTGTCTTTATCTCAATTCACAGGCTTCACTTTCCCGTTTCTCTCCCCTATCCCAGAGAGGGAGGGGGGAGGGTGAGCGAACGGCTGTGTGGTGTTTAGCTGCCGGCCAGGTTAAACCACGACAGGTATGCACATATGTAAGTGAGGTGTCTCTCCTTTGTATTTCCCCAACATCTCTTCTTGAGCCAGCATTTGTAAAATTATATTTCTATATTTACTTAGGCATCTGTTTAAAGAGGAATCCCTCATAATTACTTACCACACAGATATATGACACTATTTGGTGTGTTTATTTAGTTTCTATTAGTGATTTGCAAAAAGTCTACTGTGGCTTCAAAGCAGATATAGATGAATGACCTGTTGATCATAAGATAAAGTATGATGATCTTTTTCAGGTCTCATGGGAAATGGCATGTAGAGGGGACACATATCACTAAGTCCTCCTGTCATTTTGTGATATAATATTCAATCCAGTCATTCTGGTCAGCTTGGCTCAAGAGAAGACATCCATAAAGTGACAGCAGTCTATGTCATAGATGAATCAGAGGAATTTGAGGGAAGCTGTTAGCTTCAAAAAGTGAGTTCCTTTGTCACTGCAGATGATACATCCATCTCCAAGTCCCCACCAGCTTTTGCAGTTTTTACAATCACACAGCTTCCACTATTTATAAATGGTATTTATTAACAAATTTGTACTATGATGGACAAAATATTAGATACTAGACTATTAATCTCTAATTGTTGACATTCGCTTACCAGCTAGTGCTGTTACACAGCTCATCCCTGTTGAACCCAAGTGTGGGACATCCTTGGTTCAGACAGAGGCTGTCCATGGTCTGGTGTGGATAGTGCAGAGGGAAGCATGGCCAGACTGGACATGGGGACACAGAAAAATGTGCCAGTTGTCATCACATAGGCTCTGTCACTGTCCTCCATAGCTCTGCTTGTGGAGTACTCACAGAGTGCCTCTTCCTCTTGTTTCTCACCCTGCCCAGTTTGTGCTTCTCTGGCTTGGTCATTGGTGCACACACCAGCCAGGTATGGCTCCAGGTGTTTCTAAATTCATACTTTTTCAGTAGATCACGATCAAGCAAGGACATGTAGGGCAGGAACTGGTCTTGTCTATGCTCAGAGGAGTTAGCAGCAGCATTGTACTGTTGCAACCAGATACTTCTTGCTCAACAAAACACACCTTATACTGACTTTAAAACTCTTCTCATGTAGCTTAAATCGATCTCTTAAATGGCACAAGCTAGATGAGCAGGAGAACTTGCCTGTGTTGATAATAAAGTTAACACTGCTGGGAGGTTATATTTTTGCTGATACACATCAGTCTTGCCAGCAAAACCTCAAGTCTTATAAACAGACCACTTTCTTTCTCTTCATTTCCATGGTGTTGGTTCATGGCCCTCTCTTGACTTTTCCATCCACTTGGATGCTGGGCATTTTACAGAGCAGGAACCACTCCCTCTTGAGCATGAGGAAATCCTCCAGGATTGTGAGGGTGCTAACATAGATGGGCAATAAATAACAACAATTCTGGATTTCTTGTGAATTTTCAGACTGTCATGGAGGAGAGAAAAATAACAATAAAGCAGAGGACTGAGTTATTTAATTCTGCTTGGAAACAATGTTTATTTCCATGAAAGGAGTGTCAGGAGGATGGAGCAAGGCTCTTCTCGGTGACACCCAATGATAGGACAAGAGACAATTGCTGCAAGCTGGAACATAGGAGGTTCCGCTTAAATATGAGACGAAACTTTTTTATGGTGAAGGTGACAGAACACTGGAACAGACTGCCCGGGGGGGTGTGGAGTCTCCTTCTCTGGAGACTTTCAAAACCCACCTGGACGTTTTTCTGTGTTCCTGCTCCGGCAGGGGGATTGGACTAGATGATCTTTCAAGGTCCCTTCCAATCCCTAACATTCCGTGATTCTGTGATTCTGTGAGAGGTAGCTCATCCTCAATTACTACTGATGTCAGGGAGGGCTTAAAAGTATTTACAGCTTTCCTCAGGGGGACAATGGCTTTAATGATAAAGCTGTCCCTGACTGGAAAGTTGGGTTTGGTCTGCGTCACACCACATAGGGAGCTTGTGCTAAGGCTGGTATGGCCTTCATTTGCCTGCTGCTGACCTTACCAGCAGATGGGTAACTATGGGCCAGCCATAAATGAAGTGAGCAAGGAGGGTGTCAGGTTCTTGGAAGAAGAAAGGAAGAGCAGCCCAACTCCAGCCCCAGTGCTCACCACATGCTTACAGCTAGGTCTTGTAGGCTTTAATAAGTAGTTATATGACAAAAATCTTTTCAGGTAATATCCTGGTTGTATGTAGGATACACACAACAAACAAAAACCTTTGCTGAGCTCCCTTACACTGGCATGCTGTGGACAAGCTCGTCTCTGCTTCTGGACCAAGTGACGGCAGGATCCAGACTTCCAGTCTAGACTGTAGGATCTTTTAAAATTGGGAAATAGGCTTCTGCATCATGCTGGAACCTTTGTTAATTTTACCATGGTTCTGTGGTTTAATTCCTCTGAACTGTTGTGTGCTATTCCCAGATTTTTAAATATATATATAGACATACACACATATATTTACTTATATTACTGTTGTCAGTCATAATATCCACTATTCTTTCACTGCTCATTAAGGGCCATAAGCACACAGCACTTTGTAGACTGCGGCTTTGGTGAAGGCAATTCATCTCCAGTTTGAACTCCTTGACTTTAAACAAATAGATGGTGGATGAATTAGGTCATTTATCCTTGCCTTTTGATAATGCTGCTGTTCAAAGGTTATCAGTTATAGGGATTTCATAATCCTTTAGGTTCTCTTTTGTATCTTCAAAAGGCAGGAAATAGTTTTTTACCAATTCAAGAGCCACTCATCTGCAGGTAAAAAAATTAACAGCTTGTGGGAGTGCTACTTAATGCCAGTAATGTGACTGATCTTTCTTGGCACTGAAAAATGCTTCTTAGAAGTCACAGTGTCAAAGGCAAGAACTTGTATATTTTTTTCACATATCTGCTAGCAACACTTAATACGTGAAAACAAGCACCCACCATTGAAAGGGGGACTCTCTGCATTGATTTCTGTGGCAGAATTTAACTGTTCAGTTTTTAAAAAATATTATTATTATTATTATTATTTATTTTTATTTATTTTTTCCCTAAGATTTGGAATAGAAAAAGAACAGCTTGCTAAAGGATTTAAAGGATTTCCCAATTTAGATGTTTGTGGTAGGAATAAAATGTTTAAAGTTAACTTTTTTTTTTTTTTTTTTTTTTTTTAGGACAGAAGGATTTAAGAGAAAGAAACAAATTGCATAGATTGTTGTATGACATACATGTCCAGATGGTTAGGCTGGTTTAGCTTTATTCTGGGATTTGGATGATCTGCTGAGCTACAGTACATGATTTTGGCATGTATCTTGATGGTTTTGCATGCAGATTTACCTGACGAACTCTCACTGTGTAATCTCTGACATCTATTTCACTTGTGCTTGATGAGCTGCACTATTTTATTTTAAGGCCATGGAGCTGCCTAACATGCAGTATTTATCTTCATAGGCATGCAAAAAGAGGCAGAAGCACAGGAGCAAATGTAGTTTAAGAGAACTGGTAGCTGCATTTGATCTGATTTGCCTAATATAACAGGCCACAGTTGATAGGGGTATTTCAAAAAGAACAAACATAGCAATGTATCTGGTCCCACCTTGCCTTAAACTGTTGTGTCTTTGGGTATCAACAGCAGAGTGTTTTCTGTGATGCTTAAGTGACACTTCCAAGGTGTTCTGGATCATCTTTTGTGATCCTAGGATTTGGTATTATGTTAATGGCTAAACTCAGTCCATCCTGAAAAAAATCACAACTGTAACAAGATAAGTGTTATGAAGGGTAACTTTAGTAACATTATTTTTTGATGTGCACTTTTACTCAGAGTAAATCATAGCCATGGTCTCACTTAACAGAAGCATTACATAAGAGCAATTGGATAAGATTCCCATCTGGTTTTTGGTCTCCCATTGTAGAAAGTTTGGAACCCTGGAGCTGATTTTGCCTAGCAAATGGCTACTTACTGTCCAGTCTTCCTGTGTAACAGAAAAAACAAATACAAGCCTCCTGCAGGCCGGAAACTTTTTATGGTCAAGGATTTCTACTCACCAGACATAGGTTATGGACTCTCAAGAGGAGATGCAAGGAGGTGGGAGCACACTGATGGGAGCTTTTCTCCCAGGGCTGGCTCATGCAGAGCATCCCAGCACACTTTCTGTGAAGCAAATGGGCTCCTGATGTCCTGTGTGCTATGGGCAATCCTCTCCTGGAGCTGCACAATGGATTAGCTGACTTTGGGAGCTTCTTTCCAAGCCTCATATCTCATTTAGTTTCCTAAGAGGAAATGAGACTCCTATTATTTTGGTCTGATGCTCTCATCAGCATGAAAATTACGATGTGAAAATATTTGGTAATGATTTTCTTCTAATTCACAGAATCACAGAATTATTTAGGTTGGAAGAGACCTCCAAGATCACCTAGTCCAACCTCTGACCTAACACTAACAAGTCCTCCACTAAACCATATCACTAAGCGCTACATCTAAACGTCTTTTAAAGACCTCCAGGGATGGTGACTCAACCACTTCCCTGGGCAGCCTGTTCCAATGTCTAACAACCTTTTCGGTAAAGAAGTTCTTCCTAATATCCAACCTAAACCTCCCCTGGTTCCACTTAAGCCCATTCCCCCTCGTCCTGTCACCAGGCACGTGTTGGAACAGACCAACCCCCACTTCGCTACAGCCTCCTTTAAGGTACCTGTAGAGGGCGATAAGGTCACCCCTGAGCCTCCTTTTCACCAGGCTGAACAAGCCCAGCTCCCTCAGCCGCTCCTCATAAGACTTGTTCTCCAGACCCCTCACTAGCTTTGTTGCCCTTCTCTGGACTCGCTTGAGCACCTCGATGTCCTTCTTGTAGTGAGGGCCCCAAAACTGAACACAGTACTCGAGGTACGGCCTCACCAGAGCCGAGTACAGGGGGACAAATTGAAACCAAGAAAAAAAATAGCATCTCCGAGCTCTCCAGCTTTTTTTCATTTTGGGACACGCAGTCTGGATTCGCTTCCACTTGCTGATGTGTCCCAGATACTGTCAATTGTTTGGATGTGGAGCAAGAAAAGCCTCTAACAGGCAAACTGCATCAGTGTGCTTATTGGCACAGCTTTTTCTAACAGTTATCCACCACCAGTTGGTTTATACATTGAAGTTTGGGGATTATTTGTGCATATAAATGTTTATTTTAGCAAGTATAGCAAGGTGATATTTTTAGTAGTAATAGTAGTTAGTAATGGTTTCATGTGAAAGTCTAGTTCATCGGCCTTTACTGCCATGTATCTTATCTAGGAAATGTAAGCCTCTGTTGGGGAATATTGCGTACAGTGCTGTCTTCATTGCACAGCACTTAATCTACACATGATTTATTTATTTTAGCAAATAGAGGAAGCAAATAACCTCTGTGTGTCTCATTTCAAGTAACTGCATTGATGCTGTGTGATACAGTATGACTCTAGGATGCTTTTTATCCTTCTTAAAAAAATACGTAAAAACCAACATCCACCACCCTAGGTGATGCAGTAGCTGAGGCTCTGGCCTGGCTCATGCTCCCTGGTACTAGCACTGCCAGGCATGGTGCAGGCATTAGAAAATATCTTCAGCAACAAAAAATGCAAAAGTCTTCATAGAAACAGCTTCTTCCTGACTTCTGCCACTTCTTGCTTTGTACTGTGAAGCTGAAGAGATGTTGCCCACCAAAGTGTTTATTTTTGCTGTTATGATTAGCTGATATTTTAGTAGCAATAGTGCTTGGTAATGGTTTCCTTTAAAAAAATGTTTTAAGCTGTGCAGCTCTTTTTGGCTTTGTGCGCATACAATGCCTTGAACTGATGGGATTCTGATGTACTAGCTAATTAATTCTTGGCTGCAGAAGTCCTGATAAGAGTAAACAAAGAGTGAAATTAGCCCAGGAGAAGACACAGGAATTCACAAGCCAGCCCACATCCTTTCATGATATCACTGGGAGCCCACCCTTACTCCACCCATACGGCCCATCAGGCCCTGGCTGAAGGCAAGGGAGCTGCTTTTGGGGAGGGAGAGGTGTAGCTCCTGGTGACTCAGTGCAATTTATAGCCAGTAAGGATTTTGCTCCCGTAAGATTATCTTGGATAGCTAGATAGCTTACGTTTACTCTCCCAACAGCCCGAGCTCCCACACCCACAGTGCCCAGTGCCATACCACCCTGCTCAGCACTCGGAGCACCCTGCCA
The DNA here is from genome assembly GCF_047663525.1 of Anas platyrhynchos. Classification (NCBI taxonomy): domain Eukaryota; kingdom Metazoa; phylum Chordata; class Aves; order Anseriformes; family Anatidae; genus Anas; species Anas platyrhynchos. The sequence continues at coordinate 1,095,218 of NC_092620.1, read as the reverse complement.
CGTGTCAGGGCTGCAAAGGCAGGACAAGGTGGCTCGAAACGTTGGTCCTGTGCTTGTGCATGCTTTGGAGAGGATATTTGGAGGGTGCCTGCTGTGCCTGAAGGATGTACAAGGTGGGGCCAGCTGGGGATGCTCCCCAAAGCCAGCAGGGCCAGCAGCACCAAGAGCGCTGCTCCCATCAAACCTGAGCCATCCCCGAGAACAGGATTTTTCCGAGCAAGGAGATGTGGTGTTCCTCACAGCAATGGCACGTTGTTGCTATGACACTGAAGTCATTGCTGCTACCTTTCTCTCTGTCTCTCAGAATTAAGTGACCAATTTTGCCAACGCTCATCCGCAGAAGAAAAGCAATTTTCTGTAATTCAGTACATAGATACATTATACCTCTGCTTTCACAACAGCAGCTAAGTAAGCATTTTGTGTTCCTTCTGTTTGCTAACACCTTGCAGCTTGCTCTAGCAAATTGTGGAACTGATGGTAGAAAAACCATGAAACACAATCTCAGAACATCCTCCAAAGGACTGTAAGAAGAGAATACTAGAATAAAGGGGTTGGTTGGTAAAATTATGTCTAGGCTGGCTACCTTGAAAACCTGGATTGCTGCCTTTGTCTTTGAGCCGGAGCTCTTTGACTTGGCTGGATATTCAGATTTACCATTTTTTACGTCTGTGACCACATTCTTGACAGAACAGCCTAAATACCAAACTGCAGTACCCAGGCTCCATCTATTATGCTCTTTATCTCAGCAAAGGCTGTTACATAAAAAGCTTGATCTAGATAATTCATGGTAGAAAGCAATTAACTAAAAAACAGACTGGATCAAGAAAGACTATAAACTGATAAAGAGATCAAGTGAGCCCTGACTTAGGGAGCACAGGGAAACCTGATCTGGTTGAACAAACACCCTGACTGATGTGTGGCCCTCAGTTGCTCCTGCAAGGAGCTGAGCGTGTCCCCTTGGGTTGGCTTTAACCCCACATGCCTTCACATCCAGCTCTTCTCTGCTACGCCCTCTCCATCAGCCCTGTCTGATCCACGGTGGCATCAGATGTTTTGGGGCAGTTCCTGCCAGCCACCATTCTAGGCAGCAAAGCAGATTATCAGTCTGCTGATAGAAGGCTTCTGCCCAGCTCCTCCAGCTTGGAAGGCATCCTTTTCAGGATTTTGCAGCTTTTGCCTCCTGTCTCCTTCCTTAGGGACAAATCTCCTCTACCTTAAAAATCTCCATGTTAACAATGGAGAAAAGTAATCCTCACCCAGGAACATTTGCTGTATAATACAGCAGCAGTTCAGATTTCTATGGTTCTTTTTTTTCTTTTTCTTTTTCTTTTTCTTTTTCTTTTTCTTTTTCTTTTTCTTTTTCTTTTTCTTTTTCTTTTTCTTTTTCTTTTTCTTTTTCTTTTTCTTTTTCTTTTTCTTTTTCTTTTTCTTTTTCTTTTTCTTTTTCTAGTTCAGCATTCATTAAAGGGGACAGAGGAATATATTGTTTTCCTCCCCATCTTGCAGATAGAGAAACTGAGGTTAAAGAGATTTGACTAGCAGCAAGACCACCCAGCCAGCCTGTGGGGGAGCTGGCAGACAAACAAAGCCCTCCTGATTTACTAGCAAGCATTCATCCCAGAAGATGCTGCTCTTTCCTACAGCAAAGTGGATGGACCTTTAATAGCACATTTAATTAGTGCTTGGTTTTATTTATTTATTTTAAAAATATTATTTAACATATTGCACCCCAAAGTCTTTCCATATTTTTCCTTCTAGGACCAGTTAGAGGATATTGGAAAATCTTGCTGGCCTTTGACAACTCCAGACACCCCATGGACTCAGCACCATCCATGGCACTGCTCTGCTGATGCACCCTGCAGCCTTTCTGTGTGAAACGGTGAGTCATTCTGCTGAGGCATGCTTGAAAAAAGGTTTGGATGTGACCAAATGAGCATCTTGAAAGTTTCCTTGAAATCCTTTCACCTCTGCGGCTCCAGAATAGCTTTGGAAAAGAACTAGAGCAAACAAACACCCTTCTCTTGGAGAAATGGCAGCCCAGGCTCTCTGCTGGGTGGCATCAGCCTGATGTGCCTCCACCCTGTTTCTGGACACATGCGTTTGTCCACTTGCCTAATCCAGAACTGGAATATTATTTCTATCATCGTATCTCAAAGGTTTAATCATCTTCCTCGAAATCCATCCTAGGTGTGCAAGCCTCTCGAGTGCCCTTTGCTGATGGCAGGCTTTCTGCAAAGTGCAGCTGAGAATTGCTCCTGTTGCACCTTTCTGAGAAAACCCCAACAAAGCAACAGCCACTGGCATTTGTGACATATAGGTGTTTACAAAACTGGAAGTCATGAGGCATGTCCATGCGATCACAGCCTCCCTTTCTCTGAGAGAAAAACTGGATGGCTTCTCAGCATTTCAGGAAACCCCATCATGAGCAGGAGCACTGCTCTCTAGAGCTGGGTCACAAATAAGGAGAAAATGGGAGCTGGTGCTCTGAAGGTAAAGACATCTCTGCTGTCTCGAGCAACTTGAGCAGCACAGAGCATTTATTAATTTGTAAAGAGTTGGCATTTTCCAACACAGATTACAAAATGAGCATTAATACACAAAAACAGCAGACAGAACACTAAAATGGACCTCATGAGATGTCACAGTATTATATACAACTTATTTTCTAAGAATGGCTTACAAATAAATCAGGTCAGGCAATGTGTATTGCTAGAACATGCACAGACTTTTCCAAGTTGGAAAAGGAGTTGGACTTTCAGGAGTTGGACTTGATGATCCTTATGGGTCCCTTCCAACTCGGGATATTCTATGATTCTATTAAGTTAAACTGTTGTGACTTAATAGCAAGAGTAGAGATCTTGCTATTTGGTTCATACTGGATAAGCCAAAAAACAATGGCTTACTGTTGTCAGCAATGATTTTCTCTAAATACTCTTTGAATTAACTTCTAGGTCTGATCAGTGTGCAAAGAAGCAGAAAGAATTTATATGTGACTATATGTGATTGGCGAAGAAATCCTGTACTAAAAACATTGACCCCAGTTCCTGGTGTAGCATTTTGTATACCTGCAGATATCAACTTGATCTCCTTCCGTTGGTGTTTGGCATTGGATGCTAGCCTTGGGGATAGATAGGATGCCAGCCCTGTGTGATGCTGAGGATCCCCATCTCTTGCTCTTCAAGGACAGGTTCACAAATGTTTTTGGAGATTGAGGCAATTTAGGTGTCCCCAAAGGCCAGGCATCCATGAACTCTGGATGTCCATGCTTTCTTTGCCAAGAGGGACCTGTGCAGCCTCTGCTCTCTGCTTGCAGCTGAATCTGGAGACAGCCACAAAATGGAGGGGGTATTAGGATCTCCTGGATGGACTACTGCAGCTCCTAAACCATCCCTGCCTTCCCTTCCTGGGAAGCAGTAAGCAGTGTTTAGTCAAAAACTCTGTTGACCTTATCCTAGAGCTTTTCCTGTTAGACCTCATCACCGATGAGCCCGAGTGGAGCCTGAGCCCTCGTTGATACAAGAGATCTCTACTGGTGTGAGCAGCTCTGTGTGCTCCAGGAAGTCCTTGCCCGGGCTGGGGCTCGCAGCACACAGCCATTATGTTGCATTTGGTACATTAGTATGTGTGTGTATGTACAAAAAAGAAGTCGAGCTGAACATCAATATCTAATTCATTTTTTGGAAAAGGAGTATCCACCTATCCTTTAAAATGCATCTAATCTAAACAACAACTTACAGGAAAACCCGGTGCATTACTTCCTCAGCTGCCGGGAATCTGGGGGTCTGTTGGAGTCCTTTTATTGACAAGTTTCAAGATACCAGAGCTGTGGCTGGCACAAGGCCTCCAAGCCGATACCTGTGGCTGTTTGTCAGGTGAAAAAACTGCTTTTCACTGTGAAAAATCCCAGTTGGCTTGTATCTTTTCAATTTATAGCAAAATCAGTTTGTAAAGAGCCTGTCAGTGTTCTTGTTTTTTCCTCAACCAGATGAATTTCCAAGGTAAGTAATAACCATGCATAAAGAACAATTTAACTGCAGACACAGGTAACCGTAAAAGCACACTGTCCCTCGGCTGCCTGTAGAATTTGCCTTTCGCCTTCCTCTCCTTCCATCAACCTCCAATAAATGGGGTGTCATGCCCCAGGAAGCCCAGGATGAACCAGAGCTTAGACCTTACAGAACATACAGAAGTGCAAAACACATTAAATGTATTTGCAAATTTGGCCCACTGAGGTGCAGGCATGCAGGGTGAACTTACCTTCCCATGCAGACCAAGGGCAAAATTAGCTAAACAGGGTGAGGAACGATTTGGAAAACCAGTGATCAGGAGCTGTCTGTTCATTGCTTTCATTTATTGTCCTGTTGTATCACCTAAAGCACTTGACTGTGGCAGCAGACACTCTCTTTCCCCATTCACTCTGCCTTGGTTTAGGTGGCAGACATGTCATGGCTGTCCTTTGCATGGAGCAGGTTGGGGGGCATGTTTCTGGCTGGAGAGTGGGCACTGGTGGACATCCTGTGCCTAGCCTCGTTGGCAGAGTTGGTGGTCACGTCTTCCTGCAAATTGCCTTTCACTGGTGTTTCCAGAGGTCTGGGGATGGGTGACCAGGGTGAGGGCCATGGCAGCGATGCTGGGCATCGAGTTTGGGGTTAAGCTTGCGAGGAGCAGCTGCATGAAGCTGATATGGCCATTGAGCTAGCATTGGCAGTGGTTAACCATGTCTCTAACCTCCACCTCTTTGCTTCCAGCATGCTGCCCAAGGGCACAGGGCTTGGCACAGGATGGCTGCTAAAGGTAGGCTGAGCCTGGGCTCCTGGTCATGGCACTGGGATGTGCATGCTCCTCCTGTTCCCTGGGGCATGATCTCCTGGATTGAGCTTCTAATGAGGCATATTGCTAATGCCACCTGCTAACACACTCTGTGAGCAGTGATCATGTTGTAGACCACCTCTGGAAGTCCTGGTGAGCCACAGACCAGAACTTGAGCTCCAATGGATTAGCACTTACTCATCAACCTCTTGGTACCCCCTTGCCCTCAAACATTGCCATAGGCAGCAAGACCCACAGCACTCATGAAGAACCTGGTTGCCCTTAGCAATTCCTGCAGCCAGAGGAAGAGCAGGCAGCATCCTCAATGCTCCCACCACTGCTGGGAATCCAGCATTGAACTGTGTGCTCCAGCTGGAGGACAATTAGTCGCAGGAGGGGAGCGACAATGAGAGGATGCTAACAATGCATCCTGCTCGATTGCCCAGCAAGACATCCATGCCCTGCCACCTGCTAACAACCCCTCGCAGAGGAACAGCATCTCTGACATAGAGGCACACTTGCAGCCTTCTCAAACACAGCATTGCCCAACTCCAGTGATTATCACTGCTTCTGTACGAGTACATCAACGGGTGACCAGGGCCTGATGAAGCCCTCCCCTGGGAAGCTTTGGGGTTCAAGGCAATGGCAGAGCAACAGCCCCGCTCCAACCAACTGGTCTGAATAAGTTATGGGCTAAAATCTGGAACATTTGTTCTTGTGCATATTAAAGGTGATCCCTGTGCTGATGTTTATCTAACAAGGTCATTTAAATAATGGGAAGGCATATGCATAAGTTCAAAGCCAAGCTGCGCAGCCTTGTTCTGCTGTTGCTCGTATGCGTGTCAAGCAAAGCAACCTCCATCAGGTTTCCAGCCTGATGGTTTCTGTTTGGGCAGCTTCAAAGACCTCTGAATGGATGCAAGGCACTGTGCTCAGAAGCACCCCTGCCCTGTAGAAATGAGCAGGAAGGAATTCTACAAAGGTATTTTTTTTCTCTTTTAGGAAAAAACAAACAAACAAACAAACAAAACCAGAATTGCTGTTTCCTTAACAAGCACTGATGGGCTACGTGCAAATCCTGCCTTTGCTTTTTCCTCCTTGCAGCCATGTGGCCAATTTAAACATCTTACATCTCAGGCAGGTCCCTGATGGCAAAAGAAATATTTAATTAAAGTAATTCAGAGTCTCCCTCACTCGCTCCTTACATGCCAATTTTACAAAGGACATTTGTTTATAAGGCTCAGCTGGATTTTTCTTAAGAAGTTCCCTAAGCATTTCAGTTACCATCTGTGCACCTTTGTTGTTCAAGTGCATTAGCAGAACTTCCCCAGTTCAATCTAAATTGATAACTTTATCCAGTCTCCACTTAATATCACAATCAAGCAGATGCTTGTGGAGTTGTTTAATCTCCATTAGAGCACTTTGGTTAAAATCCAAGCTTGCATCCATATGAAAGCACCACACAGGCAAGATGCTCTGCATTGGCAGGGCTTTCCAGGACAGGGCTGTCTGAGGCCGCTCGGCATGTCTCTCGCAGCAGGATATTGAATATTTGCTCAAAAACCATGTTGGCCATGGGCATGAGCAGCGCGGGGCGGAGGCAGAAGGGCATTGGCAGATTTGTTTTTACAAATATTTCCATGCCTGCAACCCCTCCCTGCAGACCTCGCCTTGCCTAGGGCTGCCCTGCCTGGGGTCTTCTTTCTGCAGGGCGCTTTGCAACTCCAGCTTAGATTTTCCATCTGTGGGTTTTGCTCTGTGAGGTGCTGAGCACCAGGGTAGGGTCCTTGGTGCCTTTCTCCACCTGACTGCCCTTGCCGGCTGCTCTGCGCTGAGGCAGGGAAGGAGAGCTGGTGTTTATTCAATGAAATACACACCTATAAAATCTTTCTCTTAATCATCTCAAATGCTTCTGAAGGGATATATGTTACACCTTGTTTTGTCTGCAGGCAGCAAAATGGGGATGGTCAGGATCACTTCAAATTATGTCCGATGGAGAAATGGAATCTGGATGATTTTTAAATCTCTTTATTTTGGTTCTACTTCTTCCCATAGATCTCTGTCCCTCAGCTGACAGCCAGAGTGAGATGCCTGTCAGAGAAGTTCCTCCCCAAGATTTATTGCAGGGGAGAGAAATTATTAACTGAGAAAACATTTACGTATTATGGTAAAGAACTACTTTTCCCATTTGTTCCTTGATAATTTTTAATCAAACAAATAAAACAGACCTGAAGCATCAAGCTTCCTTGGTATTCCTGCCCCAGCCATCTCTCCAGGTGCAATGCCATGGGGATGACAGCCAGAAATGCCCTGTTGGCGTGACCCACCACTTCAGGAGTATGATTGCTCCCTGTAACACAGCTGGGTTTTCCTTTGTGCGCTGGCCCTACTAAAGACAAAAGCACTTTTATCATCGATCTTGAAGGATTCAAGCTTCCAGCTCTTATATTTCCAGCTACATTAGGTTTTGGCCAGTCTGTTCTTAACAGAACTTAAATTTAAAGGAATTTACTCAATTTCAGCCACCAGCTACCACTGTTTTACCCTGAGAAAGTTGTTCCTTCTTACTGAGCCCATCAGGAAAGAGTCAGAAAGCAGATGCAGGATTCTGCCATCCAGCCAAAGTAGCAAGCAACCCAAATGTCCCATGTCCGTGTCCCCCTGCGACCATCAGGAGCGATGCAGGAGGAGCAACCACCACGGACCATTCTCTCTTTTCAGGATGGTGTGGTGGGGTGCAGCACACCATGCAGTGCGGGCTTTCACTTCACTGCATCCCCCTGGGCATGCATTTCACTACATCCCTCTCCACATCACTGCACCTCCTCTGGATGCAGCGAGCCCTGCAGCAGCCCCGTGCACACTCCCAGGGGCAGCTCTGGTGCAGATCTGGGTGTGCTTCATTGCCTCCTCTGCCTCCTTGCAGTGCCTGGTCGTCTAGCAATACTGACACATGGTGGTGTGCAACCAGGATGAAACCAGAGGTGTTTGGTCAGTGCTGTAAAATGCCAGCGTACCTTGTGCCATCCTGACTGGGAGCAAGCTGTCTGCCTTGGCATCGGCATTGGCACCGGCACTACACCTTTGTCTTCATTTTATGGGGCAGTTCCTTTGTGCACCCAAGCCCTCTGCTCTGCTGGAGGCATTATTATTTCTGTTACCCCATCAACTGAGTATTATAATTTTTGTTGCCCCATCAACCCTGCAACTCGCTGTAATTCGCTGGGACCCTGGGGCTGGAAGGGTCTGTGCGAGGCCACCATGGCATGCACCCCAACAGGCAGCAAGGACCTTCACAGAATCACAGAATCACAGAATTTCTAGGTTGGAAGAGACCTCAAGATCTTCCTGCGTTGCTGCCTCCACACTGGGTTTTTGTTTTCACAACTGACTTCCTGAGTGTATTACCCACATTAAGAGACTTCCCCTCCCAAACCGCATGCACTGTGGCACCTGGCCCTGCGTCACAGCACACGGTGAGAAAGAGCAGGAGCCCGGTGCGAGTGGGAAGCCATCCATATGCTCCCACAGGCTGTGCTCCAAGCATCAGTGTTATCAAATTACAGCTAACAAGAGCAGATTAATGCACAGTGCGCCCTGTGCCACTGGAGGAATTACTATGCGGATCAATGCGGCATGGAGCATGTGGCTGTGGGCAGCCCCGGCTTCTGAAAATGCCACGAGCTGGGTCTGCTTGGGAGAAAAGCATGGGCACAGCTATGGGGCCAACTGGAGTCATCTGGGGGTGCCACAGAAAAACAGTGAATATGGGTGGTGTGTCTGCTGGGCACAGGGAAGGGGGATATCCCCCCTTAATGGGTCACATATAATGGAAAATATTTGCTTTGAAAAATATTTTCTGTCCTTTAGGTGGCTTTCAGCAAGGTCTAGGATTTAGCATAACACTTGCCAAGCATTTTGCAGGCTGGAAGGGTGAAGCATAACAAAATGGAGCAGCTCAGCTCAGGTCCCCCCCCGGGATGCTGATGGGGAACCCCATCTGTTTCTGTTTGCACTGGGCACTGGAGGCTAGGAGGGATGTGCTGTTTGGCAGATGCTGTGGGCAGCAATCGGGCAACACACTAAAACCGAGGAAAATCGGAGCTTCACACTAAAAGATGCACCGGGAAAATGGACAGTCTTCATTGCATCTCAGGGCTCAAAAACAATGCCCCTAAGTCGCCAGGCACCATCGCAGCAGGCTTTCTGTGCACCAGGGCATAAGATGTGATTGTTCAAATATAATGAGAAAATGCTCGCTTTGCTTGCAGAGATGCATTTGTCAGGCTTAAGGGCATTACTCAAGGGGAGTGTTGACAACAAAAATAAGATTACTCAGCATTTCTGTGGCATTTTACATGTTCAAGATGCCTTTCAGGTACTAACCAGACATTAAGCATGAGCTGATCTCTTGTTACAGCTCCTCTGCAGCTGTTAGATGGGATTAGGGCTCAAATTGGGTGGATATTGAGAAAAAAAATCAATCAAAAATATTCAAGTTCTTTTAACAAATGTAAAAGGGCCTATAGCACGGTCCATGCGTTTCCTATTGCTGTTATGGACAATAATGAGCACTCACACACTTCACATGGGGCTTGTAAGCATATCTTAGGCAACACTGAGTTAGTGTAAGTCAAAACCTGGTCAAAATGGTGGCAAAATCAGAGATGCAAAAAAGTCCAGAAACCAAACCCCAATGCTCAGGGCCTGCATCTCATCTGGGCAGCATGCTGCCCCCAGGGACAATGGGACACGCCTTTGATGGAGCATAGGCTCTGACCACTGCTGCAGCCTGGTGCTGAGTCCCAGCGGAGTGGAAAATGGTTCAGCATCCCAGCGGAGATGGATAACACTCCTGGGTGGTCCGGGACAAATCCGTAATACCTTGGGTCATCTTCTGCAAAGTGTGGGTGGACACACTTCCACAGGGATGTTGCAAAATAGATGCAGTACTAAGGGTTATATACAGATCCCAGCTAATGAGTGAAAAAACTGTCACCACTGTCAGGTGCGAGACCCTCTGATTAACGGTGCGGGGAAGCAAGTGATCGACTCAATATGAGTGGTAATACAAGCTTCAACTTTATTGCGCAGATATCCATATATTTATACACACAGCTATAATTATGCCTACTGGTCACTATCCTATTGGCTAAGCCTAAAAGTATTGCAAAAAATACTGTTTCTCCTACTTGCGGTTACAGCGCATAAGCTACTCCCTTATCTTCCCAGGCCTCAGATCCACCTGTTTATCTCTCTCTCAAGGACAGACTACTCCTTGCATATTTTCACAAGAATGCTTCTCATCCGGCCTACTCCATGGCTATAAACTCTGCATTTTCTTTGCCTTGCTTGTACAATTCCTCTAGGGACCCATGCCCTTGCTCTTTGAGCCATTCTTCAACACACCACTTTGCTTGAAGGCTGTTTTTCTTGTCCTTATTGTGTTTGTGTGTAAATAGCATTAGGTAGCTGAGGGGACAGCAGCACCCATGGGTGAGCCCCAGGGGATGACCACAGGGTGGCTGCCCTGCAGGGCAGCTTTCCCATGAAATTCATTCTGTTCATGGGAATTGCCCAGTTCCAGCCCCTCCTTGGACCATGCACCAGCCCAGATGCGTCACAAGTGCCCCCAGCAGCATTGGGAAAGCCACCATTTCCTTCAATGACTGATGGGTCAAGGAACCTCACTTTTGGGTACAGTGTTCTCAGAACAAAAGCAGCCAAAGGCCATTAGTAACTTCCCAAAGCCATCACTCGACTCTGAGTTGCCACACAGCTGACTACAGAAGAGCTTTAAAAGGCAGGAGGCAGCATCACCCAGGGTGAAGTAACTCGCCCAGTGTGACACGGGATGTCGGTGGCAATGTGAGGAGCTGACTCAGGAGACCCAGGTGCAGAGTCTGGTCCCTTAACCAGTCTTCTCCTTCCCCTGACCCTTCCAGCAGCACGGCGGCAAGGGCTGCTCCAGGAAGTGGCGATGCTGAAACACTCCTGGTGGTCCTGGATGCAGGAACGATGGAGGGCACTCACAGTAGGGATGCATGGGACAGTTGAAGGGCTGCCCGATGTCCTCGTGTCCAGAGCAAACCCTGCCTGGGGGCTGCAGCATCACCTCTGTTATAAATGGCTCAGGATTCAAATTAGGATTAAATAAAAAAATAGGATTTATTAAAAGAATATAAAGGAATAGAGGTAAGCAAACAGCGCTGGGTGCACCGGGAGTCTCCGCTCCACCAGGACGCACACCAGTTACATCAAGCAGCTGATTTTTATGCACCTAGACTAATACATATTCATTACTACTTCTAAAAAAAATAGATTATTATAATTAGCTTCCGGGGTCCAGTTCCTCCTACTGGAGCATGCGCATCAGTCTCCTCTGGGGGTCTCTAGGGGTCTTTCATGCTGAAGGCTCGTAGTCTTCCTCTCACCTTTGTACTCACTCGGCACCATTCCAAGTTTATGGAACACTCTCTGTACACTCTCTGCAGGTCTTGTCTCCCAACCGTCCTTCAGCTTCTTTTTTCTTCCTCTTAATCTCTTGGCCCCCCTGGCCAGATACCAAGGATCCTCATAGTATCCCATAACAGTCACTAGTTGTTATCAGTTGTTCTGAAACTCCCAGACATCAAACACAAACAGCTTTCTTATTTGACGCTTCACGAGTAATTAAAACATTCTTCCCCAGCCATTCACAGACACATCTATAGCAGTGTTAAGTTAATCTCGAAGAAGACAGGAAAAAAGGCTGTAACTGTTAGAAATAGAAGTCCGGAATAACAAAAGCAAACAGGTTCATAAATTTAAGGAGTGTTTTCTGAAGACGTGATAAATTGACTAGAATGAGGGGGAGACTGGGACACACTGCATCTGTGGTTCAAGAATTAAATTGCCAGTGCAGGACCCAGAGGCAGACAGGATTCAAACAGAATTGTTCTTTATGGACACGAATTGTTAACACATTCCTCACACCTCCAAATGGGGCAGAGCAACTGGCATGTGCTGTTATGTGTGCCCCATCATGGTCCATTCCATGGCTCCATTTGTCTGGAAGATCCCCGTCCCCCTGGAGCTGGCAATCAGGAAGGCGGAGGGGAGCAGGACAGAACACATTCAATAATTCCTGTCCAGAACATTGCCAAGAGGAAATGCACTTCCCATAAAGTAGGCGCTGTTACCGACTTGTTTGCTGGAATTTCTTGAGTGTCAATTATGCTCCCTTAATATTGACATATTTAAATAGTTACCAAGCATAAACCTTGTTTGGTTTAAACCTTGGGAGCCTTCCCCACCCCCCCACCCCACCCTTCTTTTCCAAATTTTTGTGGCAAGCTTTCACTTTGAACAATGGATTATCTGGAGGGGTGTGGCTTGCCCATGTCTTGTTTATTGTTCAACATGTCCAGATGTTTTGCTCTTGCACGTGGTGCATTCAGATGTGCTGACTGTTCAAGAATGTGCTGCCCTGCAAAGGCATTACAAGCATCCATCAGGCAGAAAAAATATACACATGCAATTCCATTGTGTTGCTTCAATGTACCATGGCGTCAGCATCAGTCCCAAAACATTTGTCTTTCATTCATTATTTGTCAGAAGTCCTGAGACACTCTGTCCTGAGCATAGGGTCCAAAAAGGTTGTTCTCTTCTACACTGTTTCATGCGTAGGCCACTCTCATGAATGCTGCCGAAGGAGGCTTTTCTTCCCAGAAAGAACCTCTCATGCTAAACATGTGGTAGAAGTCTGGGTTACTCAGTGCACGGGGCCAGCACTTGGACCAGCACTTGGTCCAGGGGTGTCTGTGAGCCATAGATGAGTGACAGGTTGCGAGAGATGAAATCAGAGAAACGCCTAATCCAGGTCTGAGATGGGGAAATAGTGGGGGTTAATGGTGCGCTCACCCTTCCTGCCCTGGCCGGCTCCTGGGGGCCCTGGTTTCCTCTAGGGATGTTCCACACTGGGACTTGTTTTGTAGATACAGAGCCCCTAATTCAACACCTTCCCTTATCTCCCCCAAGAAAAATTCCCTTTTCTCCTACGTGGCATTGCTGCAGTTGCTGTCCCCGTATCCCTCCATCCATCCACACAGAGAAATGCCCCGGGCACAGCTTATGTGGGCTTTCACTCCTCCCAGCACTGTGCAGCCTCTGGACTGACTGGTATTTTCAAACATCTCCTGGGGTTTTCCTCTCCACCCCGAGATGGGATTTTTCTGTCATCGCATGTGCTGTGAGCTCGGCTGACTCAAAGGTAACCCCTCTCTGACTTCTTTTGTTCCATACCCGGGCTTGTGGTCCCCATGCACAGAGGCTGGATGCCCCATGGGGCAGCTCTCCAGGGGACAGTGGTAGCAGTGAGGGGCCCGCACCCTCCCCGTGGGTAGGACCAAACCCCTGCAGAGCATCCTCCCTTCCCCAGGAGGCTGCGGCTTTGCAGCCACCAACTCTCACCTTGGTCTGAGAGCACTTTTCACTGAAGCCGAGCATCATGTTGGCCAATTTTCTATGTCCCCTTGGGGCTAAAAGAGTTTCCCACTCCTGTTTGATGAAAGCCAAAACAAGAACAACTCTCACATAGGACACAAACCACTATGGCAAAACTGGGCTAGAGAATGAGCTATTTCAGTGGGACTTTCTGTAAAGGACAAGAGGCTGCTCATTCTCCTGGGGCTCTGGTTGGGTTGCAGTTGCTTGCACGAAAGGAGGTGTATGTGCATTGTACTTTATGTCTGAGGGATGAGAAAGCAAAGAGGAAGCCAGCAAAATGCCAGGTCAGTAAAATGTACCAGAGCTCAGGAAATGTGACGTAAGGAGAGGGAGCGGGAAGGCACCCAAGGGTGCTGGGCACACAGGAGTGGGTCGGGGCAGGCTCGGGCTTGGGCTCAAAGCTGTTGTAGCCCATTGGGTCCTATGGTGTTCAGGGCAACAGGACTTTACGTACTTTCCCAACTAATACACAGAATTGCATCAAAGAAATTGCATCAAAACTTGCAAGGGCAGAGCTGCAAAGGCACCAAGAAAGAGCCTGACGCCTCTCCACTCCATCTAGCCTTGCACTGGAAGTGCAGGGTGCCAAATCGTCCTCTGAGCCTTTTAAATCAAAAGGATTCTCTAGGCAATTTCCTTATGGCCCATAGTGAGGGATGGGGGCACTCCCTGGAAGAAGGGACAGGACTGCCTGGCCACAGGTCCCGACTTCATGGCCCCAGACCCAATCCCCAGACCAAACAAAAAGCCGTGGGTCCACCAGTCACTGCCAGCAGGTCTCTGTGGGCGATGATTTGGGACATTTCAGAGAGGCTCTCCATCGTACTTGACCTTTTTTGTTGGGGATGAAGTAGGGTAGGAGCCTACTATGGCACAAACAGCTTTTTTTTGCTGATGGCTGATATCGAGTACACACAAGAGGTGAAAGGAAGGGCTTCCCAGGACCAGTTCCTGAATTGTTTTGACCTGAAGACAACAGCCCTCAAAGCTTATCAGAGATGGCCATTTAGTTGAAATCATTTGGCTGAAATACCTCAGTGTCGCACAAGCTGTTTGCTCTCTGCTGGCTGCAGAGCAGCCCGAGGCCATGGGATAAGACATGGGTTTTCATGCCTGAGTTGGAGGGATGGTGTTGGGCCCCAATGCTGCAGGCTGGCGATGAGCTGTGCTTCCAGCCCTGGAGCACGAGGAGCCGTCAAGGAGGGGGTTTCTTCCTTGCTCTTAATTTCAGTGGGAGCAGAGGGTTATACAACAGTGAGGCAGATGGAAATGTCACAACAGTGAGCTTGGCAGCTGCACAAACACAACTAATCTGCCCTCGTTTAATGCTCATAGCCACAATATAAACATACGTACAGCACAAGGTAATAGATGAGGTAAATCTGTCATTGGCAGCCTCATTACAAGGGGCGTGCTGCCGTGATTGTATAGAATAAAATAATTAATAATAATGTTATAGCATTTTGACAAACGTAGATGTACATACTTTATACAAACATTTATACATATGTGTGTATGTGTATAAATATATACACATATATATACACAGCCAAGCTGCCTATCTAGTCTCAGTCCCTTCCAGATCAATTTATTTTCTCACTGATTATAAGCTCTTGAGTAAGGACCATAGTTTCTGATTTATTCTCCAACACCACTCTCCCATGTACTAACTGGACTTTCATTTGTCTGCACAGAGTCCGTGACAATAAGTGGTGAAGTATTTCATGAAAATGGCTGTTTCTTACCCAAATAGTGAAAAAGCACCTTTCCCATCTGTCTCAAGTACACACCCACCATGGGCACACCAGCAGGAGGTCAGTACCCTGCAGTCGCAGCTGTGATTGCTCTGTAACAAGGCTTGGAGATGGCTCAGGTCTCTCAAGCCTCTGGCTTTAACCAGTGAGTGAACCCAGTACCGAGGGGCTCAGTTAAATTTCCTTTGGTTCATTAGCAGTTTTTAGTAATTGTAAAAATCAGTGAAAACAACCCTGGGCATGAGTCTGGGCTGGTACAGTTCAGGATGGGATGTCTGTATCTGCTTTTTCTGGTATCTATGATTTTGTGATACCTAATGTGGCCTTGAAAAGAGCTGTTATTTTCAAAAAGTCAGAATTCAGAGTATTTTCTGTGGGTGTCTAGTTTCTCTTGAAGGGCTTCCCAGGTGGTTGAAGAACATCTGTTCCCAGGAGTACTGGAGAAGACAACACCAGTTTATCCCACATTCTCTTCCCTTGTCTTTCCCCATCCTGTCATCACCCCACCCTTACCATGCTCCAGCCTCCCACTTCCCTCCCTGCTTTGGGGAGCCATGGGCCAAAGTCTGCCCTCCTCACCCTGTTGCCCCTTTTCTAGGACATCATCTTGGGCCAGCTTGGGCCCCTGAACAAGCAGGTCCAAGACTGGCCGGACTCAAGAGGCTGTGTGAAGAGTGGGAGCATTTGTTAAACTTGATTCCTTTGGTCCTGGAATTTTAAGACAGTTTTTAAAGTGATGATGAAGGCTTATGCTGTGAACTTCAGCTGCATTAAAAAATGTCTCTCTTTTTAAAATTTCATTCAAATTGTCCCACTTTGGCATCTCAGTGGTGTATTTGATTTGTGATTTGGAGGGCTTCGCTGACAGTGACATTTTCATTTATCTGAGTACATGATTGTGCTGGCACAATCCGTGGGTGGTAGCATCACCTTCAATATTAAATGTGGCTACTTGAAGTAATTCATTTGCAAGAAGGAAGTATAGGCCTAACATATGAAAAGTGTCCATCCAGCAATAACATAGCATCTATGATTAAATGCTTACAAGCTTTTTGTGCTGTAATCTCAGCTGGAGACTTGCAGTTCGGGGTAAATGCTCTCAAGAAGCAAAGTATTTATAACACTGTTACTCCACAGAGGTCCCAGGTTTTCCCAGCCACGAGGAACACACAAAGGGATGCCAAAATTTCCAGTGACGTCCTAAGGAGAGAAGCTCACATGCTGATGCCTTTCACACCTCAGCTAATGCAGTCATGCAGCCACGCCCATGATTACCTTTGGTAAACCTTCAACATTGCCCCCGCAGCACCTCCCTGCTCTGCTCCTACTGAATCGCTACACCCAAAGTCACAGCAGGAAGTACGGCTCTGCAGGTCCTGCAGTCAACGAGATTGTGAGGGTTGCCCTTTTGTCTTCGAACAGTCATTATTTTCCAATAACAGAACTGCTATCAGTGTAGCAACTAACCCCAGTGACATAGCCGAAGTCTCACACACGAGGAGGGGCGCCAGGGCACTGGGGCTGTGTTGCTGCAATGCCACAGCAGCGTGGGGATGTCCTGCCAATGGGATTCTTCCCTGGAAGGGGATCACCTTTCTGGTCCTTGCCCTGAATCCTGGTGCCATGCACATGCTGCTGCCCCCTGAGCATTGCTGATGAAGTTGTCATGAACTGTGCAAAGCATTGTAAATGAACAAACATTAAAGTATTGCCTAGCCTGAAATAATTGCTGGCCCCATCCAGAATAACCCAGACAACAAACCCTGTGAAATCTGGGACGTATTTCCCTGCAGAAATTAGCCTCAGTTCCCTTAAAGGGAAGAAATCCTTCTTGGAGCCTTTCAAGTGTGGGTATGTGTTTGATACAGGAATGAACGCAATGTTGGAGAAACCTCAAAGGTAACAACCCTGATGCAACTTTCAGGAAAGGTGAAAACTCCCCAAACTGAAGGTCTCTAGCAAGATTAATGCCCTGACCCAGATCTTAGAGCCCTGATCTGGGCTTGAGGAGGAGGCAGGGAGCCCATAACTATGAAAAGGAACAGAATGAATAAATATTTCCTTTCTCTGAATCTGATAACTCGGTGGAGGCAGTTATGTGTCGTTATCAGTTGCACAGCTGTTACTTAAATACTTCGATGGAAATGTTAGCAGTCTACTCTAGCAATTAGCCCTCCAGAGAACAAATCAACAACAACAAACAAAACACAAAAGCAGCTGGGACCCCGATTCTTACATATTACGGGCACCAGTGGTACAAACTTTTACAGCTAGCCAGATAAGGTGGACAAGGCCTTGCTAACAGGTGAAGCCTGGACAAGATTTACAGTGGTCAGGCAATGATAGAATTACTATCGTATAGACAGCTCCTGGTCTTCAAGCACAGAAGCCGGGGTTTTCACAGCCTGAGCCCAAATGATCAGGGGAGAACATGGGGTTGACTACCTACAAGATGGCATTTGACCTTAAGATATCACAACATATAATAAAACTCAACTGCTCAGGAAGAGAGGTTGTAGGAAAGGATTTTGAGTTTCCAAAGCAGTGAGGGGGATGTTTGCGCCTCCCTTTCCTGTTTAGCTGGTAGATCAACAATCTAGCAGGCATGCTGGACACAGTTTGAAGAGTATTAGGCAAGTTACAGGAAAGAAACAGTTTTAGGCCAGTGTGGTCCTATGTTTTCTTGCCATCGAATCTGGAGGATTTTTGGACTGCTTCTGTCAAAGCTAACGATTCCTGTCACATTTGTAGGGCAGCAGGGAAAAGGAGCTGTAGTTTGCATCCCACCACCCTATTTTCACAGGGAGACTGGAGTTTCTCTCGATTACCTGAAGTCCTTCCTCACATGCCCAGCCTCCCCTACACCAACAACAAGTATGGTAACTTGGCTTCCTGCCTGTTCTCCTGAGAGCTTTGAATCCAAAGGATACTCATGGGAGGGATCCTGAGTGAGGATAATAAATCTTTCATACTAATGAAAAATATCCCTAAGGTGATACTTTACAGATCTGAAGGAAAACAGAGTATTTGTGAACATGCCGGACTGCAGACTTCAGGACACTGCCAGACCCATATAATGCTATACTTTTGGAAGAGTCAATCAGACTAGCATGGATTTCAGCATAAGTCTTGGTCTGGCTCCACTGCTTCGACTTTGGATTGTAACTCCAGCTGTTCCATATCAGCTGGGCCCTGGGAGCATTGCATATTAATTAAATGCACAAGGAAATTATGCATTTGGAACAAACCTACTCCTTTTGCACTTCAGTTCAATGTCATCAGAACAAGAGGACAGCAAGAAATAATTTACTGTGTGACTCCTACATCGATTTAGCAGCTGGTTTGACCTATTCTAGCAGAGTGCTGCTTTATGCACCCTTTTCTTTATAAAAAGCCTTTTCAAAGAAAATCAGGTTCTCTCCAGCTTGACACATGGCAGAAAAGCATCTGCTTGCTCTAAGCCCTCGTTCATGAAGCTCCACTTCTGTGGAAGGCAGTGGGGTGGAGGGTGTTCACCTCGGGGCAGGCTCAAGTGCTCATGGGTGGTTAAGTTGGATGAAAACTGAGCTACCCCAATAGTTTCAGAATCCAGTTTAAAAGTGCATCTTCAGACTCATTTTTCCATAAGCTATACAGCTCTGCTGTCTCACAAACACTCTTAGTCTTAATAAAAAGACAAAATTACAAATCACTACAATAACCGAGTCATTCTCCTGTAACATTTGCTCAAAGAAAAAAAATCCAAAAACGTAGCATAAACATACATGCAGCACAATTATGGATCATTAATTTCTCATATTTTCCTAAGAAAAAAATGCATCTCCAGTCTGACTGTTGCTTCATCTCAAAAGCTCCTGCCTTTTTTAAGTCTCAAATGCTCCTGAGATGTCTGTCTCTCCATAGATAATATTTAAATAAATATAGAAAGCTTTTTTAAAAAAACAAACAAACAAACAAACAAAACAACACAACAGCATTTCCATTTGTGTAGGACTCAAATGGACTTCCACCTCCAAATTATCAGATAAAAGCAAAGTACAGTTCTAGCATAACCTTCAGGAAAAAAAAAAAAAAAAAGGAAAAAAAAAAAAAGGTGCAAGGAATTCTATTTAGAGCCACTCAAAGGACTGCCTGAAAGCAATTGCAGCCAATTCTTCAGGTTAGTAAACAGAACATGCTGGAGCATGCAGTGAGTACAGGGGTTTGCCATGTATGTTTAGATACTAATTCCTTGATGTTTCTGTTTTGGCATGCGATGCACTGGTGACAGTACTCCACACAGCAGCATGTGGGATTAGGAGAGTGTTTGCATGCATGTGCAATGAGCACTGTCAGGAACTTCCCCACAGAAGAAGCAATCCTTATTCTGAAAAATGAGATGTTCTTTCAAAACCAGGTCAATCCATTTCTTTTGTTCTTGCAACTGCAGAAACAGGTATATCAGGAAAGGACACACACACACACACACACACAAAAAAAAAACAAAAACACAAACAATAAAACAGAAAAGAAGCATTCTACATTCAGATAAATGTATACTTCTGCCATAAAACCTTTAATAGCAAACAGGGGATTTTCAACACAGAACTTTGCCAAGGATCCCCACAACACAGTGTCACCATTACACATTTTTACAGGACATCGGTCTATTTTACAATCTTATAACTATTTTCTTTGGAGATTTTTTTTCACATATTCAACTTCCAGGGACAGCTTTTGCGCAGAAGCACAGTAAAACAAGTCTGTAAGGGACTTTACTCTGAAAGCTGTTTTTTCTAGCCCTCTACAGAATATTTGTCAGTCAAACAAAAAAGAAAGACTTGCTATTGAAAATCCTCCCAAAAACATTTTGACATCTAAATCAAGTGTTTTTAGCCTGCCTGGGAGCTAATAATTTGATTAACGTGCTGCTTGCTAGTTCACTTGGATGACAGTGTAGACACCAGCTGAAGGACTGCAGCCTTGACAGTGTCACCAAAATAAGGGGCCGTGAGTGAAAGCATGGTATTAGGTAATGAGCAATCCATGGCAGAATCCAACCGATCAAAGAAAACTTGACCCAAAGAAGCTGCCTCGCTTTAAAGAAATGAAAATACAAATGCTGCTTCCAAATCAAAGTCCACAGTCTCTTTCCTCATTTACCCAGTTAAAAGAACAATCAGGTGTGTGGTTGGTAGTAACATTATACCCCATGTGTAAGGCCTCATTTTCAAACAAGCTCCAGATTATAGGACTATAAATACAGGGTTACATATAGGCCATCAGTTCCTCACACTGTAGCCTGTTGCCAGGCTGTGGCAATCTGCTTCTGAAACATCGATGTTGGACTGTACATGAGCAGCAAGCTTCATTCTCTGTAAGCTCTGGGGTTGGAGGGTGCACACTGGAAGGGATCATGTATTCACATGCAGTGCAGTTTCATCTTCTGTAAGACAATGGAGTCGAGCTGGCTCGGCTGGGGCATCTCCTTCAGCCAGAGTCCATAGTGAAGAGCTGGATGTCGTGAGGGTTCCAGTACAGGGCTGTAATTTGTCATTTATTACAAGGGCCACGGCGGAGTTGTAAACCAGAGACCAAACATAGGGAATGAAGAACTCCTCAGGCTGCTCCTCTTCCACGTACTTAAACTTGAGCTCAGGGAACTTCTGCAACAAGAAACAAAAGGCCGCTGAGGGGAGGCTCGCATGTCTGCAAACATGCAGCCTACATACACGCTGAAGAAAGAAGCCTGGTCAAAAAAAATGGAGGGAACTGAAACATTAGACCCAAAGGAAAATATTTACCATGAGGGATAAAGAGATCATTTATAATTTCTTCTTTGAACTGCATGCTACACTGGCATGTTGTACTCAGCCCTTTTACTGTTGGTCACACTCAATTTGCCTGTTAACAAAGACTAAACGTGTGAAGCCTCTTGCACGTGTACAGGCCTGCTTACTCCAGTATTCCCTGAAAAGCATTAATATTAAATTAAAATGAAATTTAAAATTCTTTTATTTTTTAATGAAAAAAATATTAATGAAAAGCATTAATATTAATTGTAAACAGCCCCTTAGCAGAAGAATCCTTTGGAAAGACTAATAAACAGTTTGTGGTGTGCTGTAACAGCATTAGGGCATGCTGACTTCTTCCCTCTAATTCTCCAAGATTTTCTATATGCCGAGGTTTGAGGACAGAAACACCTCTTCCACAGGGAGCACAGTGGGAAGCACGGTCAGGCTCCACGCATGGGTTCTGGCATCCTGGGTGCCCTTTCCAGTTTTGCTACAAGTTCCTTGCCTCTGTGTCTTGGCTTTCCAGTTGCTGAGGAGCACACAGAATGAGTCTAATGGCATTACTGTGCAATTAGGGGACAAAATCCTGCAAGCTCTTCAACTGCAACGTGCCATGCATCTCTTCCACCTCAGCTCTGAAAGCTGTCACCACAGTACCTGTGTACATAGGCATTATTTATTGCCCATCCATGCAGGTACCTCCCTCTCCTGGACAACACAGGCTAGACAAAGTCATTTCCACAAAAGCCCTGTTTTTCAGTACCAGCTTTAAGCAAAGGACATCAAAAATTAACACGTTGGATGTGCCAGCCCAGCCTGTCCCAACTGGAGAGAGATGCTGCACCCTCAGCTTTCCCATTTTCTCCCATTTCTTCCCTCCCGAAGGCACACATAACACAGAGGTGGTTCAATGCAAAGCCACTGTGTTCACCCTTGGTATGTGCATGCTTTGGGGAAAAGTGGAGCCTATTTTTGTGTTGTGCTATACAATCATTTTATCTATTTCTAAATGTTGCCTGTGTCAAGAGCTTGGCACAATCTCAGATTAAAGCCTCATTACAACGATCACTGGGGTAAGATAAAACATGACCCATTTTATTATTTATAAGGCTGTAGCTAAGACTAAGAATAAATTCTATGGTGTGACATTGTTATAAATGGCTCAGGATTCAAATTAGGATTAAATACAAAATAGGATTTATTAAAAGAATATAAAGGAATAGAGGTAAGCAAACAGTGCTGGGTGCACCGGGAGTCTCCGCTCCACCAGGACGCACACCAGTTACATCAAGCAGCTGATTTTTATGTTCCTAGACTAATACATATTCATTACTACTTCTAAAAAAATAGATTATTATAATTAGCTTCCGGGGTCCAGTCCCTCCTACTGGAGCATGCGCATCAGTCTCCTCTGGGGGTCTCTAGGGGTCTTTCATGCTGAAGGTTCGTAGTCTTCCTCTCCCCTTTGTACTCCTTTGGCACTGTATCAAGTTTATAGAACATTTTCTGCAGGTCTTGTCTCCCAACCGTCCTTCAGCTTCTTTTTTCTTCCTCTTAATCTCTTGGCCTCCCAGCCAGATACCAAAGATCTGTTCTGAAACTCCCAGACATCAAACACAAACAGCTTTCTTATTTGACGCTTCACGAGTAATTAAAACATTCTTCCCCAGCCATTCACAGACACATCTATAGCAGTGTTAAGTTAATCTCGAAGAAGACAGGAAAAAAGGCTGTAACTGTTAGAAATAGAAGTCCGGAATAACAAAAGCAAACAGGTTCATAAATTTAAGGAGTGTTTTCTGAAGACGTGATAAATTGACTAGAATGAGGGGGAGACTGGGACACACTGCATCTGTGGTTCAAGAATTAAATTGCCAGTGCAGGACCCAGAGGCAGACAGGATTCAAACAGAATTGTTCTTTATGGACACGAATTGTTAAAACATTCCTCACAACATGATCAGAACAAGCACAGAAATGGCTAAGAAGCCTCTTTGCCCATTAATAATGAAGGGATGCCCTATCATCTTTCTTGAGTGTACTGTTTCCTCATACTAGGGCACAGGACTCTTCTGGCTGGAATGGTCTCCTTTGAAGGAGCACTTCTTGGCCACTTGTCTGTCGGGGTTATTTATCTAACCTTTACACACCCAGACTCCATGTTCTTGGGAGTCACAAAACATGGAAACTATTCCTCTCTTTCCTTGAGTCGCTGCTGTTATTAGAGCAGTTTGGTGCAAATACCAAGCATACAATTAGGCCAAGCCACAAAGCTGCCACCTGCATCATGCTTTATGAGGAAGGCGTCTCCATAGGCAGCTTTTTCAGCTTCACTCAACCACAGACTTGGGTGATAATGTGTCATTGTACTGATGAGTACATCGGTGTCACCTTGCAGTGTGCTCCAGTGTTCTGGAGCTGCTGTGGTCTGGCCCTACCCACTGGCACCCAGCTACACAGTGCCCATTTTGGGCACTGGTGTGGCTGTTATTGTATTTGCTGTCTTCAGAACAGGGGGCAGCTCATCCTTATAAGAGGCGGGGGGGGGAAGAAAGGTGGTATGGTTTCCATCACTAGTATCTGTTTAAGGACCTGAAGCTGTTACAGGACAAGGTTGTTAAAGACACTTCTGTCTCTAAAAGTTCAAAGCCCAGAACCTCAAAGGTACATCAGCAAGTTTCATATCCTGTGTCAGACATGAAGCTTGTGGTAGAGAAACTCTCCCATAGCCCTTTTGTATCCCTACAACCTCTCTTGCCAAGTTTGTTTTGACCAGCCTGTTTATCCTTCCACATTATTTTGTTCCCTCACTTTTAGGTGTTCCTCCCCTCATACTCATACCCAATGCTTAATTTCCTGTTTCCTAGTCTACTCCCTTCCCCAACCCCATTCCTATACCGTTATGGACTCTCTTTAGCATATCTTTCTATGTTGCAGTTGCCCACATATTCTTTTTTCCTCATCAGCCTTGTGAGATCCTCTGTCCCATTCCCAGTCCTCAAGCCTGACTTCCTTGTGACATCCCTCCTCTCAGGATGCCACAACTCTTTTGATAGGTTAAGCCTCACTCCAGACAAACCTCATGTAGATTTAAAAAAAAAACAAACACACACAACCTGTTATTCTACTCTGCTTATCCTCAATGTAATCTTCCCCACTTCCCTCCTAAATGCTTCCTGATTTGTGGTCAGTGTAGACAGGAACAGCATTACATCAGCAGAATGAATGGTTAAACCTCATGATTAAACCACTGTAACATTTCCTACCATAGAAAAGCCCTTACAGAGCTGTCAGTCTTTACCCCAAAGGTGGCTGCATACCAGTACTGCAGTGTGTAGCAGTCCTTCTGTGAGGGAAGGGGAAAAAAGTGATTAAAGATGCTAATTTGACTTGAATTAAACACAGATAACTCTTCTCACCTTTAAAGCCACAGATTATAGCTACTGTTTTTGCAGGTACTCAGGGTACCAGTCTGGGATCATTCTGGACTCTCATGCAGCTTAACTAATGTCTTTAGCTTTAAAGCACAAAGTTAAATCATTGTATTAAAAATTCCAATAGCTGCATCTGAGATGCTCAGCTCTTACTATACCATCAGCTCTCTGCTGGAAAGACAGCATAAAATAAACCAGATAGCATTCACATTTTCAGGCAAGAACAGTCATCCATTGACTTAATAATAAAGTCTTTCTTCAGACTGATCAATGTTGTCATCTACTGTGATCGTACTGTAGTAATTTAATAATCAATTTCAGATTAAAGACTGTAACTCACTACAATCAGCTTGGACACTCACACTCACCGTATACCTTGAATAGTCTGTAGTTTTATCTTGGGAATGCAGACAAGGATAATGAGATTTTTAAGGAGAGAGAGAATATTTTCTGTCAGTGAATATGTGCATTGCCATTACATACACACAATTTCAAATATATCTTTAGAAAAAGAAGGAAAGTAATGGCAGAAATATTCATTTTTTTGACAGCCCACCTGAACAGTGGACCCAGGGTAGCTCAATACATTGCAAACAAGACATGGAGAATTTGCCTTCCAGGTTGGTAACTAAAACCCAACTTCTTTACATGACTACAATGATCCCCGGCTGCATGGTGGCCATGTTTCCACATTCATTAAGAATGAGAAATCCTAGAGGTCCAGCACAGAGAGAACTTCTGTATCAGCATCAGTCTTGCAAGGTTTGGCAGTCATCCATTTTTTAAGATATAAAAAAAAACACACTACCAATACCATTTCATTTAGAATTACTAGGGTGTTCACTGAAAACAAAAATTGTTAATATTCAAAATCATCACATTTAAGTCACCTCAAAATGTTTCTGACTTAGACTGACTTTAAAACAACTTATAACAGCAAGGACTAAATATCGCATAAAAAGTTTGACCAACACCATAAAGCTTTAAGATTTTTGACAGATAGTAGTTCAAGGAATGTTTAACTACAGCTCTCTGTGCCATTTATGTCTCCTGAACTTACTGCCTCAAAATGAGTGAGCCTTCACCATGTGCTGCAGACATACAGGAGATGACACCAATGAATGTTTTAGGAGAGCTGTAAAACAACAAGGTCACAGGAATCTCAGAGCACTTCTGGAAACACTGCAGACAGCACTGGTGAGGCTTTTATCATTAAGTATGGCTGCTAACAAAATTCCCAAAGTGGCAAGTTAAAGCTGCAACGCAGAAAACCATTTTCTTCTGCTTTGCTGTTATTGTGTCTAACTTAATTCTTAAAGGCATTTGCTCCCTACCTTGTGACACCTAAATGAACTTGATTTGTAGCACTTTCTGAAAAGAGAGACCACTCTAGGGCATCTTAAATGGTAGTCCTAATAATAGGGGAAAAGTCTTGGCATGTGATAAATCTCCTTCCTGTTTTTCCTTCACAGCCCTGTTCATTCCGATGGATATGAATCATGGTGCCGAAAGATGCACATGTTCTTCATCACCTCTGTGCTTTGCTGTTTAAGTTATTGAACTCATTGCCCTAACATAAATGGGTCCAGTGGAACCATTACCTGCATTTCTGTTCAGTCATTACCAGAGAGAGCCCCAGCCAGTTTAAAACAAACCAACCTGAGACATTACTTTAAACTTCAGAGCTGGAGGTAACACTAAGATTTGAGCTGCACAACTTAAATACAGACAACACTTATTAGCTCTGGGGAATCAACTTACCACAGCACCCTATCTTGTTTTCTTCTGCCAGACAAAGCAGAAGTCAGATTTAGTGGTTGGGACAGGGGTATAAACTAGACAGACAAAGAATTTTGCAGACTGTCTGCACTGTCAATCATATGATTCGATGAAAAACCACAGGAAGTCCGATGAACAGATGCAGAACTGAACTGCAATAACTCTGCCACCACAAAAGTTCAACATCTTTTTTGCAGTTAACGATTAGGAAGATAGCATCACAGCCAGCCAACAGCACCTGGAATGGCTCCAGGCAACTCAGTGGCATTTGAGCTAGAAGACTTGAGCCATACATTAAAAAAAAATAAAATAAATCCCCTTCCCTTCACAAATTAACCATCTGAGCTGCTGCTGGGCTGCAGTGTCACGTCAGTGGGTGATCTCCAGTCAGATAACATAAGCTGGAGCTGCTTTAGGAGAGAATCTGTCTTTGCTTTTTGGTGATCTAGATATTTCACTGAATGAAAAGCAGAGCTAATCAAAGAAGAGGAGCAGCTACTGTGGAAAAGAAAGAAATCAAAGAGTTGGATTAACATAAAACTGGAGATTCCTCTTTTCCTCAAATGCTTGGTTAGAAACAATTGTTTCTGGAACAGCAATTCAATGTGAGTCAGTATTTTCAAAAGCATGTGAATGGTTTAGGAGAAAAATACCATTTCCAAAGGAGTCTTACACATCTGAGAGTCAAATTGACATTAACTTTCAATGAATCTGAAACTTCAAAGTCTTTCTGAAAACGGGATTTGCATGCATTTGAAAATCTTACCGTGAGCCTTGTTTGGTAACCTAATGACATGCTGGCAAATTATGTTTCACGTAGCTTCAGCTAAATATAGTATCATTACCTGGGGAACATCTACAGGATTGGACCTTATTAGCAATATACACAAACTGGAAAAAACAAACAAACAAAAAAACACAACCAAACAACAACAACAAAAACAAACAAACAAACAACCACTTCAGATTCAGCACCATACCAGGTTTTCATGAGAGATGCCAAGCAAAGTTAAGTTTTACAACTTGCCTTGCACCAAAAGTACCAACCTGTAAGGAGTTTGGGCAGAGGAGGAACATTTGTATTTGCCTACAAAATGCACAAATGTAGTGGGTTTACACGGCAAGGTTTTGGTAGCAGGGGGCCATAGGGGTGGCTTCTGTGAGAAGAATCCAGAAGCTGCCCCATGTTAGGTAAAGGCCCCACTGCTGGCCAGAGCCAAGCCAATAAGCAATGTTGTTTGCACCTCTGTGAGAGATTATTTAAGAAGGGAAAAGAAAAAAAAGAAAGAAAGAAACAAAAAAAAAAAACCTGCTACAGAACAGCAGCTGGGAGAGTGAGAAGAGTGAGAAACAGCCTTGCAGGTGCCAAGGTCAGTAAAGAAAGAGGAGGAGAGGTGCTCCAGGCGCTGGAGCAGAAGTCCCCTGCGGCCTGTGGTGAGGCCCATGGTGGAGCAGGCTGTCCCCTTGCAGCCCATGGAATACCACGGTGGAGCAGGGTTCCACGCTGCAGCCCGTGGAGGAGACCACGGTGGAGCAGGTGGACCTGCACTGACAGAGGCTGTGGCCTGTGGAAGACCTCTGCTGGAGTAGATTCTGGGCTGGACCTGTAGCCTGTGGAGAGGAGACCACGCAGGAACAGGTGACCTGGCAGGAGCTGCTGCCCGTAGGGGAGCCAGGTTGGAGCAGTGTGCTCCTGAGGGATGGACCCCATGGTATGGACCCATATGTGGAGCAGTTCTTGAAGAGCTGCTGCCTGTGGGCAGCCCACTCAGGATCAGTTTGGGAAGGACTGCATCCGGTGGGAGGGACTGACCCCATAGTGCAGGGCACAAGAGTGACCAAGAAGGAGTGGTGGAGACGAAGTCCTATAGACTGACCATAACCCCCGTTCCCCTGCACCGCTCCAGAGGAGGAGGTGGAAGAGGGTGGATGGGGGGAAGGCGTTATTGATTTCTTTCCTTTGTTTCTCCCTTCTCTAGCTTGTTAGTAATAGGTAATAAATCTTACTGTCTCCCTACTCTGAGCCTATTTTGCCTGTCACGATAATTGTTGAGCGGTCTCCCCATCCTTATCTCAACCCTTGAGCCCTTTGCATTTTGTTTTCTCCCCTTTCCCTTTGAGGAGGGGGAGTGAGAGAGCAGCTGTGGTGGAACACACCACTTGGGAGCTGCCCACCCAAGTAAAGCCACCACAACAGCACACCACTTTAAAATCTTGTCCCCAAAATCCCAATCTGTGTTAAATTAATGGCCAAAGAAAAACAATTCAATAGTCATGCCTGGCCCTCTGTTCCTGGTACAGATACAAACGTGTATATGTAAATATTTGTATATTTCTTTTTTATATAAGTATTTTATAAGTGCTTTGACAGCACAATTTATTGAATAACATTTTCCAGTACTTGTTCTAAGATACTGATAGAATGAATTTTTGCAATTATTTAATTTTTCCAGGGACAATAAGCTGTTGTTTCTTTTTTTTTTCTTTTTTTTTTTTCCCGTTTTTCTTTGCGTTTATACTGCTTCTCTTTCACTTAAGACAGAAAATCTACATGACTTTGGTGAAAAATCTGTATGGTCTATACCACACCTGCTTGATAGCATCTCTGTATCTATCTCAGGCTTGAGGCACAGACAGATCAGTAAAAGATTACAGTGGGGAGACAAAGAACAAACGGGAAATCTGCTAGACTAAGCAAGAACTTCACATTTTGTTCAAAGATCTTTATAAGGAATAGGTGTGATTTTAGAGACAGAGAAGAAAGCAATGGCTCAGAGTGTGTCAGGAGGTTTTGAAAAAGAAATAGAAAACAAGATGACAAAAAGAGGCTCAAAAAAATCTATGCGTGACCAAAATATTCTCAGTTTAAAATATTATGTGAGCTGTAAGAGAAAATGACATTTTTCACAGGGAGTAAAATCACTGAGCCAGATAACCCATACTCATCTAATGGGATACAACCTTCCCAGCCAGGAGGGCAGGGAAATTTTTCTACAGAGACACAACTGTTTTAGCAAGTTCAGATCACTGATATGCAATTTCTTTCTTCAGAGCACTCAGAGAGAGGGTTTGCACAGCTACAGCAGTGTGAAAATAAATGCTCATAAATGTGAACAGTGAATTTACACTGTAAGATGTAAACTACTAGAGAAGTACATGACTCTGTTGAAAGTTCAACAATTATATTTTTTTTGGAGTTCTGGTGGAAAAAATCAACAAACCAGTTGTGCCTAGATGTTTATTGGTAAAGACACAATGATTAAAAAAAGTAAAATATTTGCAGTAACCCTGCCAGGGCGTGAAGCTTTATGGAGTACCACATTGCTAAAAAGAAAAGATTGCACTTCTTTCTGTGGTAGACTGGAGAACACTGACAGTTTTCAAGTCCTTCCAGAGAGTCAGGGATACACACATACACACGCTTGTTTCTTTTCTTATAGCTAGCAAATACTGCTGATAAATGCCAATAGCTCCAAATCACGTCATGGAAATTATTCTTGTCTTCATATCGAGTCTTTCATCCCTACAAATTCCAAAAGTGCTGTACAAATCCGCATTATTATTTGACAGCACATGGCAATGGCACCCCATTCTATCTGTAGAAAAAGGCTTGAAGTGAGAATAGCACTCATTTACACAAAAGCTACATACAGTTGACTCGAGTGGCACTGGAAAAGAACGAGAGGGTTTGGGAAGAACATACCTGCTTACAAACTTGTACAGACAGCCTTACGCTTCCATCATGGGGCACTAGGATGAGGTCAGGTACCCACTGCAGGCTTCCCCCTGTCTACCTCTGAAGCATTTGGCTCTAGGGTACTTCTAGCCAGGAGAGAAAATAAATTGGACCCCTGGGTAGCAGCTTCAGCAAATCCATCTGGAAATGTACCACCTGAACAGCTGATCCAGAGAAAATCCCTTACATGGTTCTTTTGAGAAATCATGGGGATCCCTGCTCAGCTTGAGGGATATTGTGCCTACCTGGAATAGCTTCAGAATGGGAAGAAAAGATTAAGAAGAGATGGAGGACTAGAGCAGGAACTGCGTATTATGCACTAGGGTAAGCACTGTTAACCCCTACATAACATCATGTTACATGTATATAATCACAACCACACTGTCACATTTCCAGCATAAGGAATGTCAGGAGATTACATTTGTGAGAGCTGATGGGTTTATTGTTAGAATTACAATCTGTTTGCCATGTCAGGATTGTTCTGCATACCATGTTGACTAGATGAACATCTTTTCAGACCTTTCCCAAGATGACAGCTCAAAAGCTCCGAGTCAGGCATGCCTGAGCTGTGACTTGCTGCCAGACCAGAGACACAGGGAACTGCAACAGAACATTATGTGGCTGTTTGCAACACTGCAGAAAGCATGATAGATGCTGGCTTTGCCAAATGACAAGAAAAAAGGACTAGAGAATGATAAATGCAGTTACATTTAAAGCTTGAATTTGTAGGTATGAAGTGCAGGTGAAGTACTATCAACCAAAAAAATACAACTTTTCTCCACTTCAGGACTTGATCTGAAACAATAAAAATACTTTGAAAGTACAGAGGCCTTCTGGGGGACAGAAGACAGGCAAATTTATCTGAGCAAAAAACGAGTCACCTCAAAAAGATGGTAGGTATGAATGAGGAATGTTTTCAAAATTGAAATAAAAAAAAAAAATAACCAAGAAAAGATTTAAATGCATGTAGTGAAGAAAGCTACTAGCACAACTCACAAAAATGGTTCTAGTGCCTGACCTTGCTAGAGCATTTCTGATCCTGTTATGTACACAAACTGACTACTCAGATAAATAAGTAAAATCCTTTGTGTGTTTTTGAATTTAGGGAATTAAAATCTGAAAACCAGAATAATCTCTGGACCCATTTCTCACTTGCAACAAAGGGTACCATTGCACACTGTCAGTCTCCCTCCTGCACAAGTGAGGATGAGCCTATCTACTACGAGAGAAAACTTGTATCAATATGAAGTGGACGTATACAGTTTCCCTCCACAGGATTTGCAGAGAATGCACACTTTGTAACAGCAGACACTATTTTTAACAGTGCTAAGGAAGATGTGAATGAGTTTAAGCTTTGACTTCCTGCGTTTCAGCTCAGAACCCATCCTTCTCTAGAATGCTGTGCTAAGCTTTACAGAGCAGTGAAAACCAGTATGTTTGCAGCAAGTACTTTTGTTCAAGCCTTAATTCATCTAGAAATAACTTATTCATTGCCAACTTTATAGATTTACACAGGTGCTAAGAAAAAACAGCTTAAAGGTTACAAGATTAGATTTTGGACACCTTATTTTGCTACAATTCACTATTAAGACAATGATGCTTTAGCAGTTCCCTCAAGGAAGGGCTTAGATAGGCAGGAATAGTCAGAATTAAACTCTGTAACATTATAAAGCCCCCCTCCCCCCCCCCCATTCTTTTCCCAAACAGAATAGATTCCAGGCTGAATTCCTTTCCAGAATTTTGTGAATGAGAAAATTCAAAATCCGCCACCTTTCAAGTATGCTGAAAGTAAACTGTAAACAAATAAATTGGGTTTGATAACTCTATTGGGAACCTCACATTCACTTTTGTATATTGTGCATGTCAGGAGGAATAAAAAATTGAGTGAAAATTGACTGAAAGTTTTGAATTGAGAAAAACCTGAGGTTGTCCTAAGTCTGTATATGCACTGTTTGGATCACAGTGCCAAAGATGGAAAATAGTAAGTTTAACAAGCAAGCGAAGGCAGGGAAGAGATGTTGTGTGCAGTAAGTGGAACTATGAGGAAGCGGGATGTCTGGACCGCTACAGAAAGCTCACAGTGCCTTCAGAGCCCCAGCTTCACCTAGTCAGTGGAGAAACCTAATGCGGTGGGCTTATACAAAACAAAAAAGGGGCTTTCTATGGTACAGGACTTGCCAAAGATCAAAAGAATTTCTGCCATACAATCTGATTACTTGCTGTGAAAGCACATTTGATGATTGTTTTTCATATTCATAGATAAAAGAATGTGTGGAGAGTACACTTTAAGAGGAGTGTGCAAAACACACGACAGCTGGCACAAAGTCCAAGTGCTTCCCCAGAGCTGGAGGTAACAGCCTTCCCTTCGGCGCACACATTATTTGTGCAGTCTGTGCTCGGGATCTTCCACAGCACTGGTGAACACACAGCTCAGAGGCAGGTAAAGTGGGGGTGAAAAAGGCAAAGTCTTCTCTTGGAGGTACTCTAGCTAACAAGAGGAACCTGCTGGCTAAAGACAGCAGAGAATAACTTCTGTATCTGTGTTACGAAGTCTGTTTTGATCTCTACATAAGAGAGATCTATATTCCCTTGATCAAACATTTTCTAAAGCAAAAATAATACTATAAATGACAACCAATATTCCACTTGTCATGTCAAAGAACTATCTCCTAATTATTTCCCGAGAAGTGAATTGCATGCTTTTAGTCTAATTGGTAAAATTCATTAAACTTGTCAGGTGAGCTTTTCTTCACTGTTAAAGTTTTAAAAGGGCCTATGAAGCACATGAACAATGGGAAGTTTGGAGACAATAATACTGCTGAATAATTAATATATACTAGTATGTGTAGCTAAATACTGAAAGACATGCTAGATCTACTGTACACAAATCCTGGAGTTAATCATACTTTTTAAATTTCTATCAGCGACTGCTACTGTTTCAGTCACAGCAGCTGTTTTGATTTTGATAGGACACTATCCTAAAATACAAGGAATATTGTTTATTTTGGAAATGCTCTGGGCTCCAGATAACATCACTGAAGCTTGCTCCACCTAGGCTAACGCAGAGCCCCATTATCTTGACCCTGTGCTTCGTCAACCAAGAGATGTTCCACTGCAGCAACAAAACCCAGCTCAACCTCTCACTGCTGCCCGACCTCCTCTACTCCCACAGAAAAACCCAGCAGCTGTGCAAATGAAACTGCCACTGTCTGTGCCAGAGACATGCAATCAAGGAATTAGGAAGGCTCTGCAGGAGGATCTGGATAGGCTGGACTGATGGGCTGAGGCCAACTGTATGAAGTTCAACAAAGCCAAGTGCCGGGTCCTGCACCTGGGGCACAATAACCCCAAGCACAGCTACAGGCTGGGAGATGAGTGGTTGGAGAGCTGCCAGGCAGAGAAGGACCTGGGAGTGATGGTTGATAGTCAGCTGAATATGAGCCAACAGCATCCTGGCTTGTATAAGAAGCAGTGTGGCCAGCAGGTCTAGGGAAGTGATCGTTCCTCTGTACTCGGCTCTGGTGAGGCCGTACCTTGAGTACTGTGTTCAGTTTTGGGGCCCTCACTACAAGAAGGACATCGAGGTGCTCAAGCGAGTCCAGAGAAGGGCAACAAAGCTAGTGAGGGGTCTGGAGAACAAGTCTTATGAGGAGCGGCTGAGGGAGATAGGATTGTTCAGCCTGGAGAAGAGGAGGCTCAGGGGCGACCTTATTGCTCTCTACAGGTACCTTAAAGGAGGCTGTAGCGAAGTGGGGGTTGGTCTGTTCCAACACGTGCCTGGTGACAGGACGAGGGGGAATGGGCTTAAGTGGTACCAGGGAAGGTTTAGGTTGGATATTAGGAAGAACTTCTTTACCGAAAGGGTTGTTAGGCATTGGAATGGGCTGCCCAGGGAAGTGGTGGAGTCACCATCCCTGGAGGTCTTTAAAAGACGTTTAGATGTAGAGCTTAGTGATATGGTTTAGTGGAGGACTTGTTAGTGTTAAGTCAGAGGTTGGACTTGATGATCTTGAGGTCTCTTCCAACCTAGACAATTCTGTGATTCTGTGATTCATCAAAGCAAAATAAGCACAGGGTGTTTGGTACAACTCTAGCAATGAAGGAAATGATTAATCTTCAAGAATGTGACCCACATTTTTGTGTTTCTGTAACACAGCAGAGCAAGCACTCTGCATGGCTGCAGGAGGAACTTGTCTCAGGTACCCTTGTCTGGGCAATGGATAATTCTGACCCAGCTTTTTTCACCTTTCTAATATGTAAAGGTTATCATGGTCTCACCATTCCACAGGAATTGTCATGCCCAGGGTTAGGGTTTTTCCTCTTTAGCCCTGGGAAAAGAGCAGAAAACTCCTCTAGCCACCCTGGTGAACAGCCAGCAACCACCTATGAGATCTCTAGTATGGATTTTCCTCTTGGAGCCTCCTTAGGTCAGAGGTTGGACTCGATGATCTTGAGGTCTCTTCCAACCTAGAAATTCTGTGATTCTGTGATTCTGTGATTCTGTAATTCGTCTTGTCGATGTTGACATTTACAATAGAGGGCTTGTGCAGAGGGCTTCTTGCAGCTCTTTTTACGAGGTTTTGCTTTTACATAATAGCAGCCACAAAGACGAATCCGACATCCTCCTCTTGTCCCTCCCACCACGCATGTCGGCGGTGCGGCATGCCAAGCCCAAACATCCTCTCCCCACCCGCCAGCAGCTCCGAGCACAGCGTGCGCCAGAGGAAGATGCTTGAAGGAAGACCTCCTTTTGATTTCGTACATTTTAATTTGGGAGAACTAGACCTGTAAATATTACAAAATGATAACAATTAAGAACAGAGGCAGACTCACTGTCACCAACTTTTAACTCCCAGATCAGGGCAGCCTAGGAAGTGGACCCTTATCTTCCTGAAGTTCAGGACATGCTGACTAACACCCCTATTGAGTCTGCAGACCTTTGGCTCTCTAATCTCTGTGAACTGGAAAATGCACACCACGACGGACATACTCCCTTCTTAAGTATTTCAAGCTGCAGCAAGCAGACAATTGTGCTGTGAGATGAGCAGTGCTGCCCACTACATGCAGGAAATCAAATTTGTTTGTCTTGAGTAGTGAAACATAAAATGACAGTAAGACCTCTCCAACTTTCACACAGTGCCAGACTGCAGCCTTATCTTGCTGGGACTCTGAGCTGAGGAACCTGTGCCAAATGTGAACGTTTACATGGGGTTTTAATGTTCTTTATCTTGCAGATGTGGACTTCGCAGCTTTTTTTTGTTTTGTTTTGCCCTAATGCTGAAAGCCCCGTGAAGATGGATCCAAGCCAGGGGGGCTTAAGCTGACCTTAACATATATCTGGGGTGCCATTTCTTAAATGTATTTTTAGGTCATGGTAGCATATTCAAATTAGCTACTGGAAACAAGCCTTTATCAATGATAGAGGCAAGCAGTGTGTAGGAGGACAAAGGGAAAGATAACTAATGAGTGAGGATGAGAATTGCTCTGAGGTGGAGGACAGCTTCATGGGTCTTGCAGCTGGGCAGCTGCACGTCTCTTAGCTGGCCACATTGAAAAAGGGACCTGCGTGCCTGGTGTCATCCTGTGACCACAGGTTTGGAAAGCAGCACTTTCATATAGTGAAACAATTATTTTTAATGCAAACAATCACCTCAGACTGAAAAAGGGTCTGAAGTGAACTGTTCATTCACTCTTGCAATAACGCATGAGAATTGCTTGTGTTTTCTGTTTGACTATGCTTTAAATGCAGTATTTCAATATCTGCCAGCCTTCACTGAACTGTATTAAGACCTCCCAGTCAGCTCGAGATCATCTTTAGGACATGAAGAAAACAGTTCTAGAGATTCTCCACCTCAGGCTGAGGAATTCTAACATTTACTTGTAAATGCTATTACAGCCCTTTGTTATTGAACATATCTGCCCCCTTCCTCTCTGTGGGTCAAGATTGTTAACTCTAGTGACAACAACCAGTCTTGTCTGGTCTTAGTACAGAAGGACAGAGCCTGGCAAAACCTGATGGGAAAGATAAGCAAGAGGAATTCAAATACAGTTTTACTGCCTGATTCTGAGCTCAGAGTTACAGCCACCACTTGAACCTCAGGGTCCTCGCATTAAGGACAACACGTGAGCATAAGGGCTGTGCTCTTGTTCCACTCCACTCCTTAGATACAAAATTTCCTGCTCTGTTGTGGAGCTCTGGTTATTCACACAGCCAGCTTCCTGAAGACAGGTCTGCTATCTGATACAAGCCTCTAGTTTCCTATCAGCAAAACCCAATCCTTGCTGGGGTTATTGATACCCAACACACTGCAGCAAAGGAAGGGATATCTTCCTCCTGGAGCCTCCGGATGCCATTGCATCTAGCTGCAGCACATGCATAGTGTATACTCTGATAGTGCTAGGAAATTCTCACACCCCAACGCTGTGCTGGCTGCCCTCAAGCCATACCCATCTCAAGAGCCACAGGTTGATTGCTCTTGCCATAGTTTAAACAACTTTTGTGACAAAGGAGCTAGTATAAATTACTTAGCTGGCATGCAAATAGTAGATGTAATGTATGTCCTGCAAGACTCCCTGTCTTTCTTCATCTCCCTGGCTACAACACCAGTGGCTGGAATCACTCTGCACCTACCTGGAGTGGCAGTGTGGTCATAAAGTGTAATGAGAGAAGCTAACAGGCTGGCACTTGGGTAAAAGAGAGTGTAGCAGGGTTTGCTAGAGTCAGGAGTCAACACGAAAACATGGTCAAGATCATCTCGTTTGCAAGCTCAACAGCTCAACATGTGGATTCAAGATTCAGCGCAATCATCTCACACTGCGCTACTACATAACTATACAGCTACTGGAAAGCTATGGTGACCTAAACCCATGCCCTCTCAGTTCCAACAGAGCCCTTGACAGTGATGTAGATATACATGAGAAATCCCCCACTTGGCCAGGAAAAGGCCATCTACAGCACCAATCATTCCAAGCAGGAACAAACAGCCTGTAAATCAACTGGATAGAAGCACTGCAACTTGTACCAAAGGTTGTGACAAAATTAAACTCCATATGGGAATACAGTTGAGGCAGCTATCAGCTGACAGAGTACATTTCTTCCTCATTATCACTTCTTGGTTTAGTTTCTGTAAACATTCAAGACATTTCTCTAATTTATGCATTTAACTAAAAGATATCTATAATATTCATGCTGTTTACATTTAACCCAACACTGCAATGAAAGCTGTAATTTTGTCTAGGATTTATATTATGCACTCAAATTTATTTTGATTCCTTGATTTAAACATACACACAGAAGTGAAAATGTGTCAAATCATGAAAATGATTATAAAATCATTTGATATGAAATGATATGAAAGATTATATTCCATTATCTGGTTCATCTGTCAACCAGGGCAGAAATCTTCTGAGGACTGTTTTTCTCAATCTGCCACATGTTATAAAAACTTAATTTAAAAGACTAATTCAGAAGAGACAGCTAAACCTTACAAGCAGATGAGCAATAGGACTGGTATAATTGGAATTTGGTTACATGATGTCTTCTCTCCCTATCTTGTTTTCAGTTGTTCATAAATCTCCAAGTCTTGCACCTTCTAGGATAAAATTTTAGAACTTGGCCTCCATCACATTATCTTTGTGTACGTATATAGATATAAATATAAAAGGTTAATCCTTTCCTAAATCAGAAAGAGAAAAATGAGTTTAGCATTAAAGAAAGCAGTAAGTTCATTTCACATGCAACTTTTTTTCCTCCCAGCTACTACGCTGGTACTGAAGTTTTGTACTAGAAAATGAACACATGGGTTGGAAATAGCTCTCAACCAAGGAGAAAAAAAAATGTCAGGGCATTTCAGCATAACTTTAGTTTGCTTTGAACAAAGTTGCAGTATATTTGGAAACAATGTGTCATGCACATGCAGTGCATTTGGCACTGGACTTTTCATTATACTAACGACATATGCAACTAAGTAAGGAAGGCTGCACTGATATTGTATAGACTCACTTTAGAATAGAATAAATCTTGTGGTTAAAAATTAATGAGAACAAAATATACGACATCTTGTTACCTGTCGACCTTTTGTTATGTTGAAGCATCTTGTTAATTGAAACATCCCCTTATCTGTTGACCCTCAATCAGGCTGAGACTTGAGATAACTTGAGTCAACCTTCTGTTATATCTTGTTAACTAAGATATCCTGTTATCTGCTGACCCTCAGTTAGGCCGAAAGCCAACTCAGCTTGGAAAACAACTGATTCATCCTACCTGGCAATTTTTAAGCAAAGGGTGAAAAGTGCATCACGAGAAAGACCTATGGTCTTCCTCCCAAAGACTGCTGCCCACATCCCGAAGACCCCGGCCCACAATTCTTGGAAGGCTTTGCGCAAGTGCAAGGACTGATAAGCTAATTAGCATACGAAGCTAGAGTAGGCGGGTTTAGGTAATGAATATATATAGGCATTAATAGAATATTCATTGTTTTGCTGTATAAATATGAGATGGTTTGTTACTTCGGACATGCACGATAGGTGGAAAGATCCCCCGTGCATCCAGCACTGCAATAAAGAATATACCACTTAAGGAAATTTCGGCTTCGATCTTTGAATCAGCACAACACATGCTAAGCAGATTTAGTCACGGTGAAAAATGTACTAAAAGTATAGAGTACATATAGGGTGGCTTTCTATGGTATGTAGGAGGAGGAGGGAAACTTGGGAAATGTTACTTAGCCTGGATAAATGTATAGCTCCTAAGTTAATACGGGATGGGCTCTGGCTCAGAGCCCTGTAACACACTGAATGGGGAGTTATGGGCTGCTCAATGAGCGCGCTGGGCTCCTGCCAAGCTGCTGCAAAGCCAGCAAAGCTCTACAGCTCTGGACAGGGAAGCTCCTCTACGTTCCCTTTCAAAAAACCGGGATCATCCTTGAAGGTTAACAGAATTCAAATTATGTGGTAGACAAGTGGTTCAGCAGAACTGAAGTAGTTTTGAGAAACACACACAAAACGTTGTTTACCAGTGTCAGGGATCTGTTACTATGCTGCTTGGAAGGTTTCATACTGTTTTCCCATCCTCTCATTTCCTCAGTGTTTTCTTTCTGCCTTACATTTTACACTTTGAATTCTTGTAGTATCTTCTTTAAATCAATGGCTCATCAAATCAACCAATTTAACGTAGGTGGTGACAAACAACCAGAAAGACAAGCAGACTGTTTCATATTTTACAACTTGTTTGAGATTTAAATCCTTCTACTCAAAGTCTCTGCATGAGCTTGTTCTTCCTATAAAGAGAATGACCCTATCTCTATATGAGCCACTGAAAAACTAAATTTAGAGCATATTTATTTATGTTAAATTGCACAGCTAAATCAATACCAAAGTAGATGCATTTGCAGGCAATGCATCTCAAGAACTCACGTGGAAAAAATCAGATTCTGTGGCTACATTCACTTTCAGTCTTGTTGGGCATTTCACAGAGCAACGCAAGGCCTAGACTAGACTTTGGTTGTGCATAGAGAAATATTTATCTCCTTTAGTAATTCATGTTCTTTTTAGTGACTGGAGTTTCTGTGTCATCTCCTGACCCTTCCCCTCCACAAAGCTTGCAGAGCACCTAACATCAGGCCCCACATTTATCACCAACAATGCCTTTGCAAAGACTCTGCCATTTGGAGAGCAGCAGGAAGGAAAACATCCCTCACCCTGGGTGAAAACAGGAAAATACTACCATTTACCACTTTTTTCTCCCCCCACTCAAAAATTCCTAGCAGTGCTGGTTCCTGCTGGCTCCTGGATAAGAACTGCTCGGGGCATCTTTCACAGGACATGAAATTAAGACACTGAGCTGCCCCTTTCATGGTGACTACACCACCAGCAAAGCACAACTATACGATTCTGATTCAAGGAAGGAGAAAATTGTTGCAATGTACTTCCCTTGTGTCACGATACAGAAATATTTTTCTGCTACCTACAGGATGCCCAAAGAATTGCATATTTCTTGTTGAAGATCCACATTTAGATATCTGAATATTTTCAGACAACACCAATTTTGTATTTGGTGCTCTATGCCAGAAGACAAGTCAAATGTTAACTGGTAGTTAAGAGGACATCAGCCTTGAGAGTATCACTGCTGCTTGTTCTTTATCATTGGTTGTACTTCCCTTCATTTTCCCTTCTCTGTTTTTATCGCTGGGTGTGAAAGGATACTAACTATACCGTTAGCAAATGCTGAATAACAAATTCTATGCTATCTGTGCTCTTCTTTCTCAGACTACTTGTTGAACAGCTCTTTCACCCATTTTTTTGTTATTATGAACTTTAATCCAAACATGAACAGACAACTTGCTTATTACCTGGCCAAATGACACATTTGAAAATCCTGATAACTGACCCTCCACCTTCTTTTGTTTTGCCCAGACCCCAGCTCTGCTCTTGTTCAGGTTCAAAGGAATTCTTAACTTTACAACATCTATAGTTTACTGATGGCCTAATCCTGGGTCAGAAAATACAAACAACAACAACAACAAACCCACACCACACTTTAATAACTGTTCTTATAGGACACTATTTCATCTTCTAAAGCCTTTACATGTAACTGCATGAATTCTCATCTGTTGTCTTAACAGGAAGCAGTTAATTACAATCCAGAAGCTGCCACAGGCAAGGCCGAGACATTAATCAGCTCAGCTGCTTACAGGACTGTAACTGCAGCTACAGTTCTGCGTAGCAGTGAATGGACTAAAACCTGACTGCCACATTAAGACAATCACAGGAGAAACACACTGGGGAACAGCTGTACATGGCAGAAAATTCTTGCACTGTTTTTTTTTCCCGCTTGTAGTATGGTTTATTTTCTCCTTCTGTGTTCTTGATTTGAAGGATTAGCCTCAGAATCACTTATATATGTGTTTCTCCTGGTTGCCTAGAGAGGACCTTGTCCTCTGAACATTTCAGTTTGTTCTCAGAAGTGGTTTTGGATAACCAAAACT
Source organism: Anas platyrhynchos (assembly GCF_047663525.1). Taxonomy (NCBI): domain Eukaryota; kingdom Metazoa; phylum Chordata; class Aves; order Anseriformes; family Anatidae; genus Anas; species Anas platyrhynchos. Next base: position 1,054,461 of record NC_092620.1, on the reverse strand, counting down.
CTGGCCAGACTTCCGTGTAAGGCTGACTTGCACAACAAAATTATTGAATATCTCTTCTGAAGCAGCTATGATAACTCCAGTATAAGGTGATTTCATTCCAGTATAATTGTTCTATTTTGTGAAGAAAGCAATTACTCTGGAACAAAGTGACTGAATTCAGAATGCAGCTTCCAGAAGGTAACTGGAAGAGTTTTCAGGGGTGGAGGGGACAGAATTTAAGCCTCCATGTAAATATTAGTCTCCATGTAGACAACAGCTTGGGAATAGGAGTGTCCTGAGCTAGCCCACCCTTCATCTTCATTTTGGCCAATGCACCTCATTCCTGAACTGCAGAATCACTGTTACTCAAGTCACTCACCCAACACACCACCCTCCCAAGCTACCTTGTCTTGTGCAATACCCAGTTCTTGCTGCATTCCTTCATCTCTGGACAAAATTCACTTCTCTGGATTCCAGTAAGATAATCAAAGTCCCATGTATGAATAGGAAACATATTCCCTATAGAACTGTGATCAAACTCCTACCAGGATGTAAGGGAGGCAATCAAAATACATAAAATATTGGATTAAACAAAAATAAATCTGCAACCATAAGCCTGAAAACCCTACGTGTAAGGGTTTCCTATATTATATTTGCATTTAAAATGTTCTGATTACCTGATACCTCAAATTACTCTATTTTCAGCCAGTCATTTATTTTGTTGGCATTAACGAAAACGAAGATCTGTTGTGGTTTAACCCGGCCAGCAGCTAAACACCACACAGCCATTCACTCCCCCCTCCCCCCCTCCCTCTCTGGGATGGGGGAGAGAATCAGGAAAATGAAGCCTGTGGGTTGAGACAGAGACAGTTTATTAGGACAGAAAAGAAAAAAATAATGATCACAGAATCACAGAATTTCTAGGTTGGATTTCTACTCACCAGACATAGGTTATGGACTCTCAAGAGGAGATGCAAGGAGGTGGGAGCACACTGATGGGAGCTTTTCTCCCAGGGCTGGCTCATGCAGAGCATCCCAGCACACTTTCTGTGAAGCAAATGGGCTCCTGATGTCCTGTGTGCTATGGGCAATCCTCTCCTAGAGCTGCACAATGGATTAGCTGACTTTGGGAGCTTCTTTCCAAGCCTCATATCTCATTTAGTTTCCTAAGAGGAAATGAGACTCCTATTATTTTATTTTTATTATTATTTTATTTATTATTATTATTTTATTCATGCTGATGCTCTCATCAGCATGAAAATTACGATGTGACAATATTTGGTAATGATTTTCTTCTAATGCACAGAAACACAGAATCACAGAATTATTTAGGTTGGAAGAGACCTCCAAGATCACCTAGTCCAACCTCTGACCTAACACTAACAAGTCCTCCACTAAACCATATCACTAAGCTCTACATCTAAACGTCTTTTAAAGACCACCAAGGATGGTGACTCAACTGCTTCCCTGGGCAGCCCATTCCAATGCCTAACAACCTTTTCGGTAAAGAAGTTCTTCCTAATATCCAACCTAAACTTCCCCTGGTACCACTTAAGCCCATTCCCCCTCGTCCTGTCACCAGGCACGTGTTGGAACAGACCAACCCCCACTTCGCTACAGCCTCCTTTAAGGTACTTCTCCAGGCTGAACAATCCTATCTCCCTCAGCCGCTCCTCATAAGACTTGTTCTCCAGACCCCTCACTAGCTTTGTTGCCCTTCTCTGGACTCGCCTGAGCACCTCGATGTCCTTCTTGTAGTGAGGGCCCCAAAACTGAACACAGTACTCAAGGTACGGCCTCACCAGAGCCGAGTACAGAGGAACGATCACTTCCCTAGACCTGCTGGCCACACTGCTTCTTATACAAGCCAGGATGCTGTTGGCCTTCTTGGCCACCTGAGCACAGTGCTGGCTCATATTCAGCTGACTATCAACCATCACTCCCAGGTCCTTCTCTGCCTGGCAGCTCTCCAACCACTCATCTCCCAGCCTGTAGCTCTGCTTGGGGTTATTGCGCCCCAGGTGCAGGACCCGGCTCTTGGCCTTGTTGAACTTCATACAGTTGACCTCAGCCCATCAGTCCAGGCTATCCAGATCCTCCTGCAGGGCCTTCCTACCCTCAATGCACCTAGCTTGGTGTATCTGCAAACTTAATGAGGGTGCACTCAATGCCCTCATCCAGATCATCGATGAAGATATTAAAGAGGACTGGCCCCAGTACCGAGACCTGGGGGACGCCACTAGTGACCGGCCTCCAGCTGGATTTGACTCCATTCACCACAACTCTTTGGGCCCAGCTATCCCGCCAGTTTCTAACCCAATGAAGCGTACGCCAGTCCAAGCCAAGAGCAGCCAGTTTCTTGAGGAGAATGTTGTGGGAAACGGTGTCAAAAGCCTTACTGAAGTCAAGGTAGACCACATCCACAGCCTTTCCCTCGTCCACCCAGCGCGTCACTTTGTCATAGAAGGAGATCAGGTTCGTCAAGCAGGACCTGCCTTTCCTAAAGCCATGCTGACTGGACCTGATCGCCTGCTTGCCCTGTAATTGCCACGTGATGACTCTCAAGATAATCTGCTCCATGAGCTTCCCTGGCACTGAGGTCAAACTGACAGGCCTATAGTTCCCTGGGTCTGCCCTCCGGCCCTTCTTGTAGATGTGCGTCACGTTTGCTAGCCGCCAGTCAACTGGGACCTCCCCTGATAGCCAGGACTGCCGATAAATGATGGAAAGCGGCTTAGCCAGCTCCTCTGCCAGTTCTCTCAGTACCCTTGGGTGGATCCCATCTGGCCCCATCGACTTGCATACATCCAAGTGCCGTAGCAGGTCGCCAACCATTTCCTCGTGGATAGTGAAGGCCACATTCTACTCCCCATCCCCTTCCAGCAGTTCAGAGTACTGGGTATCCATAGAACAATCGGTATTGCTGCTAAAGACTGAGGCAAAGAAGGCATTAAGCACCTCAGCCTTTTCCTCATCTTTTGTAACTAGGTTTCCCCCTGCATCCAGATGGAGATTCTCCTTAGATATTTAGATAGTACTATTAATAAAAATAATGTGTACAAAACAAGTGATGCACAATGCAATTGCTCACCACCCGCTGACTGTTGCCCAGCCTATCCCTGAGCAGCCAGTACCCCCACCCCAGCCAGCCCCCGATATTAATTGTTCAGCATGACGTCAGATGGTATGGAATACCCCTTTGGCCACTTTGGGTCAGGTGTCCTGGGTCTGTCCCCTCCCAGCTCCTGCTGCACCCCTAGCCTGCCCGCTGGCAGGACAGAGCAAGAAGCTTAAAAGTCCTTGGCTTAGTATAAGCACTGCTCTGCAACAACTAAAACATCAGTGTGATATCAACATTATTCTCATCCTAAATCCTAAACACAGCACCCTACCAGCTACTAGGAGGAAAATTAACTCTATCCTAGCTGAAACCAGGACAAGATTTTATGGAAGAGATGAAGAAAGAATCTGCTTGGAGCTTCCCATGATGGTAATAATGGTCTTTTGGGGACCATGACAGATTCATTGATGTTTCCACATGTAAAGCAAGAGTGTATTTGAGTGTTGGTGCCTATGGATGCCACCCCTTTGGCGTTGATCATCAATAGCTTCTCAATGATAGACAGGATGGACCTTCAGGTGAGCACATCCCTTAGCAACCTCCTGGATTCCCTGCTTCAGAATGTCAAGGGCCAATGTTCTGAGGCTCTCAGTAGCGTATATAGGTATATAGCATGCTAGTTAAAAACGTCTTTTTCTAGGATAATCATACCACAAAAGCTTTTTTTTTTTTTTTTTTTTTTTTTATAAAAAAAAGCAAGGAATGCTAAATTTGTAATATTTTTTAAGTTAACAGACTTCAGCTGCAAACACAGCTTTGAAAGCATCTGATTTCTATGAGTCTCAGTTATGTCAGCAATGAGGCTAAGTCATCTACTTACCTTCTTTCGAAACAGCTTAGTCTTGCAGGGTACAGTCTATGAACAGTGTCCCTTGCTGGCATCAGCCACATGCTGATCCCACAATACCAACAGAGTCTCAGTGAATAGCAGAGACATACATGGCCCTTTCATAGGCTGCAGACAAGCTGTTTTCAGCAACTTTTCATTTATAGACAAAGCTAAATGAGCTAAGGGACCTCTAAATATTTTCATAGTGAACCATTCTAAACAAAAAGGGGAAAGAGCTCCGATAACAAGAGTGCAAAAATTCTATTTACAGGAACTTCATATAAGAAACAATGAAATTAAGTAAAGCTGTATTACTTGCTACTGCTATCAATTAATGCAGCTCCTGCTGCACCCCTAGCCTGCCCGCTGGCAGGACAGAGTGAGAAGCTGAAAAGTCCTTGGCTTAGTGTAAGCACTGCTCTGCAACAATTAAAACATCAGTGTGTTATCAACACTCTTGTCATCCTAAGCCAAAACATAGCACCCTACCAGCTACTAGGAGGAAAATTAACTCTGTCCTAACTGAAACCAGGACACATGCATACACAATCTTCTTCACAATCTGGGGCACTGTTGCAAGTGCTACCCATGTCCTGCCACTCTGCACAGTGCGACAAGTGACTGCACATGACATCTCCTCCCTCCTAACTGCATCCTGCCTTTCCAGAGAGAGCTCAGTAGCCAAACCAGAGACTGTTTAGGCTCCCTCAGTGTTGGCAAGTTCAATACGCACTTTTGTTTATAGGTACACCTTCTTTCCATAGATGCAAGCACTTGGCACGCCCCCTTGACCGGTTGGCTCCGTAGAGATGCGTTCCAGAAGCAGCACTGCTGTGGCCATGCCGAGCATGCCCTGTGTGCTCAACACCACGCTCACCCATGCCCGGCATGGGAAGCAGCTTGTGGGAAGGCCCTGCACAGCTGAGCTGGCCCATATTGCTGCACAGCTTCTCTACCAGCTGAGGAGCAATGCCTTAGTCCTGGCCAAGCCCCTTTGCTCTAGGCAGCCAATTCAAGTGAAAAGCACAACTGCATTTGAAGCAAAGGGTATTATCCATGGTCAGGAGTTGGGTTAGGAACAAAACTCAGCTTTGCAGCAAAGACCAACCATACAAACTCACAGCCAGGAGCTAGACATACACATTCACTGACACCTCCATCAACAACCATTTTATAGGTTTATGACATTATCAGAATTTTTTATGTTGGCGCAGCTTCCCCAGGAGCTGGGTGATATGCCAAGGATAGAAAGCTGTGATGTCCTGGCTGCCAGGCAATACCTACTGGCAATCCGATGACAATTTACTGCTTTCCCCTGCTCTCTGGTGCCTTGATGATTAGGGGCTTTTTCCCATGAAACAAATGGAAGTTGAAGGAGTTAGAAATTATCATCTGGCTAACTCCCCTTGAAATCCTGACATAACTTGCAGGATCCAGACACAGTGTTACTTCCCTTACGCTCCTACTCCTGAGAGCACAGATAGTTCACCAAAGCAAAGAAAGGCAGCCTGAGAACTTAAAAATGAAGAATGAGGCCAATTTTCACCTATCACTATGATCTCTAAATTGCCTTTAATAAGCTCCTGCAATAAGACAGGGAGCCTGGATTGTAGGCTGCTCATCTGCGAAGGAGACAGCTCTATCTCTAAACCATGGCTTCTGCCACAGTCATGGCCTATTAATTTATCTTCTCCCCCAGACCAAAGGAGAAATAACCAGCTCTTGATTTCAGCACCTGCCCTTTATCTCTTTGTTTATGCAGAAGTCTTCTAAAAGGCTAATTACTCAGCTTGGACTTTCCCTGCCTTCCACAGCACATGGCTAAAAGCATACGCTCAAAGTAATTTTAATTATATTGTTTGTATTCAATGGCAGTCGGGTTGCTCCAGAACTGTAAGAAAAATATGGGTTGGTACTCCCATTTCCCAACAACTATTTGCCAGGAAAAGGCATATTTCCTCACACATATACCTCCTACATACATTCCCTACTGCTAACACACATTATTTCCCACAGTGAAAGGGAGCAGGAGTATGAGGGTGTGCTACAAAGCTGATAAGCTCCATTATGCAGATCAGGATCATGGCTCTAAGCGCTGTTATTTTTAGTTTACCTTTATTCACGTTTGAACTAAGGTCTAAGCAACAGACTCAAGATCTGAATACATATAATGCCTTTTGAATGCTCATTTCCTCAACAAAGGCCAAGATAAGCAACTTGAAAACATTCACTATATTTGTGCATACATTACGTACTCATACATAAGGAAAAACACTGTTGTTTGAGCTGCAGGGAAGCAAGTGAGTAAAAGCGCTGCTTCATTCCTCATTTTTCCAAATCTCAACTTCTTTGTGTTTATTAAACCACCTCTCTCAAAGAGTTTAAGCTGAAGATGGCAATTTCTAGGAGGTAGGAGTAGTATCTCTTCAGGGTCTACTTTACTTTAGAGCACCTGAGTGTATCATGGTAGAAGCAAGGATGGCTTGAAAATTAATTAGTAATTAACTGAAAAGCTAATCCAAAAATTCTCAGGATTAAGCTCCACAGCTTTTCACATTGTAATTACATGTAGGTCATGTCAACCCAGATGCAACAGACCCATAATTCCTCCACACATTGTCCAAGCTGTCCAGGCACAAGCCAACTCCTCTCCTGAAGCTACTTCCCTCAATTGGCTGTGTCCAAGCTAGTATGCATTAGAAAAATGTCCTTTCAGAAGGCAATATTAGTTGCTCTGTGCAGCTATACAGCTTCCAGCTCACAGATGGGAGCTCAGTGTTGTGAACAGCCACTGAGCTGTGCAGGCACAGCAAATGTGGGTAGGGCTGCTCCCACCCATCCAGACATGCCCAGAGAGTGTCATTAAAAACATGAGGATTAAAGCTTTCTCCTTTATTTAACTGCTGAAATTCCTCAGAGTTGCCAACATTGTGTAACTATATATTTAGTCTAATCTTAATATGATTTTGTCAAGCTTTAGAATAGCTTCCTCTGGAAACCTCAGAGACTGGAGGAGGAAGGCCTGAAAAAGTGAGACTTGTGAGACCCCTATAAGAGAAGTATAAGGGCAGATGGTACAAAGACTTACAACGTGATTTCTGTAGGAGGGAATTGTGTGCTACTCACCGTTACTGTCTTTCCAAAGAAAGGGAGTTATGAGCATCTACAAATTAATGCACGCAGTTATGGATGCCAAGGTCAGTGTTACCAGCTTTCTCCGTGCAGAGAAGTAACCTACTATGACCAAACTTTTGCTTAGCAAAGTGATTTTGGGGAAAAAACGGATAAAATCCAGTAGGTGCAAATGGGCAGTGTAGAAGAATTGTGTCCCCCTGTCTGTTCACTTGGTAACCCTACCCCAAAACTAAAGTTCTTTGAAGAAAAGGTAAGCATTTTAAGTCACACTATAACCATCCTTAAAATTGGAAGCCCTGTACTGCTTGGTAAGGACTTACAGAGCTTAATACTTGCCAAAAATTTTTGATTTGTTGACTTCAGTGACACAATAAATATGTCATTTTGAACACTTTATCATTAATGCACAGACATGTAAGCTTGACAGGATTTTGCTCCTGAAACAACACTTCTTTAAATTGTGGCCCAACATACATGTCAATGTGAAATGTGTTCATCTGATTTGTGTGAATATGGAACAATGCTAGGGCCGCATGGTATGATGAATGTGACCTTCTGTCTTACATACCCTTGTATAACCACAAGTCTAAGAGAAACAGAGTGGTTAATGTATATAGTTCTTGCATCCTGCAAAGGAATGTTTTAGCAATTCATGTCAATAGAGAACTTGAAGGGAAATGTATCTGTAGGCTTTTCCTTGAAGTCTCTGATATCTGGGGGGGTTTCAGAATAACAGCTATTATGACTATTGCATGGAACACTATGCAAGTCTCTGATATCTGGCCAGAAGATTAAGGAGAAGGGGAAAGCTGAAGAATGACTAAAAGACAAAGCTTGCATGGGACAATGCACAAGTCTCTGACATACAGCCAAGTTGGACAAAGGAGAAGGACAAGAGGGAGGAAGACTAAGAGCCTTCAGCACTAGAGACCCCCAGAGGGACCACCGGAGACTGATACGCATGCGCCAGTAGGAGGGTTTGGATTCCAGAAACTAATTATAATAACCCTGTTTTTTTTAGAAGTAATAATGAATATGTATTAGTCTAGGAGCATAAAAATCAGCTGCTTGATGTAACTGGTGTGCGTCTTGGTGGAGCAGAGACTCCCGGCGCACCTAGCGCTGTTTGCTTACCTCTATTCCTTTAATAAATTGTAAACTTTGATTATAGTCCTCTTTTGAAGACTGAGCCATTTATTACAAATGGGGGCTCATACGGGATGGCTTTGGTTCCTGAATTCTGATTTGATCTAGGAGAGGCGCCCCACCATTTGGTGGCTCCAGTTCGAGTTGGGTCAGGACTAATGTCATCTTGAACCTGAATAAAGGGAAGCAAAGATTTTGATTTTGTTATGAGCTCCCTTGCCGGCTGCAGCACTGTATTTTGCCCGTAATTCTGTGCGCAAAGATCCGAACAAAGACGACAGAGTCATAAGTATTTAAGGCGTATACCGTTTGGTTGGGTGGGATTCGGTTGCCTGTGTGTGTAAGAGTGTGACTGAGATGGAACTTAGTTCCGAAGCGAGTGTGGAGGTCTTCTAACTGCGCTTCCAATCACCCGCGAGGGACTTGGCCGGTGAAGGACCGAAGCGATTTCTATAGGATTTGTGGGTGGGTGATAGGTCCTAAACCCCCTGCAAGACACTCTTACTAAGGTAACCAAGGGCTGTGTGAATTGCCACAAGTAAAATTCCCAGATGGATCAGAAAAAATTGAAGACCAAGGACCAGAAGAAAGGGAGCAAATTACCAGAAAGTCCATTAGGAATAATGATTAGAAATTGGAACAATAGGGGCCCCAGAAAAGGAAAGAGTAAATTAAAAATGGTCCAGTATTGTATGATAGAATGACCAAAAGAACCCTTAAGACCCCATGTATTTTGGCAAATATTTGGGTCCATGGAGGACTGGGTCTGTCAGGCTTTGAACATTAATGTTAATAGAATCGTGGATCTGGAAGAGAGCAAGTACGCTGCAGCTGAAACATGGAATTAGAAATTAGAGAGTGATTGATTAAAAATGAATATGTGTTACATTTGCAATGTACTGTGCCTGTGCTGCGCTTAGACCTCCAGATAACAGGAGCCCCTCGGACTCCGAGAAACAGATCAAAACAACCTCATGGTTCAGACTTTAACCAAGGGGTCTAAGATAAGGAGGAGTGTTCACAAAGGGACAGGTTATGCATATGTATAGGAATGTTCATGTATCTGTAACTCTTTACTAAAGCAAGTTGCCACGTTAGGCGTGCATGACTTTGGTGGGGCTAACCCCCCGTGCTGCCCAGAACTGAGTAAACATACCTACTTTATAATCTTACTAATTGTGGAGTCAGCTTTTTGAGTCATTTTGGTGAGCCAGGCAGGAGGCATTCTGCTTGGCTGCGGGATCGGCTGTGGAGAGGACGCCCCTAGGTGCACCCTGAGTGTTTTTGCTCAGAGGGGACTCCACTCTCAGCTGCTCACCGCAGGAGCAGACAAAGACCTCCTGAAGCTGAGGACAAACGGAATGTTTTCAGCTGCTGGAGGGATGCTAACTGGAGTGTTAATAATTGTATGTGTTATTCTTAAATGTCCAGGTATTTTGTGTTGAAAGTATTTGTGTAAGTGTAAGGGTTTGAAACAAAGTGTTCCAAGTCACTCCACGAAGAACACAGTCATAGACAGTACTTGTTTGGTTGGTTATCATTCTAAATTATATTATTGTGGTATGAATGAGATGTGCTAGAGGCCTCTCTGTGTGATTGCGTGATTGTGCTGTGTGAGTCAGATGCAGCATCGCTGCAAAGTGAGTGCAGAGTTCCGATCTGTGGTTCTGTATTCTCCGCGAGGGGAGTGGGTGGAGACGAACGAAGTGCGTGACAGACCGAAAAGAAGTGCTGTTTTATCCAAGTTTTGATTGGTGGTGCCCAATATATGGGCCTGGCGGTGTATCTTGTGATCCTATTTTTGCTCTTAAATGCTTTGAGTGTGGCAAGAAAAAGGTGGGAGCATTATCTAAGTAACTAACAGTTTAGAAGTTTTGGTGTATTTGCTGTGGTGTTTGGTCAGTTTCCCAAGTACTGGGGTGGGAAGGGGCTGACTGATTATCAAAGCGGTAGAACGGAGAGAGTCATTTCTTTGGTGGTTCAGGCTTGAGCCCTGGGAATTTGGTAAGAAGGGGGAGAGCGAATTTATTTAGGCCTCAATACCTTTTTAAACCCCCATATTGACGGATACACAGGAGTGATTCCTTGTTTTGTATGAGCTTAGTAACAAAGTGCATGAGAAAAATTGGCATTAGGTTTGAAATTCGGTCCTGTTGAAATGTAAATTTTTGTGGAAAAAGTGTGGCATGTAGTATTTAACAGAGCCATTTGAAGTTGAATGAGCAGGGAAAGAGGATGTAGGAATGTTAATAGTTCTGCCTCAACAGGAGGCTGAGATCTCAAAATCAAGGGTGTGAGCCCTCTGGGGCAGAGGGACCATGATGGGTCCCAGAGAGTTGTCATGGAAACAGAAAAGCAGCTAACTCTTAAAACAACCTGAGTTTATGAGTGAGCTCAGATTGCCAATGGGACTGCTCAGGGAACTGTTGACAATTGCATTCCCCTGACCGACCCCCCACTGAGACTATAGTCACCCCGGAAATAATGAACGGTAAATACCAAAATCTGGTTAAATTGGGAATTGTTCCAACAAGGTCCAAAAGAACCCCCTATGGAATTTTTGGACCAACTTTGAAATGTAATGGAAAACAAAACAAAACAAATGAAACTGAAGAAAATAGGGGCTAGGTTAGAACAAGGAAAATGTACGCTGCCGGACAGGCGAGAGATATTGCCAAAAGCTTATGTGAAGCAAGTATTGGGACGTTTGCATGCACAAACACATTGGGGTACAAAGGCGTTAAGTGATCATTTACTTAAACAATTTGGTTGCATTGGGTTTTTTGAAAGAGCAAAGCAAATTATACCACGTTGCTTAACTTGTCAGAAGATAAATAAGAAAGTGTTTCAACAAGCAGCCACCAGAGGGAGAAAAAACAGCTTATAGGCCTTTTGAAAAGTACAAGTTGATTTCACTGAATTGCCCAATGTAGGTGTGATAAATTAGTAGGGGTTTGTTCATTGTCCTTGAGAATTTAAAGAATCTACTGAGGAGATAAGGTTTCACAACTCACGGCATTGTAACATGGGGACAAATGGGGAAGGGGGGTTGGGTAAACATCCTTGTTAAAACAAAGATTTTGTAAGATACCACCCACCCACTGCAAGACATCCTGTTTTGCCCCCACCTGAACACAAGCACAACGCATGATCGCCGGAGGAAGAATAACGACCCCCAACAACAGACTGCGCAGTCTCAGAAGAAGTCTCAACAAGTCGACAAGTCTCGACAAGCCAGAACTTGAATGCTATAAAACAGAGACACTGGAAAGGGAAGCTGTGTGCCGTGGCGGAGCGGAGACTCCCCAGCCGCCCAGCGCTGTTTTGCTTGTGTCTGCTTACTTGATTAATAAAATAATTTCAATAGACCAGTAAATTGTGTGGTCTAATTTATAACAGTAGGGAGGATAAAATAGCTATTGGTAATAGTAGATCATTTAACACAATGGGTAGAAGCTTATTCCGTAACACGAGCTAGGGCACAAATGGTGGTAAAAATTCTATTAGAACTCCTGATACCTAAATATGGGATAATCCAGTACATTGATTCTGATCAGGGCACACACCTTATTTCTAAAATAATAAAATTATTATGTCAATCATTAGGTATTCAGCGGGAATACCATACTCCGTGGTACCCACAAAGCTCAGGGAAAGTAGAAAGACTGAATCAAACAATAAAACAACAATTGGCTAAGTTAATGATCGAGACACAAATGCCCTGAACAAAATGCTTACCATTGGCACTTTTAAACATAAGAACTAAACCACACAGTGAGACTGGATTATTGAAATATGAAATGTTAGATGGTATGCCTTATTCTCAAGGGACGCCTCCAGGGAACAATGTAGTTGAGGATCCTAGCATCCAGAAATATATAATTACTGTTATATATGGAGTGGTAATTTGTGTCGAGAAAAAGGTTGATATTAATAAAGAAGGGGGAGATTTGGGAATGTGTCCATGGGGGTTGGAAAGCCCCATGATTGAGATAACATTGGACTCTTAACGATGAGGCTATCAGGAATATAAAAGAGTTTAGAGGGAACAAAGAAGGGTGATTCAGGAGACTCCATGCAGTCTCCAGTTTCTTGTTCTCCAGCTGGTTTCTTGTTCTCCAGCCATTAAGGCATGGATGTTTCTGGGTGTTTGCTGTTGTTGTTACATTCAAAGTTGTTTGACCAATGAAAAGTTGTTTTGAAAAGAACTGCTGTGGAGAGAAGGGTATAAGAGGGGAGCCTGCCCTCAAGATAAAAAAATGCAGCACGACGAAGTTACATCAGTAAAGAAGCAAGAAAAAGAAATGAAGAGGAACAGGCTGGGAGAATGGAGACCAGGACGGGAACAGGCACTCTGATCGCCTCATGAAGATAGGTTCGGCCAAACTCAGCAAACCGCTCAGAGAAGCTCGTCGCTGGAAATAGGCGGCACTGGAGCTGGAGAGAAGCTTGAGCTGAGAGAAGAGGACCTGCGCACACAACTGCCTCTTGCTGGTAAGCAGTTGCACATTATGGGGAATCATACGCCCTTAGGAACAAAGACTGTCATGGTAACCTTACAGCTTATTCTCCTTATTAACAACTGGACAGTTTATGAGCCTGAAATATGGGACCAAACTGAGGTCAAGGTGTGGGACTCTGCAACTAAAAACGACAAGGTTGTGGTGGGATTGCTCAGCACCTGGCGAGCAGTCTCTGAGGCCTTAAAGAGCCATGTGGGACCACAGTCAGAAATGTGTGGCTTGCCAGATAGTGAGGGAGCTGTGGGCTCCTTTACTGATCCAACTGCTACACCATCAGCCCCTCTGCTGCTACAGCCATCGAAGGCTTTTGCTGTTACGCCCCCTGCTGACCTGAACGTGCCTTTTGACCCAGGCCTATTGGCTTTGAAAAGGAGATGGATATGTTTTTCTTCAATCTGGGAAGAACGGGATACATAAGGCCTGAAGCAAGAAAAGGAATGGAAAATGGAGACTGTTAAGTTATGGAACTTAAAGGATTGTTTGTTACCTTTTCTGATTGTACGTATGTATAGGCATACTTGTGTTTAGTGTGTAAAGCAATGTTCTATAAGTTTAGAAAGTTTGGTGTTCGTGTGTGCATGTTGGTGGAGTGTAGACTCCCTGCACACCCAGCACTGTTTACTTGCCTTTTATACCTTTTATAGCTTTTATACCTTTTAGAAATATTTGTTTTATAAATATTGCAAAATTCAGATTGAGATGAGACCTCATTTATAACAGTATAACAGATTCGTGTGAATATGGAACAATGCTAGGGCCGCATGGTATGATGAATGTGACCTTCTGTCTTACATACCCTTGTATAACCACAAGTCTAAGAGAAACAGAGTGGTTAATGTATATAGTTCTTGTATCTTGCAAAGGAATGTTATAGCAATTTGTGTCAATAGAGAGCTTGAAGGGAAATGTATTTGTAGGCTTTTGCTTGAAGTCTCTGATATCTGGGGGGTTTCAGAATAATTGCTAACCATTATGACTATTGCATGGGACACTATGCAAGTCTCTGATATCTGGCCAGAAGATTAAGGAGAAGGGGAAAGCTGAAGAATGACTAAAAGACAAAGCTTGCATGGGACAATGCATAAGTCTCTGACATACAGCCAAGTTGGACAAAGGAGAAGGACAAGAGGGAGGAAGACTATGAGCCTTCAGCACTAGAGACCCCCAGAGGGACCACCGGAGACTGATACGCATGCGCCAGTAGGAGGGTTTGGATTCTGGAAACTAATTATAATAACCCTGTTTTTTTTTAGAATAATGAATATGTATTAGCCTAGGAGCATAAAAATCAGCTGCTTGATGTAACTGGCGTGCATCTTGGTGGAGCAGAGACTCCCGGCGCACCCAGCGCTGTTTGCTGACCTCTATTCCTTTAATAAATTGTAAATTTTGATTATAGTCCTCTTTTAAAGACTGAGCCAACACTTCTTTAAATTGTGGCCCAACATGCATGTCAATCTGACACACTAAGTGATAAAATCTTTTTTTTTTTGTAAGCAACAAACTTAGTTAGTTAGGTTCTATGTCAATAATCACTGCAGCCTTGTAACAGAAGAACTTTTAATTATCTGCACATAAGAATATGTTGTCACAGAAAAAGCATCCCATAAAAAGGAAATGCAAAGGGTCCAGTGTTTCTCTGCAGTCTGGTTTTGCACACATTGCTACTGACTAGCCACAGCAACATAATGCAGCAAGGGCACAACCTGAAGGGCTGTGCACAGGATTTGGATCCAACAACTCCTTTGCTGCTATTTAGGCTATTCCTGTACAGCTCAGGGCTCTGACTAAAAACCAATTTCTCCTTAAGTAATTCTGTCTGGTTGACTTGCTACATGCGCCATCTCAGGAACACTTGGAACTGTAGGAAATACATTAGTATATGCAGTCAGCTAGACAATTCCCACTGTGTGTTTTAAAATTACCAGGGTATAAATAAATTACCAGCCGTCAACAGTGGCTGTGTATATTCAGTATGCCTTATCAGATGATATTTTCCTGAAATTACTACAAAAGAAATGGGTCTCAAGAAGCTCCTGCTCTCTTATCAGGGAGTAAGAACAAAAATGGTTCTGCATTAAGTATTTAAACTGCACTTGGCACAGTGGAGAAGCAAAAATTGTGGTGAATGTAAAAAACAAAACAAAACAAAAAAGAGCTCCCATTTATGCACATACTTCCACAGATTTTTTTATTGCATTATTTAAACATCACACAGCCATTAATGGATTTTAGCCTCACAAAATCCATCAAGTTGGTAAATCCTTTGTGAGATTTGAGATTCTCAAAAGAGAACAGAGGGCTCTGCTCAGGATTATATAGAAAGCTCACAATCATGTTGACCAGACTTGCAGTTCCTGAATTGATTTTCACTAGTTTGATTTATTCTTCAGGTTGAGAGTAAAGCCACAGAAATTTATCTTTGTAACACGTTATGTAGACCCAAATGGAGATGCAGAACTCTAGAGAAAGAAGAATGTGCTAACAAAAAATGAGAACAATAAAAGTCTGGTTACATCTTAATAACACACAGAGAGGTGAGACTGTGTCTTAGAGAGATCATGAAGAAAAGCTTAGCGTCAGCAGATTTTAATTCCTCCACATTTCAATTTAATAACCATTCAAAAAAATTCACCGAAATATTTAGTACAAGTGACAAATTTAAATGAAAACATTTACATAGTGCGATACAAAAAATAATCTCTTATCAGCTGCTATTGATAGGAGAAATGATGTTTTGATGTTACAGATATAAGATGTATGTATGTAATTGATTGAACAGTCCACTTTAATTAACAAGGTCTTGAGCACTTACTCTTAGCCTGTCTTTGGGCAAAGCAACAGCTCCCTGCTTGATGATTTCCAGAACCCGCTCCACTGACAGTTCAGCTTCAGCTTGCTTTAATCGGGAGCTGAAAAAGCTGATCACCTGGAATGAAAAACCAGAGCACATAAACAAATAGAAGAGATCTTTGTATCAATTTACACATGAAGCTTTCGTCTTCTTTCCCTGGATCAATGTATCTGGACTTTTTAAAGAAAAAGCATGTCATTGCTTGTGTCACAATTAGGAAAACTTTGTTAATGACAAATTAGCATAATCATCAGTATTCTCCTGCAGTCACATTTTTAATGTGTGGATGAATTTACAATTTAACACATACAGCTGAAATAATAAGATTTTCAAGTACTGCACGCTGAAACATGCTTATAATCCTATCCTTCTTCTTATGCACATCAGGATTTTCAGGGCATTCCTGTCTACTTTCCATAGTTTGGGCCAGAAATTTACTTTATTTTTCAAGTCTTAAAATAAAATCCCTTTATTTTCCTTAACTCCCAGATAGAGGGCTCTAAGACAACCATTAATATAACTACAAGAGTCTACATGACTTGCGCAGTGGTTTTGTAGCATCCAAAGCCATAGCAACTTGACAAAAACAAAATAAAACAAAAACCTCCTCTTCCCCCCAAATAAACTACCCGAAGTCCCTCACGTACCTCTCCCATCACAAATCCCAGGCCCAAGGACCTGTACACTCCCTCTCAATACTCTCATCGTCTTTGGTGAGGCCAAGATGATTTTCACCATATTTCCTCTCCTTTCTGTGACCCAGCTGGTCCTTCTCAGACAGAACACAGTTAGGTCAAGCTTTAACTTTTATCCCTCTCCAAGCTCAGTAGGTCACACCAGCAGCAGACATTCCGCCGGCAGTTCTCCATGTGGGACATCAGAAAACCTCAATTTCAATAGCTCCTTTCATCCAAAAAGAGCACACTTTGCAAGCCCCATCCCTTCTCCCAGAGGAACTTGTCAGCCACACAGGGGAACTGAATCTCAAAACCATGTGAAAAGTATAGGGGATAAAACTTCAACACCCTACTTAGAGTCCTTTGAAAGCACCACAAGATGGTCAGAAGTACTTCATAGAGCCCGTGCACATCTGAGCACTCAGCTGCCCTTTGGTTAGAGCCACGAATGGTTTTCACTCACTACTGGTAGGTTTCCCAACTTCTCATACATGTTAGACACACTCTTCTCTGCAAAGTGGCAATGTTCACTTGTGGCTGAATTGTGACCTCCAGTGCATCAAATAATCTTTTGTTAATTCTCCCAAGTAGAAGGGGGAAGAGTGTATTATGCTACAAAACCTCTGCTGAGATCTCTTTGTTCTGTAGTGAGACACAGCTGGAGCCAGCATCCATTACCCTAATTATGCCTCCCAGCTCAGCTGCTGTTAATAAAACAAAAACAGATGATGGTTTGAATTCATTTGGATTCAAATTTGTTGTTTCTCTTGTGATCCTCAAAGCTTTAGAGGTTGTTTTGAGCAAGTAGAGTTACTGAATCTCAAAACAATTTTCTCTAGAAACTGTAAAGCACCAACCGAGTAGGATACAGAGATGACAGTTACTGCAAGCTGCTTTTTGGGTTGGTATATATGTCTATAAAAATGTATTGTTTTGATTTTGTTTTGTTTCAATCAAGGGAAGTGTGGAAATCATTTAAGGGAAAATTTAGGTTTAACCTTCTGTATGGCTGTTAAGATTATCTCTGTAGTTGAATAAGAGGGGGCCTCTGGCAGAAGTAGCAGGTAGGTTTTTATATTCCAACAGATAAGGGCTGAGTGTAGCACTGGGATCTATGATCCTTGGAGGAGAGAAGAAAAAAAAAAAAGAGAATAGGAAGATGTGCTGAGTTCTTAAGTGAAGGAGCTGGAGGGAAGAACCAGAAGTTACTCAGGAAAATAGCAAGAAACAGTTTCCACAAAGAGCAGGAGAACCTCAGAGGGAGGCTGACATGGTTTTAGTATAGAGTCTGGGACAAATTGATGGTAGAGGATACACAGCTCCTATAGAAACAAGAAAGTTGCCCACAAACTTCGAAAATAAAAACACCTTCCTGTATTTCAACAGTTGTCTGTTGTCAGTAATCACAGTTGAAACCTATCCTCACCCAGGGTAGGCTTATGAAGAGAATACATCTTGTTAGTGTTCCTTACTAGCTCAAGTTCTTCTAAACCACAACAAAAGCAAAACTTAATATTGGGCTTTTAATCAAAAGGATAAAATACTATCATAAAGTATACGTATAAAAAACAAATGAAGCTTGCAGATATCATGTAAATCCTGGCATTTCCTATTTTGGAAAGACAAATGCTCCATCTGAACATGTTTTTAAATATATATATATTTTTTTTTTAATATTTGTGTGGTGAAGGTGCTAATCTTGGTTGAGTTATATTCCACAAAGAACAAAAGTGAGATAGGCTTCCAATATTTTCAGGGCATGTCAGCATTTCAAGGAATTTTGAATTGCTATTTTTGGTATGCAGTTGAAGACTAAAATTAAAAATATCTACTTAAATAATAGTACATATCTGTAAGTGTTATTTGTCTTTCTACTTCAGACAAAGTGGAACTGGAGTAATTCTCTTTGTAACCCTGATGGTAGAGTACTCCTATGAGATATGGATTACAAGAAAAAAAAAACAAACAACAAAACAAGATGAATTATACAGAGGACATACAAGAAGAGGTATTTGCTTATTACCGTTATATCAGCAATAAAATCAAAAAGCATCCAGCATGAACTCCCTACTGCCCGAGCTCCCATCTCTGTACCTGAAGGTCAAACACTTTACCTAATTATCTGCCGAAATACAAAAAATGAAAATGAAAGCTTAACATAATGTCAAGGAAAAGTAGCCTTTTCCTTTGAAGGAGCTTTAATTATTTTCCCTACATAAGTAACAGAGCTGTATTTAAAATAATCTTGAAAGCGAACAGATTTCAATTCTGTGTCCGCTTAAAAAGAAAACAAACCAAAAAAGCAAACTGTCTGGATAGTATTATATGAGTTTCAAGTTTTAGTACATGCTTTAAAACCCAATGCTGAGCACATTATTCTAAAGTATAGAAAAAAGAAGACCTCAACACAGATGAAAACTAGACTGAGAGATTGTCCTGGTTTCAGTTAGAATTAATTTTCTTCCTAGTAGCTGGTGGAATGCTGTGTTTTGGCTTAGGATGAGAAGAGTGCTGACTATCTTAGAAGAGGATATTGCAAGGACCCAAAAGGGTTCCGGTGGGCTTTTGGTATAGCTGCCTTAGAGACAGAGGGCATTAAACAATTATCTACCTTGCCTGGTCTCTCAGAGGACCCCTCTGTTGTGGGGTTGCTGAGGGTCGAAGAACAGCAAGTGCCAATCGCTACCACAACTGTGCACCGTCGGCAATATCGCACTAACCGAGACTCCCTGATTCCCATCCATAAGCTAATTCGTCAATTGGAGAGCCAAGGAGTGATCAGCAAGACCCATTCACCTTTCAATAGTCCCATATGGCCAGTGCGAAAGTCTAATGGCGAGTGGAGACTAACAGTGGACTATCGTGGCCTGAACGAAGTCACGCCACCACTGAGTGCTGCAGTGCCGGACATGCTGGAACTTCAGTACGAACTTGAATCGAAGGCAGCCAAGTGGTACGCCACAATTGATATCGCTAATGCATTTTTCTCCATCCCTCTAGCAGCAGAGTGCAGGCCACAATTTGCCTTCACTTGGAGGGGAGTCCAATATACTTGGAATAGGCTGCCCCAGGGGTGGAAACACAGCCCTACCATTTGCCATGGACTGATCCAGTCTGCGCTAGAGCAGGGGAAAGCTCCTGAACATCTGCAGTACATCGATGACATTATTGTGTGGGGTGACACAGCAGAGGAAGTTTTCGAGAAAGGGAAGAAAATAGTCCAAATCCTTCTGAAAGCCGGTTTTGCCATAAAACAAAATAAAGTCAAAGGACCTGCACGAGAGATCCAGTTTTTAGGAATAAAATGGCAAGATGGACGTCGTCAAATCCCAATGGATGTGATCAACAAAATAACAGCTATGTCTCCACCAACTAACAAAAAAGAAACACAGACTTTCCTAGGTGTTGTGGGGTTTTGGAGAATGCACATCCCAAATTACAGTCTGATTGTAAACCCGCTCTACCAAGTAACCCGTAAGAAGAATGAGTTTGAATGGGGCCCTGAGCAACGACAAGCCTTTGAACAAATCAAGCAGGAAATAGTCCATGCAGTAGCCCTTGGGCCAGTTCGAACAGGACCAGATGTAAAGAATGTGCTCTACACTGCAGCCGGGGAGAACGGCCCCACCTGGAGCCTCTGGCAGAAAGAACCTGGGGAAACTCGAGGTCGGCCCCTGGGGTTTTGGAGTCGGGGATACAGAGGATCTGAGGCCCGCTATACTCCAACTGAAAAGGAGATATTGGCAGCATATGAAGGAGTTCGATCTGCTTCGGAGGTGGTCGGTACTGAAGCGCAGCTCCTCCTAGCACCCCGATTGCCGGTACTAGGCTGGATGTTCAAGGGAAGGGTCCCCTCTACGCATCATGCAACTGATGCTACATGGAGCAAGTGGGTTGCACTGATTACTCAGCGGGCTCGAATAGGAAACCCCAGTCGCCCAGGAATATTGGAAGTGATCATGGACTGGCCAGAAGGCAAATACTTTGGGATATCATCAGAGGAGGAGGTGGGTCGTGCTGAAGAAGCCCCACTGTACAACCAGTTGCCAGAGAATGAAAAGAAATATGCCCTGTTCACTGATGGGTCCTGTCGTATTGTGGGGAAGCATCGGAGATGGAAGGCTGCTGTATGGAGTCCTACGCGACGAGTTGCAGAAGCTGCTGAGGGAGAAGGTGAATCGAGTCAGTTTGCAGAAGTGAAAGCCATTCAGCTGGCTTTAGACATTGCTGAACAAGAAAAATGGCCAGTTCTCTATCTCTACACCGATTCATGGATGGTAGCAAATGCCCTTTGGGGATGGTTACAGCAATGGAAGCAAAACAACTGGCAGCGTAGGGGCAAACCCATCTGGGCTGCTGCACTGTGGCAAGATATTGCTGCTCGGGTAGAGAACCTGGCTGTGAAAGTACGCCACGTAGATGCTCATGTGCCCAAGAATCGGGCTACTGAAGAACATCAAAACAACCAGCAGGTGGATCAGGCTGCTAAGATTGAAGTAGCTCAGGTGGACCTGGATTGGCAGCATAAAGGTGAATTATTTATAGCCCGATGGGCCCATGACACCTCAGGCCATCAAGGTAGAGACGCAACATACAGATGGGCTCGTGATCGAGGGGTGGACTTGACCATGGACGCTATAGCACAGGTTATTCATGACTGTGAAACATGTGCTGCAATCAAGCAAGCCAAACGGTCAAAGCCTCTTTGGTATGGAGGACGATGGCTGAAATATAAATATGGAGAGGCCTGGCAGATTGATTACATCACACTCCCTCAAACTCGCAATGGCAAGCGCCACGTACTTACCATGGTGGAAGCAACCACCGGATGGCTGGAAACATATCCTGTGCCTCATGCCACCGCCCGGAACACCATCCTGGGCCTTGAAAAGCAAGTCCTATGGCGACATGGCACCCCAGAAAGAATAGAGTCAGACAATGGAACTCATTTCCAAAACAACCTTATAGACACTTGGGCCAAAGAACATGGTATTGAATGGGTGTATCACATCCCCTATCATGCACCAGCCTCCGGGAAAGTTGAACGATACAATGGCCTGTTAAAGACTACCTTGAAAGCAATGGGCGCTGGGACGTTCAAAAAGTGGGATACGCATTTGGCAAAGGCCACCTGGTTAGTCAATACTAGGGGATCTACCAACCGAGCTGGACCTGCCCAATCAAACCTGTTACGTACTGTAGATGGGGATAAAGTTCCTGTAGTGCATGTAAGAAATATGCTGGGTAAAACAGTCTGGGCTACTCCTGCCTCAGGAAAAGGCAAACCTATTCGTGGAATTGTTTTCGCTCAGGGACCTGGATACACTTGGTGCGTGATGCAAAAGAACGGAGAGGTCCGGTGTGTACCTTGAGGAGATTTAATACTGGGTGAGAATAGCCCATGAACTGAATTGTACCATGTTAATTGGTATATTATACTGTATGTTATCACTACCATGATTACTATAGGTGACTAATTAGAATGTATGGAAAAGAGTGTAACCTGAGCATGACATAAATGGTATGGAATAAGGGGTGGATAGATGTCCTGGTTTCAGTTAGAATTAATTTTCTTCCTAGTAGCTGGTAGGGTGCTGTGTTTTGGCTTAGGATGAGAAGAGTGCTGATAACACCCCGATGCTTTAATTGTTGCAGAGCAGTGCTTATACTAAGCCAAGGACATCCCAGCCTTTTGCTCTGTCCTGCCAACGGGCAGGCTGGGGGTGCAGTAAGAGCTGGGAGGGGACAGACCCAGGACAGGTGACCCAAACTAGCCAAAGGGGTATTCCATACCATCTGACGTCATGCTAAACAATATATAGGGGTGGCTAGCCGGGGGAGGGGGCCGGACTGCTCGGGGTTAGGCTGGGCATCATCGGTCAGCGGGTGGTGAGCAATTGCATTGTGCATCACTTGTTTGTACATATTATTATTACTTTCCTATTATCACCATTGTATCATTATTATTATTATTGTTATTATTATTTTTATTATTATTATTTTCCTGTCTTATTAAACTGTCTTTATCTCAACTCACGGGCTTCACTTTCCATTTCTCTCCCCCGTCCCAGAGAGGGAGGGGGGAGGGTGAGCGAACGGCTGCGTGGTGTTTAGCTGCCGGCCGGGTTAAACCACGACAGAGATGTACACACCTTTTTTTTTTTCTTATTGTATCTATTTTTGATATTCTGAAAGTTATTCTCTCACTGATCATTTGGGTAATTGGTCTACAAAAGCTGAAAATAACTACAAACTATGCAACACGAAGCTTAACAAGACCCTGTGAATTATTTGGATCTAAGTCATGATGTGTACTGAAAGGCCCTCTCCATGCAAGGAACACAACCCATTTTAAAAAGCTCTCTTCAATCTGGCTTCCATATTAACAGAGATTAAAAGGCATGTTTAATCCTGGATTAAACAACCCCTCATCAGGAATATATTATCAGTGTCCAGATAAAACAGTGTATCTGGAGGGTGCAGTGCTTTGCCCTATCAGGATCACCTAATTCTGGTTGTGCAATGTGCATGCAGCTGCATGGCTTGGTTGCCATCAGCTCAGGGATTTCTTGTGCAGTGTAGACAGCAGCACAAGTTATTGTGGCATAATATACTTAAGACCTCTAAACAAAAACTGTTTTCTATAGTGATTTCCAAAATCGTTTTTCATGAAGTATTTCCATTTAAGAGGTCTGTTTTTCCTGAGACTCATCTTTAGTCCTTTTGTTTTATAAACAATAAATTTAAAACATTTCCAGAGATTAAAAGTGCTACAAGAAAGCTAGAATGATTTAGAAAGATTTAAAAGAGATATTTTGGTTTTTGGAGATCATATATTTTTTTATTACTTTGTCCATCTATTGTTTTCAATATGACTGACAGTCTGAGGTAAAGAAACATGTATTTGTATTTCCTGTAGCATACACCAAGCAGCACAGCTATCAAGGACAAGATGTTTTCTCTACTTGGATTCTTTCAGTGTAAACTAAAGTGCTGTGAGGCCCCAAATCCATTCACATGCAGTACTGCTGCCTAACTAACACAACTCTTCACTTTCTCCTGCAGCTAAAAATAACAGTGCAATTCACTGTTGCCTTCTCTGCCCACAATTTTCAAGGTTATCTCTGCAAAAGAGAAAAACAAGTTAGCGGCAAATGAAAAAATTTGGATTCCTTTTTCATATTTTTTTCTTTCTTTTTTTTTTTTTTCTGTGTGAAGTGATGAGAAGAAAAAGACACATTTTGACATTTGCTATTTAACATTTCCAGCCTTGTTCACCACTGATAGAGTAACATGCTGTATTCACAGCACAGTGAAAGGAGAAGAAAAGGAGAAAACAAACCTATTGTTACAAAGTACCACAGGATTAGCACTTCATCTAAGTAGCTTCCTAAGGAAAACATAAACCACATCTATGTTCAGTAGCTGACAGTCATCCTCTGTCCTGGAGGGAAAGCAAAGCAAAACAATGCTCCCTGGAGCCACCTTGTTTAAGAAGGGACGCAACTGCTTCAGGTAGTTCAATAGCAGGAAAAATGCAAAAGGTTTATCAGCAAACTTGAAGTACTGAAAAGGTTTTCAGCTTCACTTTGAAACTAGGAGTGTGTTCAAAGATGTGAACTTTTCAAGGTGCTCTGCTTCCATTTTCCCATTCCTGGCAAAGAAAGTGGGTAGGAGTGGAGAAAAGGGAAAAAAACACTGAAAGTTTTTAGCCAGGCTTTAGTAATTAGCAGGATCAAGTTGATGAAAAATTAGTTCTCATGCTCACTGCAAGTCCTGCAGGTCTTGAAATAGAAGTTGCTATGCCAGAGCCAAGCCAGCTCAACTAATTTTAAAATCTAGCAGGGAAATGTCTTTGGAGTATTAAATTCCTGGTAGGAAATTGTATCAATCTGATCCTTTGCATCACTAAACCATCGCTCCCAGCGTCCTGATTTCTATCAGGCTATTTTGCACACAAAATTCTAGCAGCTCCTAGATATCTAGATATCACGATATTTATTAGTAGCTCACAGAAGACTTGGGAAGAATGAAAGTAATAAAAGCCAATGAGTTCTTATGATGGTCATGAACCAAAGTCATCTTTAGGAATTACTAGTGAAGAGTCTCCACCAAATTCCTGGCACATGTGAGCCTGCTGACTAAATTATAGACCACCTTGGAAACAGAGGCACAGAGAGAGCTCACAGCTGAAATATTTCTGCAGTAGGCCAGAACAGGAACCATGACATTCCTCTTTGTTCATCATCCAGAGGAAGAATATCTCATTTAGATAAACAAGATGCACACTATCCTATTAAGATGACTTTCTAAATGAAAAGTAAATTAATAGGAAACAGAAGGTATTTTGATTTCAGTTTCTTCTGTACAGCATTAACTGTTCCCGTATGTTCCCAATCAGCTGTCAATGGTGATTTTTAGCTTATTTATAAAAAAACAGAGGTAGATAGTATAATACAGTTTTCAATAAAAGACTGTTCTATATGCTGATGATCCCTTAAACATTCATCTGTTTTTACCTCAGTTATGAAGCTCACAGAGGTTACTTGTTATCTCCAGGATTACCTTTGCAGAGTAACCTGAATAGTCCAAACCCTGAGGCAAAGTCCTGAGCTACCATGCCAAAATCTGCACAGAGTTAATCTGGGCAATTGCCACTGTTCTGAGCATCTGGTTGAGCTGCAAAGCTATACTCAGATTCACATATGCCTGCAGACACTTCTGCTCTGTCTCCTACCCCAGTGTTATCCTGTCAAATGCTAGTTGATCTAGAGGCCTCCTGTCGTGGTTTAACCCGGCCGGCAGCTAAACACCACGCAGCCATTCGCTCACCCTCCCCCTCCCTCTCTGGCACAGGGGAGAGAAATGGAAAGTGAAGCCCGTGAGTTGAGATAAAGACAGTTTAATAAGACAGGAAAATAATAATAACAATAATAATAATAACAATAATGATGATAATAGTACTACTAATAATAATGTGTACGAAACAAGTGATGCACAATGCAATTGCTCACCACTCGCTGACCGATGCCCAGCCTAACCCCGAGCAGTCCGGCCCCCTCCCCCTGCTAGCCACCCCTATCTGTTGTTCAGCATGACATCAGATGGGATGGAATACCCCCTTTGGCTAGTTTGGGTCACCTGTCCTGGGTCTGTCCCCTCCCAGCTCTTACTGCACCCCCAGCCTGCCTGTTGGCAGGACAGAGCAAAAGGCTGAGATGTCCTTGGCTTGGTATAAGCACTGCTCTGCAACAATTAAAACATCGGGGTGTTATCAGCACTCTTCTCATCCCAAGCCAAAACACAGCATTCCACCAGCTACTAGGAAGAAAATTCTGTTCTAACTGAAACCAGGACACCTCCAGAGTTGAAGTCCCTGGAAATCTCCCACAGTGCTTTGTTATTATAAACATTAGAAAGTCTTTCCTTACGCCTACCCGTGAATCTTCTCTGCCACAATTTACATGAGTTACTTGCCCTATATACGTAGAACAGGTTATTCTCTTTCTCTTCACAGCAGTGTTTTATTTGAAAAATATCAGCTTTCATCTTCTTTTGGGCTAATCAGCACCCATTCTATTTGTCCTTAGAAGTCCTGTTTTCTACCACTCTTGTTTCTCTCTAGATTTCTTCCATGGTGCCTAAACCCAGAGTAATCCAGCTAGCACATCACTAGCATGAGCAGGCTGAGAGGATAGCGGATGCCTCTTTCCATTTGAACAGTAAACTACAGGTTACTATTTTCTCAGTACGTTTTCCAACTCATTATGCTTTTTTATTTATTTATTATTTTTTTTAGCATTTTTACCTCTTCTGTGCTTCCTATTTTGGTTTAAAAACAGTAATTACTGAAGTCAAAATATGTCATTCTTATTTTATACGTTCATGATATGGCAACCTGGCAACTGCTTTACTGTCCAAAAATCAGTATGGATTGTTTATATGCTGTATTTTGGTCAGCTTTCTTCAATACAGTTACAGTGTACTATCACACTGTCTAGTAGTATTTCTGTTCCAAATATGAATCTGGAGTACGGTTTAGGACAAGAAAATCTTACACCCTATGTATGAAGGATTTTGCTGAAGCACAAGGAGATGTTGCAGTGACACAGAGCAGAACATATTCCTTCTGCTCACAATGGACTCCTAGTGACATCTGGTGATGGAAATTATACTTCCACAGTAGGGTGGGTGGACATAATGCAAGTGTACTTCCCTGTGTAGAAGTACCCATTGATGGAACCAGTATGCAGCACTGTCCTGGTTTCAGTTAGAACAGAATTAATTTTCTTCCTAGTAGCTGGTGGAATGCTGTGTTTTGGCTTAGGATGAGAAGAGTGCTGATAACACCCCGATGCTTTAATTGTTGCAGAGCAGTGCTTATACTAAGCCAAGGACATCCCAGCCTTTTGCTCTGTCCTGCCAACGGGCAGGCTGGGGGTGCAGTAAGAGCTGGGAGGGGACAGACCCAGGACAGGTGACCCAAACTAGCCAAAGGGGTATTCCATACCATCTGACGTCATGCTAAACAATATATAGGGGTGGCTAGCCGGGGGAGGGGGCCGGACTGCTCGGGGTTAGGCTGGGCATCATCGGTCAGCGGGTGGTGAGCAATTGCATTGTGCATCACTTGTTTGTACATATTATTAGTGGTAGTACTATTGTCATCATTGTATTATTATTATTATTATTGTTATTATTATTTTCCTGTCTTATTAAACTGTCTTTATCTCAACTCACGGGCTTCACTTTCCATTTCTCTCCCCCATCCCAGAGAGGGAGGGGGAGGGTGAGCGAATGGCTGCGTGGTATTTAGCTGCCGGCCGGGTTAAACCACAACAGTCTTTTTGGCACCCAACGTGTCTGTAACAGTTGGCTGGGATGGATGTTAAAAAAAGAATATGAGCAGGTCAAGAAGAGGGAGATCCTTCCCATGAATACAGCCTCCTAGCTTCCAGCAACATACATTTTAGGAATTTCTTGAGCCAGGAGCACACTTCCATTTCATGTGATCTCACCATCCTGTGTGGCCATGACAACAGAGCTCTCACCTTCATCACTGCAGAGAAATGCTGGAACAAAGTTTGGGAGCCAGGATCTCGTTTTGGTTCTTCTCAGATGCTGCCCACATGGTCCCAGCAAGCTTCCCCCATGCATAAAGCAAGGCTAACGTGCTTTGCCACTCTTTCAAGTGGTAGAAAGATCAGTTAAATTTTTTTGTCTGTAGCACACAAGACAAAGGCTTGTTCTGTACAGGATGGTAGTACTGCTGATACCATGTATGAACTGGAGGATGTGGCAGGCTAGAAAAGGAGTCAGCTGAATCTAATATTTTATTCAGATCTGCAAGCCTGACAGTTCTCACTACGTGCCAGCTGGTGACAGGTACATTTAAAAAAGAAAATCTTTATTTGACATCCTGCTTCTCTAACAAAGGAGCTATTAAAAAATTCAACATGTTCCCTTGGAAAGCTTTAAATAGTTTCAGAATGTAACTGGCATTATGCTGTAACCCAATATTAAATACTTTTGGGGAGGAACTGTTTAAATTGTTGAGGAAAACCTACATTTAACTGTTACAAGGGAAAGGACATGCTGCTTTCTGTGGGAGGCAAGGAGCTGTCAGGCACAAGGACCTGGACACCACTAGTTTTCCTGGTTCTGGACATGCAAACAGAGAAGGTCCCTATCTCAGTCAGGAACGAAGAACAGTTATCTTGACTGCACTCTGTTCTGCTTTACACAACCTGGAGACAACTTGTCCTAATCATCCAGGCAGTATCATGCTGTCTGTACTCTGCAGCTGCCAGAAGTTTGGAGAGTTTTGAGCTCTGAAACCTCTGCTGTCCGAACTCTTGCATGACCAGAAAATATGAAGTGAGAACAGAAGAGGAAGGGTTAGGTACAGAACAGGGTTTCAGTTCTACATTTTTGTCAAGAGTAAAAATTACTTTCCTTTATGGCTCATCAAAAATCTGTCAGTCTTCTGTAATATTTTAAAGTAAAAGCAAATCAAAAAAAGAACTTCTTCAGATTTTTATTTATACTGAATAAATGCTCTATTCATCGCAGCAAGAAATTTAGCACCCTGTTCAGCCTCTACTTCCAGCATTTTGCATCCAGTGGTCACAGCACAACTTCAAGCATTGCTCAGCTCTGCAAATACTGCCTAGAGGACATAGAGGGACTTCTTGCACTTTACATCTGTTATTTTCTAGCAGGAATCATTACTCGGGTCCTCAAGACACTTTGTAGGTGAAAGCAACATACGTTCAGATACAGACCAGGCAATGAAGCAACTGAGTGCCCGCTCATAGCTATTTAACAAAGTCCCCTATAATCATTAATAGTCTGGTGATAGGAGTAAGAGAAATGAAAATGATTTCATGATAATGAAATACTACTTTTTCTCCTCCAAAAGACAGGCTTATAACAAGGGGTAGTTAAGAGAAGTTGACACTGTTCTTCCTTAAAGGAAGTGAAAGATGTGTCACAGGTTGGGAATTCCTTACCAGAGGCATCTCCAAATCCCTCTGGCTCTATTGAATAAAGATGTTGCCCAAAATAAGTCACAGTGGAGGCCCAGAGAATAGGGGAGGGAAACTCAACATTTGAACACATTCTAAAAGAAACTGATAGAGATGAATATTTTCCACCTCTCAAAAGGATAAAGAGGTCAAATAACAAAGAGTAAGCATCCTTTAAATAATAGATCACTTACCAGACCTATATTTTGCATTATGTCCTGGAAAGAAGGTGAAAGAAGAGTTTGAAACTTCTCAAACAGATCCTGCTTGTAAAGCGGCGCATACACCAAGTTTGGGTTGTGATGAAGGGAATTAGTGAGGCAGGAGTTGATAATCTCTAACATCATTCAGATCACTTCCTCGATCACATTCAAGTCTTGTGCCTTTAAGAAAGGAATAAAAGGTTAGTGTGCCCATTTCCATTGTAAAATATATTAGGTAATAAAGACAGTGCATAGGCAATTATTACTAATGGAGCTATTAGCTGGTTAATGGTTAATGTCTCAGTGGTGAACTAATCTGGCATGCCTGAATATCTGGAAAGAGATCTGTTTTCTCTTGTTATAACCAAAATCCTAACTGAATGCATTGCACTCTAGTATTCAGCCTCATGGCTTGATTTTCTCAACAGGAACCATCATCTCATCCCAAAGACCAAATATTGTAATCAGTCAAATTTATTAAGGGTTAGAGAAGGGTAAGATTTTAAAAAGTTATTAAGGGTTAAATTTTTAAATATATTTTCTAAAAATAATAAATACTAAATAATTAATAAATATAATAGTAAACAATAAAATTAATTAATTAATTAATTAAAAAGTTAGTAAGGGTTATTAAGGGTAAGAGAACGTAGTCTTTTCAATACTTCCTCTGCTAGGTAAAAGCAGTTCAACGTGAATTTAGTTTCATACATTTTACTTTTGGTCCCTGTCGGGGGGAGGTAGGATATAGGGAATAGGGAGAAGAGAGGTGAAAACAGGAAGAAAAATCAGAAAAATAAAAAGTGCCTGTGTGGTGGTTTTACTCAGGTGGGCAGCCGAGCTCCACCACAACCGCTCTCTCACTCCCCCTCTCCTCAAAGAGGAAGGGGGAGAAAATACAACACAGAGAACTCAAGGTTTCTCTTTGTTCCACAAAGGCATCTCTTTGTTCCACAAAGAATAATTCATCGGCATTGTCGTCCTGGCCGGGTAGTCTGTAATAGACTCCCACAACCACATCCCCTTAATTTGATCATCCCCCCCGCAGAGGCTCTCAATTTTGCCATTGCCAACTTAACGTTCCACACAGTCCAGCCCCTTCTTCACATACATCGCCAGCCCCCCACCTCACCTACCCTGTCTATCCCTCCTGAGGAGCCTGTAACCATCTATTGTGACACACCAGCCACAGGAATCATCTCACCAGGTTTCACTTAAGGATTGTTTCTGTCAAAGAAGAATATGATCCCACAGACAGATCGTGCTGGTTTCAGTTAGGACAGAGTTAATTTTCTTCCTAGTAGCTAGTAGAATGCTATATTTTGGCTTAGGATGAGAAGAGTGCTGATAACACTCCAATGTTTTAATTGTTGCAGAGCAGTGCTTACACCAAGCCAAGGACGTTTCAGCTTCTCAATCTGTCCTGCCAGCGAGCAGGCTGGGGGTGCAGCAGGAGCTGGGAGGGGACAGACCCAGGACAGCTGACCCAAACTAGCCAAAGGGGTATTCCATACCATCTGACGTCATGCTAAAGAATATCTAGGGGTGGCTAGCCGGGGGAGGGGGGGCCGGACTGCTCGGGGTTAGGCTGGGCATCGGTCAGCGGGTGGTGAGCAATTGCATTGTGCATCACTTGTTTGTACATATTATTAGTAGTAGTACTATTATCATCTTTATTGTTATTATTATTATTGTTATTATTATTTTCCTGTCTTAATAAATTGTCTTTATCTCAACTCACAGGCTTCACTTTCCCGTTTCTCTCCCCCATCCCAGAGAGGGAGGGGGGAGGGTGAGCAAATGGCTTTGTGGTGTTTAGCTGCCGGCTGGGTTAAACCACAACAGTCCTTTTTGGCGCCCAACGTGGGGCCCGAAAGGCTGAGATAACGGCAGATCTGACCAGAGTGTGTTAAACTAAAATTGGTATAAGTATTAGACCTGCTTAATAGTTGCTAGTCACAGTGCTGATTGCTTTAATCTCAAGCCTGCTGTGCCTGTTTTCCAAATTGAGTATTTTAGCACGTTATTTTCCGTATGTGCTCTCTGTCATGTTGTTTATCCTGTCTGGGCCCTGGTTTAAGATCATTATGGTACTGTGCATTGTAACAGTGGCTTATGAGACGATGAAATATCTGGTCATGACTCTAACTTGGTATTTGTACTCTGCATTGTCGTCAACTCTATACTTTGGAAACCGTATCTCGGAAACTATTAGCAATTACACCTATTGCCTTTTTTCATCAGGGAGCCAATCTGTGGAGGGGAAAGGGAAGATATTTTTACTTACTTGATTACTCTCCCTTTCTCCTTCACCACCCCTGTATCCTCCTTGATCACTCTCCCTTCCTCCTTCACCACCCTCTTATCCTCCGAGCTTGTTACAATAGCTCTCCAAGATATTGAATATTCTTGGGATACTCAGACCAGCATAGTCTTGTTGTTCTGCCTCCTCAATGCGCTTCAGGTTTTGTTTAAAGTTAAACAACTATTTAGGAATCTCATCCAGAGATCTGCCCAGAGGCAGGATAGTTGTGAGTGGCAGGGAGTATGGGAGGATATGGGCAGGTTTCTGGAGCAGTTGGCACCTCCAGTGTGTTGGAAATTCACCCCTGAACAACTGCAAAATCCTCAAAAACTGGCAGAATGCTTGAAAAAAAGGTGTCATGACTCTGGCAGTTCCAAAGTAACACAAATCATTGTAACATGCTGGGGCCTGGCTCATGCCTATCGAACTGCAATTGATACTACTATCACCTTAGTGACATACCCTGCGGCCACTCTAAGTCCTGTGACAGATTCAACGGTCACTCCGACCCCTACAATGGACTCTGCAGTCGCTCCAGTTCCAGCTCCTGCAGCCGCTCCAGCTCCAGCAGCCGCTCCAGCTCCAGCTCCTACAGCCGCTCCAGCTCCTGTGGCTGGGTCACAGAAATGAGCTGTAGCAGTACAAGTTGCCCCTGTAGAGAAGGTGAAAAAATGGTATAGAGATTCAGGTCGTTTAGAACACAGAAAGTCTTCTGCCAAATCTAGGTATAGAGATGATGATGCTGGGCCATCAGGGATTCAGGAGGAGGAAGATGAGGATGCCGAAAAATCAACAGTAACTACCCGAAACCTAAACGAGCGTGAGCTACGAGATGTGCAAAAATATTTTAGTCGCTGTATAGGTGAGCAGCTTGTCACCTGGCTACTCTGGTGCTGGGACACCAGAGCCAATTGTGTGGAATTAGAGGGCAAGGAATCCAGGTGGCTGGGATCCCTGGCTAGGGACGCTGGCATTGACAAAGCAATTGCAGATGGAGCACAATCTCACAGCCTCTGGGGGCGTCTCCTGTCAGCTGTGAGGGAAAGGTATCCCTTCAAGGAAGGACTTGCATGTCTACCAGGCAAGTGGACCACTATGGAGAAGGGAATCCAGTACCTGAGGGAATTAGCCGTACGGGAGGTGATTTATGAGGACCCAGACCACGAACAAACATCCACAGACCCAGATGAAGTCAGGTGTACACGACCCATGTGGTGGAAGTTTGTACAGACTGCACCACCATCATGCCAGCTCGTTGGCAATAATGGCCTGGAAAGAGGATGAGGAACCCACAGGGGATGAAGTGGCTAAACAACTTCGGCAGTACGAAGAAAGTCTCTCCTCTTCCTTACAGGCCTGCGTCTCGGCTGTGGAGAAACTTTCTGAAAAGGTTCACCAACTTGAAGAGAGATTATTTTCCTCCCCACCTGTACAAAGCAGTGTCTCAGCTATCAGGGGTAGGCGTTCATCCACACAAGGAAGACGATATGGTGGGTACACACCCCGTGCCACCCTGTGGTTTTACTTACAAGACCATGGAGAGGACATGAGAAAATGGGATGGAAAATCTACCGTGACCCTAGAGGCACGGGTACGTGAGTTGCAAAAGAAAACAATCAGGAAAAAGGGATTCTCTGAAAAGTTTTGAAAGTCTGAAAAGGAAGTCCAACTTCCAGCAGACAGTCCTTCAAACACAGATATGAAGAAGATTCTGACCAGGATTAGGGGGGCCCTGCCTCCAGCCAGGGGGAGGAAAGGGACAATCGAGTTTATTGGACTGTGTGGATTCGATGGCCTGGCACGTCAGACGCACAGAAGTATAAGGCTTTAGTAGACACCGGTGCACAATGTACTATAATGCCATCGAGCTATAAAGGACCAGAGCCCATCTGTATTTGTGGAGTGACAGGGGGATCTCAGCAGTTAACTGTATTGGAGGCATCATTATTATTGTTATTATTATTTTCCTGTCTTAATAAACTGTCTTTATCTCAACTCACAGGCTTCACTTTCCCATTTCTCTCCCCCATCCCAGAGAGGGAGGGGGGAGGGTGAGCGAACGGCTTTGTGGTGTTTAGCTGCCGGCCAGGTTAAACCACGACACTTATCAGTCGAGTGATACTTGCCTATCAACTTGGACTTATTTCAGAATATGCTATATTATGGTGCCATTTCAAAACCTCTGAACATTAGATTAATTCACTTCTCAATGTAGCAGGATGACCTAGTGGCTGAAATGCTAAGCCACAGAGGACATTACTTGTGCAGAGTTCCTCTGTAATCATGCATAAATCCCACATCCCTTTATGCCTGCGTTCCTTGCTTACAAATGGGAGTAGGGGTACTTCCTAAAATCACCAAGTTGGCATCAGCATGCGTATTTTAGAAGAGCAAGGTGTTCTGCCACCATGGCACAGGCACTCCACAAGCATTTGAAACCAGACATTAAACTTAAAAGAATGCTTCCATTTCTTTAAGACTTTATTTTGGTACCTGTCAGGCAACTCAAAAAGTTGTAAGAAACTGTTCAACAGCTGTCCATCTGGTCTAAGAATACCTTACATGAAGAATGGGATTTGCTAAGAGCACCTCTTCTACTCTGAAGCCTTCCAGAAACAATAGGACTCAGAATCAAGTGAGATATCTTCAGCTACCAGAAAGAGAACAATCTATTCAATTGTTTTTCAAAAATGAAATGTTTTAAATAAAATGTGTTCACCTTTAAACAGGGGAATACAGGTAGTTTAAGCAGAAAGTGTTGTTAACTGTATTATCATCTACAAACATGTTATTTCAAGAAAAGACAGACTCTGCTATTGGTGAGCTTCAAAGAATTAGAAGTTACCATAGGTTATTGCTCATTAATAGTATTTAAAGTTTTTAAAAGATGAAGGACAGAACCAACAGTCTGGTTTTCAGCTGCTGTGTTCCAGGTGAAAAATCAGGGAGCTACGGTGAAGATTTTTACTTGTAACTCACTATACCAAAAGCAATTATGTATATGAAGAATGAACTCTGTGAGATATGTTCATCTGATTCGTGTCAGTATGGAACAATGCTAGGGCCGCATGGTATGATGAATGTTACCTTCTGTCTTACATACAAGGGTATGTAAGAACTGGTTGAAAGTTCTGTTATGAATAAATGCAAATTTTACAGTCTCTAAACATTAATAATTCTTAGGAGAAGAAAGGAGGCCTGTCCATCTATCATCCAGGTTAGCTTTCCTTAACCATCCCTCATAACTTTCACTATGTAACTTACCGTTATGCTATATATACATGTACACTACAGTCTAATAAAAACTGAGGCAAAACTATTCTTCTTTGTTTCCTTTCCTTCTATGCTACTGTATATGAAAAATAACAGTCATTTGAGAATCAGAATTTCAGTCACTTCTGACATTAGGAAGGGGCATATATATGCAAGGGTGGACGTGAGGCTGTCTTTGAGGATGAAGTAAGCTTTGTATTAAGTTTCAGAGAAAGGAATGCTTTTTAAGATTTGTGGTAACCCTGGGGAAGCCATTTTCTCCACAATTGCAGCCTGTGAACTCAGCAGCCAGACTTTCACTTCAGCCAACCTTCAGCTGCCGCACCAGATGTGCCATCACAGCAGAACTGTGTCAAGCACTACTGTTCCTGCTACAGCCCCGAGCTGCTCCTCAGCCCCTTGCTTGAGCCTGGGTCTCCTTTTCCCTGGGTGCAGGCTATAAGCCGAGTGCTGCCCTGGTGCTGGGTGGTACCCTGTGTATTTCATAGCAGGGATACAAATTGGATACATTTCTCAATGACATTCTGCATTTTTGACCATTTACCCAAAAAGACAGCAAAGCTCTGTTGCAATCCAGCAAGGAAGCAGTCGTGGTACCGCAAGTCACTGTGCGTTGCTGGCCCTGTCACCAGCAGGGCTGGGGCTCGCAGCCTGCTGGACACCCCCTGCCAGCTTCAGGGTGCAGCTGTTCACACCTGAGCTGGATTAATGGTTCAACTGGCAACTGCAAGCTCACTGGAGCTACAGTTCAGCTGAATTCAAGGAAATATTTCAGTCTTGATTTCAGGATCAAGAACAAAATATTTACAACTTGCTTTAGGCTAAAAAGCACTAGAACACAAATGTTAACCTCATCTCTTGTCCAAATGTATTATAGTGCCATTAGATATGTATTTATTACAAGCTAGGATTCACTTAAATGCAACTTTTTTCCCCCTTTCACTTGTATATATAGTAAACTGCAATCCAATGCAACAAATAACTGTAAAACCAAGTCTAATTTGCAACTTATTATTATGTTTTTTAAAATCAGAGATCTAGCAGCAATGTTTATTTTGTGGCAAGACCCATGGTGCTATGCATTACAGAACAATACGTATAAGGATGCAGTACACCACTGTCTATTAAAAAGACCCACTTCTCACTGACAGTGCACTCACATTGCATCACAGCAATTTTCCAGCCAACTGATACTTTCAGATAAATAACTGCTATAGGTTTCTGCCTGTCAAAACAGCACAACAACAATGCTATTCAAAAGGCAGTTATACAGTTAGCACAATCTGAGGAGGAAAAAACTTATCTACCTAAGAAAACAGCACTCTAGCAGAGATGGGTAATGCAATATTCTAGAACTGCACAATGTAAATAGGGTAAAAAAACACACACAAAAAAAGAAAAAAGGAAAAGCACACCACAGTGAAGTCTTAATCCAAGGAAACCTGATGAAATAAAGTGGAAATGTCACCTAAAATATCAAAGAAATAGATGATGGAAACACAGGCTGACAAAAAGCCTGTAAAAACACAGTCCTGAACTTACTGCTTATGACAATGAATGGCTTTTAGCAAGAAGTATCTTTCTGCCAGTAATAGGATGCTTTGACATCTGAATTCTCAAAAGTGCAAGTTTCTTTATGTTGAAGCTCGATGACTTTAGTTCACAATTGCTGACGCTGCAGGTCCCTCACTGGCTGAACGATCAGCGCACACGGTATGCAAAAGCTGTAAAGAAGCTACTTAAAGGAGCTTTAGCTTGGGAATGACAGTCATGATGCTTCAATAGTTTCCTTCCTAGCAACTCCAGAACTCAAAGCAGCGAAACTCACTCTGACTTTACATGTTCCCAGCTAGCTCTGACTGCCTCCTCAATGTCATCTGCTCCCTTTGCCTCTTTGAGAGCCTGATCCCTGTCCCTCAGCCTAGTGCTGGGGAGGAAGAGTCAGAGAAATGCACAGCAAGCAACAGGGACAATGCTCTGTGTACCAGGCATGGCTGCGTCACATTTGTGTTGTTGCTTTTATTCAGTGGGGACCACCCACCCCAAGTTGTGGGGTTGAATGCTCCCATATGGGTAAGAGAATACAGAGAGAAAAGTGTTGAGGGATTTCTTGAAACAGCAAAAATCCCATGGCTTGCTGTAGCTGAGCAAACCAAGCTACCAGGGCAACTATGAGAAGTTCCCATGACAGTGTTCCCACATCGCCCAATTGAGGAACTCAGAAAAATATTGTTACCAGTAGCTGGCTTCAAGGACAAGGTCTATGTGACTGCTAATCACAAGGGGGTTGTTTTCTTGCAGGTGGGGTTGTTTTCTTGCAGTTGTTTGTCTGAGTGCTTTTGACCAATAATCTTGTGTGAAACACTGTCCACCCCTGTTAAGTTCTCTATAAAAGTTAGGCTATTTGGGCAATAAAATGGAGCATGATCTGACTCTACTGTGTGTCTGTCGTGCTTTCGGCCGTGCTTCCTGCAACATATGGCGCCCGAACAGGCTGAGACCTGAACAGGGCCTGAACAGGACATCGCAGCGGGAGACCTGAACAGGACCTGAACAGACATCGCACAGGAGCAGGACATCGCAGCACCGGAGCAGACATCGCAGCCGAGCACGGACATCGCAGCGGCGCCGGGGCAAACATCGCAGCGCAGCGGGACACCAGCGGCACCGGCACATCCGAACGCAGGTAGACCAGGAGACCAGCGGCGCCGGGACCGGCGGCGCCGGGACCAGCGGCGCCGCGATCTCGCCGCGCCGTCGGGACTTCGGAGCGCCCATCCGACCGGCGCTTGAGCAGACCGGACACCGGCCCGGAAACACGGTACACAGGCCTCACGGTGAGACGCGGTACTCCCGCTGAGAGACGCGTGAAAACGGTGGGAAACGGGGTTTTTGCGGCGGGACGTGGAATTGCGGAGGGCCGCGGGTAAACGGAGTCGCGGCGGGACGTGGAATTGCGGAGGGCCGCGGGAAATAGAGTTGCGGTGAGACGTGGAATTGCGGAAGGCCGCGGGAAAAAGAGTTGCGGCGAGACGTGGAATTGCGGAGGGCCGCGGGAAAAAGAGTTGCGGCGAGACGTGGAATTGCGGAGGGCCGCGGGAAACGGAGTTGCGGTGAGACGTGGAATTGCGGAGGGCCGCGGGAAAAAGAGTTGCGGCGAGACGTGGAATTGCGGAGGGCCGCGGGAAATAGAGTTGCGGCGGGACGTGGAATTGCGGAGGGCCGCGGGAAAAAGAGTTGCGGCGAGACGTGGAATTGCGGAGGGCCGCGGGAAAAAGAGTTGCGGCGAGACGTGGAATTGCGGAGGGCCGCGGGAAACGGAGTTGCGGTGAGACGTGGAATTGCGGAGGGCCGCGGGAAAAAGAGTTGCGGCGAGACGTGGAATTGCGGAGGGCCGCGGGAAATAGAGTTGCGGTGAGACGTGGAATTGCGGAGGGCCGCGGGAAAAAGAGTTGCGGCGAGACGTGGAATTGCGGAGGGCCGCGGGAAAAAGAGTTGCGGCGAGACGTGGAATTGCGGAGGGCCGCGGGAAACGGAGTTGCGGTGAGACGTGGAATTGCGGAGGGCCGCGGGAAAAAGAGTTGCGGCGAGACGTGGAATTGCGGAGGGCCGCGGGAAACGGAGTTGCGGTGAGACGTGGAATTGCGGAGGGCCGCGGGAAAAAGAGTTGCGGCGGGACGTGGAATTGCGGAGGGCCGCGGGAAATTGACGTGATCACGGTGCGATGCGGGACATCCGAGATCGAGTTGCTATGGGAGACCAGAGGCATCAGTGGACAACGGCAGCCGACCCTCACCGTGTGGCGAGTCGGCACAGAGCAGAGGGGCGGACATCAGGACCCTGCAGCCTGTCTGACGTAACCATGGAGGCAGCAGCAGCGGCTGTGCTGCTTCTCTTTGGCATTCTTTTTATAAGAGGTTTATCTTGCAATGCAAAAAAGACTATTCGTCCCCAGATCGGTGTTATAACTATGTTTCTGGATAACATTCCGTGGGGTTGCCTCATTCTACGGACTATTAATGACGATTTAGCTCTATTGCAGGGCAGGAGTGCAGAGACGCAGATTACACTGCCAAATGACCACCGGCAGGCTCGTTCACAAACGGCTTCTAGGATTGCAGCTGGCACTGCCTGCAGCCGTATAGCAGACGTTACACTCTCTTTCCTAACTAGTACTCATGTGTCTTATCCATTTGTGGTGAATGGTCAGTGGCAAAAAGAAAAGGGGGAGAGTAAGGGGCGGCAAAGACAGAAACGGTACCAGGAGGATGCCACTGACACTACTAGCACGGGTAATAGGAGTAGTATAAGTGACATAGGTGCAGGGCGGCGGCAGGCACTGCCGCGCTGTGGGGCATTCTGCCTGCTGCTCGCCCTCACCTGCCTGTGCACTGCTGCCGACAGTGCTAGAGCAAAATGTGAAGACTGTTCAGACAGCAGTGATGAGAGTGCTTGTGTGAAGAAGACGTGTGCTGAATCTGACTTTGTGTGCAACAGTGGTCAGTGTGTGCCGAACAGATGGCAGTGTGATGGGGATCCGGACTGTGAAAGTGGGTCTGATGAGACTGCTGATCTGTGTTATATGAGAACATGCCAGGTAAATGAAATCAGCTGTGGTCCTCAGTCAACCCAGTGTATCCTGGTGTCCTGGAAATGTGATGGTGAAAAAGACTGTAACAGAGATCCTGATTGCAAGGATGGAAGTGATGAAATCAACTGCCCTTCTCAGACCTGCAGGCCAGACCAGTTCAGATGTGAAGATGGGAACTGTGTCCACGGAAGAAGGCAGTGCAGTGGTGTGAGAGACTGTCTGGATGGCACTGATGAAGCAAACTGTAACAATGTTATTCAGTGCTCAGGACCTGGCAAATTCAAGTGCAGAAGTGGAGAATGCATAGATATCAACAAAGTGTGTAACCAGCAGAGAGAGTGCAAGGACTGGGCTGATGAGCCCCTGAAGGAATGCAACATACATGAATGTGACTGTCCAGCTGGGTTTGAGTTTGTAGACAAGAGAAACTGTGGAGATATTGATGAATGTCAAAACCCTGGTATCTGTAGTCAAATCTGTATCAACCTGAAAGGTGGCTACAAATGTGAACGTAGCCGTGGCTATCAGGTGAATCCTGCTACAGGAACCGGGAAAGGGCCATACTGGTACAAAAACACAAATAACACCTGTGATTACAATGACGCTGCTAAGCAGGGTTTAGGGGTTTGTAGCATGGAGACAAGGGGTAACAACTACAGTGTTTGGAACAATTGTGCAGCTTTGGCCTTACCTCCTGATGTGCTTCTGATTTGTGGGGATGGGGCCTGGCAAGGTATCCCTGCAAATGCTATCAGATGTCCATGTTACTTAGATAAACTCATTGTATTTGCTCCTAGCTTGTTACAGTTGCGTGAGATCACCAGACATAAATGGGCATTGCTTGCATCGGATTGCAATGATAATGTTGAATTGTGTGGGGTTGCAGCTAGAGCGGCATTAGCAATTTCAGTGCCTGGAGTGGCATCTGCGGCCGCACGTAACAACTTAGAAAAATTGGTATGCTGGGCCAAGAGGCAAGCCTATGCCACGACAGAGATACTTGAGGAGATGTTACCAGATCAAAATAGTCTGCGACATCTGCTTTTACAGGATCAAGCTGCTATTGACATCTTGCTTTTGGCTCAAAGGAATGGGGGTGAGGACTTTAAGGGAATGTACTGTTTAAACCTTTCTGATCATAATGAGTCAATTCACAAATCCATTACTTTCCTGAAAGAGCATATGAGAAAGATTCAGTATGGTATCAATCCTTTCAATCAATGGTTCACTGACTTGTTTGAAACAAGGTGTAGATGGTTGCTGGGTTTAGTCACAAGGGGATTAAGGA
The DNA here is from genome assembly GCF_047663525.1 of Anas platyrhynchos. Taxonomy (NCBI): domain Eukaryota; kingdom Metazoa; phylum Chordata; class Aves; order Anseriformes; family Anatidae; genus Anas; species Anas platyrhynchos. The sequence goes on along the minus strand of NC_092620.1, from coordinate 1,014,013 downwards.
TTTGGTTTATGGTGGTGGTAATCATTGTTGTGTGTTGTAAGTATAGCTAAAGAGTCACTTGTAAAACTGCTGTGTCGGGCTTGGTTTGCTCAAAAGAAGAAGGGGGAATTGTTGAGGGATTTTTTGAAACAGCAAAAATCCCATGGCTTGCTGTAGCTGAGCAAACCAAGCTACCAGGGCAACTATGAGAAGTTCCCATGACAGTGTTCCCACATCGCCCAATTGAGGAACTCAGAAAAATATTGTTACCAGTAGCTGGCTTCAAGGACAAGGTCTATGTGACTGCTAATCACAAGGGGGTTGTTTTCTTGCAGGTGGGGTTGTTTTCTTGCAGTTGTTTGTCTGAGTGCTTTTGACCAATAATCTTGTGTGAAACACTGTCCACCCCTGTTAAGTTCTCTATAAAAGTTAGGCTATTTGGGCAATAAAATGGAGCATGATCTGACTCTACTGTGTGTCTGTCGTGCTTTCGGCCGTGCTTCCTGCAACAGAAAAGGTGAGGATGAAGGTTGCTCAGGCAACCTTATAACAAATGGCCTTTCTTCACTTCTGAGCCTCTTACTGTGATACCTCACTGTAATTCTTCACATGGAGTATTTTCAATGAGATTCCCTGCCCCCCCCCCAAAATTTTTTTTTTTTGAAAACATAAACGCTTGTAACTGTAATCAGCTACTACCTTCATGATGCAAATATAACTTTAAAGGCAATTTTGTCTACAATGGAAAACAAGGATACAGAGACTGTATACTGAACACCCGTCAAAAAGGCAAAGAACACCAAATTGACCTCAGACAGACAGCTATTGCCATTCTTTTTTTTCACCAGGGACAATCAAGGAGGAAAAATTTGGTAAACTGTTCCTGATCCATCAGCTGTGTCCACAGAAAAGTCTAGATGAATGGACAGCTTCAGTTCATTCTCCATCAGATTATTTCCAGCTAGCCTTATAGATGCTAAGGAGTACTTCAAGCATTTACATTTCTGGATATTCAGTAGTTAGCTCTTCCACACCTGCTTGTAATGCAGCTATTATAAACTCCCGTGTGATATACTCTTTTGTGTGGAATATACAAGTTGGCACTCCAGGGAATTTCACCTTGATAACATAATTTATCAGCATCCACAATTATAATATTTAAACTTCCCTTTCCTCTTTACAGGGGAATTTCTACAGCTAAATGGTTTCAAATAATTTATTTTATTTTTAGTTACTTTAAGAGAAGCATATGTATCTTGTTTGTATTAGTTTTAGGGAGCTTCCAAGAGAGCTGTCTGAATTTCCTGCATTTTCAGCAGAAAATAAAACCTTCAACAAAATAAACTTGCTTTGCCAAAAGAGTGGAAGCGTGGAGGGGAGAGATGGAAGTGCACAAGAAAGCTGGCCTTACGTTCATCATACAAATGAATTCAAAGCCAATTGTTAAGTGACAGAAATCTTATCTTTGTCTATTTATTTTACTGGCAGGTATACAGCACAATACTCTGTCTGTTGTCTGTCAACCCCAGATAACTTTTGGCCATAATGTTAACTTGTGGGAAAGCAGATATTAAGTGAAAAATTGCAGGGCTTATATGGAATAAAACCTCAAAAACTAACCCAGTCAACTGTGATTACTGCTTAAAACTGGAGGTAGGGCTGTCATAGAATCATAGAATGGCCTGGGTTGAAAAGGACCTTAAAGATCATCTAGTTTCAACCCCCCTACTCTGGGCAGGGTTGCCAACCACTAGGGCAGGCTGCCCAGAGCCGCATCCAGCCTGGCCTTGAATGCCTCCAGGGATGGGGCATCCACAACCTCTCTGGGCAACCTGTTCCAGTGCCTCACCACCCTCTGAGTGAAAAACTTTCTCCTAATTTCTAACCTAAATCTCCCTTGTCTTAGTTTAAAACTATTCCCCCTTGTCCTATCACTGTCAACACATGCAAACAGGCGTTTCCCCTCCTGTTTATACGCTCCCTTCAAGTACTGGAAGGCTGCAATGAGGTCTTCAAACAAGCCCAGTTCCCTCAACCTTTCTGCATAGGAGAGGTGCTCCAGCCCTCTGATCATCTTAGTGGCCCTCCTCTGGACCTGTTCCAAGAGCTCCACATCCTTCTTGTGCTGGGGGCCTCAGGCCTGCACGTAGTATTCCAGGTGGGGTCTCACAAGAGCAGAGTAGAGGGGGACAATCACCTCCCTCTCCCTGCTGGCCACCTCTTTTTTAAGGCAGCCCAGGACATAGTTGGCCTTCGGGGCTGCAAGCGCGCACTACCGTCTCATGTCCAGCTTCTTGTCCAGCAGGACCCCCAAGTCCTTCTCCGCAGGGCTGCTCTTAAGTTCTTCTCCTCCCTGTCTATATAAATACCTGGGATTGCCCCAGCCCAAGTGCAACACCTTGCCCTTGGCCTTGTTGAACCTCATTAAGTTCTCATGGGCCCACTTCTCCAGCCAGTCCAGGTCCCTCTGGATGGTATCCCTTCCCTCTATTGTATCAACTGCACCGCTCAATTTGGTGTCATCTGTAAACTTGCTGAGGGTGCACTTGATTCCGTCATCTATGTTGTTGATAAAGATGTTGGAGAGTACCAGACCCAAGACTGACCCCTGAGGGTTGGACACTTGTGACCAGCCTCCACCCAGATATAGAACTGTTGACCACAACCCTTTGGCTGCAACCAGCCAACCAATTCTTTATCCTTTATTCTGTCACACTAGGAGCAAAGCTTTTTGCCAGACACTTCACTAAATAAGCTTACCATCCTGACACTATCACTGCCTTCCTGAATAACTGAGAAAGTTAAAAGAGCATATCTGCAGCACTCTCTCACCATTTTGTCAAGCCAGCCCATGTGTAACCTGGTAATGCAATGTTTCCCAAATACATGCTTTCACCCCATGTCAATTCAAAATGCCAGGACAGCCTGCAACAAGGCTACACTGGAGGCAATGCTGTGGTGGTGTATCCTGTGCCAGCTAAAACAGCCAGTGAGCAGCCTGCTCCAAGGAAAAACAGAGAGAAGGACACCTGCCAAGGTAAAAAGTCCAACCACTTCAATACTCTGAAGACCTGTTTGCCACAGGGTTTGACTTCAATACCCGTGGACCAAGAAAATATTAAGTTGTTTCTGAGGACAAGCATATATATGAGCAAAGGTGCAATTCTTTTATTGGTACTTATCGTGCAACTTCATGGTACTGTGTTTATTATCTGGCCAGCCTATAGCTATGCCATGACTCATCTCCTGGCCACTTCTTCACCTTCACCTCTTCTTCCATCCATGCACTTGCTATCTTTCAAATTCCAGTCCTAAAACACTTCATGTTGAAATACTTTAACGTATTCCTACCCTCCTATGAAGTCAGGTTCCCAAATCAATCAGAAGTTTCTAGACACTGGCCTAAAATCCCTTAGCGTTTCAGTGGTTCTTGGTGATGCTTCACATACTGACTGCACTGTGCACATGCTCCTTGTTTACTGAGGATTTTACATTTGGAAAGTATTTGTTTTAATTCTTGTACTGCATATCATTGCGTGAAACTAATAGTGGCATAGGATGTTACTCTGCTGAAACTGTGCCAGTTAAGTGCTTCACTGAACAAACAGTGAAGTACATTCACTGCTCATTGAGAGCATTTCTTCTGGCAGCATGGCAAAGCTTCAGGAGGAGGGACAGCTGGTAACACCACGTGCCAAACCTACAGCTGGCATTTCATCCCAGCCCAGCTTTGGATTCCAAACTCCATTTTTGGGAACCTCCCCTTTAATTCAAGTGCTGAATTCTACGTGCACAAATCTCCTTACCCAGTAATTTCCAATGCTAAAATAACAAATCAAACATATGGATCAAACAAAAATACTTTCACTCCAGATTGCTTAGCAAAAGACTATGGAAGGTATTTAGTCAAGGTCAAGCTTCAGAGCTTCACTAGCACAGTGAGAAGCTCCAGCACGAGGGGATCCACCACAGCACCCAAAATAGCTGACAGTCAAGGGGCTCTGACAAGGCCCCTGACACTGCCCATGCAAAAACACAGTTATTCCAAACCACATGCAACAAAAAGCAAACAGCATTTAGTAGAACTAAACCCGGTCTTTTCGTTACATCCCACAAAACATTGAAGGCAACTGTTTTCAGGAAAGATGTTAATGACAATGTTTGTACCAAAAAAAATATTAATGTTAAAACTGTGAATCTGTATTGTTCTCAAATCATGCCTGAAATAATAATAAAGTTTTCTTTCTATTGAAAGGAAACATATTCCCTACAAATTATCTGTTTCTCCTTAAAACTAAGAAGTATTCCCTAGAGGTATGTGAAGATTTTGTTTAGTTAGACTGGTAGAACAGAAAAGGACAAGATCCACATGAAACCCTACCTCCACCATACAAAGCTAAGTAGATCATCATGATAAGAGGCTTTAATTAACAGAACCTGTTTATCTTGAGTAGAGTTCATGTACTTTAAAGATGTTACTCAAGTGAAAAAAGTTTCTGATTTCAGCACTCCACATACAGCTCTTTTAATACAGTGAGAAGAATCTAGAAGCTGCCCCATGTTAGGTAAGGGCCCCACTGCTGACCAGAACCAAGCCAATAAGTGATGTTGTTTGTGCCTCTGTGAGAGCATATTTAAGAAAGGGGAAAAAAAAAAACAAAAAACAAAAAACACAATTGCTGCTACACAGCAGCTGGGAGAGAGAGAGGAATGAGAAACAGCCTTGCAGGCACCAAGGTGTACTGGTTTCAGTTAGAACAGAGTTAATTTTCCTCCTAGTAGCTGGTAGAATGCTATGTTTTGGCTTAGGATGAGAAGAGTGCTGATAACACTCCAATGTTTTAATTGTTGCAGAGCAGTGCTTACACCAAGCCAAGGACGTCTCAGCTTCTCACTCTGTCCTGACAGTGGGCAGGCTGGGGGTGCAGCAGGAGCTGGGAGAGGACAGACCCAGGACAGCTGACCCAAACTAGCCAAAGGGGGTATTCCATACCATCTGACGTCATGCTAAACAATATATAGAGGGACCGTGGTGGGACTCGGCTGTCCACCTGAGTAAAACCACTACAACAGTCTGAAAGGGTTTGAACAGATTTCATTCTGTGTCCATTTCATTCACTTTATAAGGCTGCACATTTAAATAAGAATTACTGAGCTGTTTATAACATATGGAAACATACTTCTGTTTTTTAAGCATTACATTTTTCAATCAAAACCTTACTTGAGGAACACTAAAAGTTTGTTTTACTACATTGTTGAAATACATAGAAGTTACAAAAATAAATTGTACTCTTTCCAAAAATGCTCCGCTTTGGAGAGCTATTGCATTGAATTTTTGTTTGTCTATGGATGTTTGACAAAGCCCAACCACGCTGAACCATGGACTTCTGAAAACCTCTGAACAAACCTGCTCATGTAAAGGACTGGGAGATGCACACAGTACTGGTGGATGCAGTTAGGCTTTCCTGGAATTGATGAGGCCATCCACAGGCCTATTCCAAACATATTTTGATTTACTTTTTGGCAGAAAACCATCTGAAGACCATAATAACAAATAAAGATGCTTCTGAAGATCAGTGCTGCTACTTTTTCATCCAAGCACTTCAAAATTCTTCATCAATCTGAACTGAGCAAATGCTGTCTTACAAGGTAGTAGTAAACAGCATTTACAGAAAGACTCATGAAGTCTCTCTCTTAATGGTGATATATTGTACCTACAGCTTATGCTGTGTCACACTTCAGGCCGTTCTAAAATCACTGTATACGTCAGGATTCTAGTTCTCCCAAACACAACACAAGTAGCTGCACAGTAGAAAATCAGTGCACAAAATTCTACTGTTTAAGCTGGGGAGGTATGAAGGACCCCTGAGACAGTGCTCGTCCTTTTCTAAAACAAATTCTAGCAACTTCTTTTCTAGCAACTTCTTTGGCTACAATCACCTTCTACTTTATGAACACTTATGTAAGTGGTCTTATCTAAAAATGTCTTCTGAGTACAAACATGCAAAATAATGACAATGCCCTAGAACTATATAAATAGAGAAGGGAAATAAGAGAAAAAGGTCTTGATGTTCGGCCTTCTTCAAATGTGTGTAATGACTAAAACAACCAGCTTTTAAAAGACCTCAGTAGCTGCTTGTTTTCCTAATGTTGGAAGTTCTTCCAATTTGTCAAATTCTGTTCTCTTGTCTCATAGATCTGAAGAATGAACGATTTTTAATCTGATGATCATAAGATGCTGCTGCAACACTAAATATTTTAAAATCAATACAGATAATTCATCCTCTGAAATTCTAAACACCCAGGAAAATAAGTGAAATAACACTTAATGCAGTCTATGTATGCAACACAAATAACAGATACCAATGAGACCTGTGAATGATACCGATGAGACCAATGAGATCCTTGATTCATCATCCCTGAATGATGAATGAAAAACATCTTTCTGAATCTGCAAATAACAATGTATTTGTCCAAAAGTCCTTCAACCACAAGCATATTATTAAAGACATGATAATGCAAAGACCAACTGCAAAAAACACTAGTCCTTTGTACTAATATTTGGAAGTTTAAACTGACTGAACTTCACTAATATTTTTAGCATAGGATTTTAAGATAGTTTTTTTTTTCTCTATTTAAGGATAATTTATGCAGCCTTTTCTCAGGAAAGTTTCTAATTCATTTCAAGGGAAGAACTGACTAAGAATTCAGACAGAACTGCAGAAATTTGCTATTACTTGCTTTAGGTTTGAGTTAGGTTGGTTATTTCAGTCTATTCTGACAATACTTTTTTAATGATGTAAAAATAGGGGTATTAAGTAAGAGAAATATTTTCTAAACTAAGATATAATTCATCTGTAGGAGGGTACAACTAATATTTAGAAAATGTATTTATAGCTCTCTGGCTCAATAATGGAGTGGAGACAGGCGTACCCAAGAATAACCTGATATTGAAAATGTCACTTTGGCTCATAAGCCATCAACTCAAATAGATCAAAAAGAAGGTAATTTAGTACAAAACAAAGTGATCTTCATACTAAATATAGCTTAAATTTCTAGAATTCACATACTGTACAAAAGTATTACAATATGGTACTGGTTTACCGTATACCACCTCAGTAAACAACAGCCTATAAAGATTTTCTTGAATAACTGTATTTGAAGATTAAGTAACCAGCAAAAGGATCTAAAAATTCACACACAACATTGAAGTTGTTCAGCCTATTAACTATTGAATGGCTAATGCAATCAAAAAATCTTGCCAAGTTACTTAGTGATATATAATAATGGAGGAAAATATTGACAAAAATATTATTGAAGAGACCTAGGCAGTGTGCTTTTTGTGAAAAGTAGATGGCTTCTGAGTTTTGAAAACATATTACAAGAAAATAAATGACTCTAGCTTTTCTTTTTCAATATTTATTATATATGGACATATCTCAATTAGTAGTCTTAATTTCATTTGGTAAAAATCTCCTATTCTTCCAATGGTGTATTCAATTCTACAGCTAAACAATTTGTGAACATTTTGTATGTACGCAGAACTTACTGATAAGCATTAGTTTTACAGAGCACCAGCTAAACAATGTTAATTGCATCATACTAACTCTATTATGGCTGACCAGTTTATTTGGACGTTGGTTAAATTTTATTTTTGCATCATTACTGAAGTCATCAGATGATCCCAGGGAAGACTTCTTTTTTCTTCACAGTAGCACACTGATTGGAAAACACTTATGTCTGGTGGCAGGGTTCTGCATTAATCCACTTATTTAGATAATTAAAAAAAAATTAGAGCTGCAGCATATCCATGTAAGTAGAGAACATACTGTAGGGACACCAAAACACTACAGCTCATATTTACTGTTCAAATATTGTTCACACTGATAGTGTTTACTACATGGTGGATAGGCTACAGTTGTGAACTTATTTGCATGTTATCCTTTGTGAAAATATGTCTGCATCACAAGACACCATAACCTTACCTGAAATACCAAACTCTTTGTCCTGGTTTCAGTTAGGACAGAGTTAATTTTCCTCCTAGTAGCTGGTAGAATGCTATGTTTTGGCTTAGGATGAGAAGAGTGCTGATGCTGATGTTTTAATTGTTGCAGAGCAGTGCTTATACCAAGCCAAGGACGTCTCAGCTTCTCACTCTGTCCTGACAGTGGGCAGGCTGGGGGTGCAGTAAGAGCTGGGAGAGGACAGACCCAGGACAGCTGACCCAAACTAGCCAAAGGGGGTATTCCATACCATCTGACGTCATGCTAAACAATATATAGGGGTGGCTAGCCAGGGGAGGGGGAGCCAGCTGCTCGGGGATAGGCTGGGCATCAGTCAGCGGGTGGTGAGCAATTGCATTGTGCATCACTTGTTTGTACACATTATTATTAGTAGTACTATTATTATTATTATTATTGTTATTATTATTATTGTTATTATTATTATTGTTATTTTCCTGTCTTAATAAACTGTCTTTATCTCAACTCACGGGCTTCACTTTCCCATTTCTCTCCCCCATCCCAGAGAGGGAGGGGGGAGGGTGTGCGAACGGCTGTGTGGTGTTTAGCTGCCAGCCGGGTTAAACCACGACACTCTTACATGGAATAAGTTTGGTTAGTACCCTGAAAGTGGCAAAACAGGATTTAAATGACAATGTAACGGTAGACAAATATCACAGACAAAAGATTTTAGTTTACAGGTGTTAATATTATGTATTTCTAGAACATTAATTTTGCTTTAATTGTTTAGCGGAGGCATTACTACACTGCATATACTGAAAATAAGGCTGACTTCATCCTTTTGAATCTACAGTGCTATCATTTTTCATCCACTGTAATTTAACTAAATACGGAAAAAGTGTAAGTTTTAGATTTGTTTCACTATGTTTAAAAGAGAGACAATACTGCAGTTCATAGACCATATTTTAACTACTCTTTAGAAATCTCAAATTTCTAAGATAAATATGGATACCTTACTTTTACAAGACAATTTATTTCTAGGGAGTAAAGGAAATAGGGGAACTTTTTAACCCATGCATAAGAGGGTGATTAGTTCACAAGTACTTGCAGCTTTGAATGTAATCAACTGTAATAACAACATACAAGTTACAAATTTTTTTTTGTTGAAACCACTTTCGTAATACTGCTATTTAATAACCCTCATAATAGCCGAATTAGGACCCCAACTGAAGTCATTCATCCCACATAAAACAAACATTGCTTTTACTTCTTAGCTTTGTTTTACAAGCTACATTATTTCCAGATGATGCTTAAGGGGCCTAAGAGTTTCAAGAATTAGATTCTTAAATAGACAGCTGCTTTCTATTTACCATATAAATCAAGGATAAATCAAAGAAGAATCTAAATACTGGACTTCATTTAGCCCATTATAGAGCACAAATTGAAAAGGAAAAGGAAAACGAAATACAGAAATCTCATCACACAAATGCAAAGCTTAATTCTCATTATTAATACGAGAGAAAGCCTCATTGACATTTGCAGAACTCCAAGCCTCCATGTAACACTAGCTCTGCACAGCAGGTAAATTTAACTAGATTGGTAAGGAGCCAGGAAGAGTCAGCTCTGACTGGGAACTCTCACTGTACCACCAGGCTTGCTACTGCAGACTTACACACAAAGTTCACTGCATTCATATTGCCAACATGCATTAATTTCTATACCTCAACTAACAAAGCAACAACAGATTTTGGACGGGAGTTTAGAGGATGGCTCTTCAGATACTTAAAGGACTACACTTAAATTACACTACATTGTTTCTATCACTGACAAAATTCCTCCACCATTGAAGTGCTGTTTAAGTGACAGTCCTGCATATGAATTAAATGAAGATATCAGCACTAAATTGATTATTTTTAGATTTTTTCCTAGCTTGTTTAAGTTTCATCTGGATAGAAAAATGCGCTTAATTTTTATAGCCAAAATTCAGAGGAAAAAAAAAAAAGGTAGCCTATGTGGCTAGTAACCACCTTACCAACTCTATTTTCTGTCAATGTTATTCCATTAGAGCAACAGAAGGCTGTAGGTAAAACCCCCATGGACAGTGGTAGCTATCCTGAGAGAAGAACTCTTAGCAGATGGCAGTGGCGGGTGCTCAGAACCATGACCCCTGCCATAGGTGTTGATTGATTTTGGAAATGTGCTCCAAGGAGCTTTCATTTATCTGCTAAGCCTTCAAGCCCACCATCAGTAAATAAGAGTTTGGGCTCCCACTGCCATAAAAGCTCTTGTCCCTGTGTTGCATTAGATGATGCTGAAATAAATTTAGAAACCTAATTAAAACTATGTAGCCAAATACATACCAAAGACCCAAGTGATGATGCATATCAAACCATTTAAAACTAAAACTGATCCTACAGTTTTTTTGTTTGTTTGTTTTTAATTGAAATAGGGACAGAATTCTGAATCCCTGACATAAGCTCACCATAATTCAAGATTCTCTCTCTCTCCCTCCACATATTTAAGGAGAATCCCTCGTTACCAGCTGCAGCATACCAACTGTCAAAGTGCTCAAAAATCATACACAATCCTATGAAATCCTTGAAAAGCAACAGTTTGGGCAGATGGTAGCTCCAACAACAGGTCTGATGTGCTATTTTCTGAGGGAAGTTAGCATGCCTCTGGGTATGCTGCTACATATATTTGTTGCATCATGATATAACAAATGACATTAGGTTGTAATAAATTTACAAAGAAAAATCACTGATATGTTTACTTAAGTAATTTGTCTTTATGTGAACTGAAAGAAGCAAAACAATTATTTTACTACCAGTTTACTTGTTAGTTAAAATTTTTGTCAAATGTGCTTTCACCGAACGTAAGAAAGTCATGAAATTCACTGAACGTCAGAAAGCCATGAAAAAACATTAGTGGGTTTTTCCCATTTCTTCAACCCTGGAGATACTTGTGAACAAGGACAATTTGACAGAAGTGTAGTATTTCAAAATAGGTAATTATTACTATGAAAATAAAGCTCCTGTCCTCCCCTCTGGCTTCTCTTTCCTGCTCCTGAATTGCATCATGTTGACTACAGTTTATCAGGACTTTCCTCTGTAATGGACCAGGAAACTGATCCAGCCTTAAAATGAAACAACTTACTATTTTCTTTTTTAAAGCCCAGAAAACCTCATCAAGAACAATATAAAAGCCAACTGGGTCAGTTCCTTATCCTAGTCCACGAGAAAAATACCTATTGCTTTGCTGTACACTGAAGACCTGATAGCAGTCCCCAGCAGATCCTCACAAGGCCACAAGAAACGTGGTAAGGGAGGCTCCCAGAATACTCTTACCACCATTAAAAATCAGCAGCTCAGGTCAAAAACTTTGCGTTAATGTAAAAAAGAAACACCTGAAAAAGAAACAGCTGAAACACCACTTCTGTTCAAGCCCTCAGAAATTAACATATGCTTATCTCATCTAGAACTCACAAATGGGCAGAGAGGCATGCAAAGGAAGACATGACCGTATGCAACATCTGGAGTAATTCTACATATAATTTAACCTTTGTGACCTGGGTACCATACAAATTCAATTTTGGATTATGAAATGCAAAAAGAAAAATCATTTATACATTACAAAATTTAAAAATAATGAGAAATGTGTTTTTAAAACATATTTGACAAGTCTGAATGAAACCTGTGAAGAGATTATCGCCTACTTGGCAATCCTCCTCTTTGCTGGACACAAACCCAGGCAGAGCAGGCAACATCAGTTTCATCCCTTTCTTAGTTCCACAGGGCGATAGCGGTAGAACTGAGAAATGGAAAAAGAAAATCCTTCTGTCAACAAAGGCTTCATGACTTCAGACGCTTCAGTCATCTCAGTTCAGAGGTTCTTCACTGCAAGTTCCTTATGACATTCTTGCACTAACAAATTCAAGCAAACTGAAACAACTATTCTTATAGACAGTATAAACATAGGCTTTCAAGAGCCATAACTGAATGACAGCTTGCTGCCACTTTTATTTAGATAACTGACTGTTGCAAAGCACGGACAAAAGCACGACAGACACCAGCAGAGTCAGATCATGCTTCACCATTTTATTGCCCGAATAGCCCAACTTTTATAGTGAATTTTACAGGGGTGGACAGTGTTTCACACAAGATTATTGGTCAAAAGCACCTAGACAAACCGTTAAGAAAATAACACCACCTGCAAGAAAAGAACCCCCCCGTTTGATTAGAAGTTAGGAAAACAACCCCCTTTGTGCTTAACGGTCACGTAGGCCTAGTCCTTGAGGCCAGCTGCTGATAACAATATTTTCTGACTTCCTTAATTGGGTGATGTGGGAGTCATTGCCGTGGGAGCTTCTCACAGTTACTCTGGCAGCTTGGTTTGCTCAGCTACAGCAGGCCCTGAGATTTCTAAGGCCTACCCCTGGTTGCTTATGTCCACGTCCTGTATGCCAATTCCCAACAACTGACAATGTCTCAGATTGAGCTAGAACATGAGCAATTTGGAAAAAAAAAAAAAAGGAAAAAAAAGCCATGCATAGAAATATACATTCTTTTCTCAAAATACAGGCAATAAACTTCAGTGATTTTATTCTCCCCTAAAACAATCTTTCCAACTGCTGTTTATTTCCTCCCCTCCATCCCTACATCTTAACAGTGTTAAAAGGGAAGAAATTCAGCAAATCATCTAAATCTCTGGGCAGTGCTCCCCCAGCAGTACTCCATAAACTGCATTTCTCAGCTGTCTCCACCTTTAAGGGGATGACTGCATATATAGAGCACCTTGGTTCTTTTCTTATCTACGGTACAGTTTGCAACTAGTATGCAAAAAAAGACCCAAACTTAACGATCCTTGTGGGTCACTTCCAACTCAGGATATTCTATGAACTTATAAAATAGCTTCAAGCACCAAATTCTTCAAGCACTAAATTCACACACACATCAAAATATATACACATATATACACATATGGAAAAATATGTTTGTGTGAACATATATATAGTGCCCTTACATAAGACATGTGTATCACTACTCTTTCCTCTGAACAGTGGAGATGGAAATTTGTTTGTCTAGAAAATTTAAGGGTCTCTATACATAAAACAATAGAATCATAGAATCATAGAATATCCTGAGTTGGAAGGGACCCTTAAGGATCATCAAGTCCAACTCTTGACACCGCACAGGTCTACCCAAAAGTTCAGACCATGTGACTAAGTGCACAGTCCAATCTCTTCTTAAATTCAGACAGGCTCGGTGCAGTGACCACTTCCCTGGGGAGCCTGTTCCAGTGTGCAACCATCCTCTCTGTGAAGAACCCCCTCCCCACATGTGGCCCAATAGGCCACATATATTCCAAACACAAGGAGTACAGCTGTAAGTTAGTGTAAAAATTTCAGCTCTGTTATCTAGGCATCTGAAGAGGACTGACAATTGGTTGACTAAGACCCCAGGGTGTCTCTGAGGTTAGTTTCATACGACACAGCCTGCAGCAGCAATCCCAGCCTAGGGAGCCCTGTACCCATACACCCAGCCCCAGACACTCACTGCAGCCCCTCAGCACTGCAGGCAGATGCTCAGCTGTGGCACTGCAAATTACGCAGTCATCTCATTGACAACAGCCTCCAAAATGGGGGAGTATGTTACATCCAGATATGTTCACTGATCTGGTTCACATTCCCAGCACAGATGCAGAAGATCACAGAATCACAGAATCACAGAATTTCTAGGTTGGAAGAGACCTCAAGATCATCGAGTCCAACCTCTGACCTAACACTAACAGTCCCCACTAAACCATATCCCTAAGCTCTACATCTAAACGTCTTTTGAAGACTTCCAGGGATGGTGACTCCACCACCTCCCTGGGCAGCCCGTTCCAGTGCCTCACAACCCTTTCAGTAAAGAAATTCTTCCTAACATCTAACCTAAAACTCCCCTGGCATAACTTTAGCCCATTCCCCCTCGTCCTGTCACCAGGCACATGGGAGAACAGGCCAACCCCCACCTCTCTACAGCCTCCTTTAATGTACTTATACAGAGCAATAAGGTCACCCCTGAGCCTCCTCTTCTCTAGGCTGAACAAGCCCAGCTCCTTCAGCCGCTCCTCATAGGACTTGCTCTCCAGGCCCCTCACCAGCTTCGTCGCCCTTCTTTGGACCCGCTCAAGCACCTCGATGTCCTTCTTGTAGCGAGGGGCCCAAAACTGAACACAGTACTCGAGGTGCGGCCTCACCAGAGCCAAGTACAGGGGGACGATCACCTCCCTAGCCCTGCTGGTCACAGTGTTTCTGATACAAGCCAGGATGCCGTTGGCCTTCTTGGCCACCTGAGCACACTGCTGGCTCATATTCAGCCGACTGTCCACCATCACTCCCAGGTCCTTCTCTGCCTGGTAGCTCTCCAACCATTCCTCTCCCAGCCTGTAGTTCTGCTTGGGGTTATTGCGCCCCAGGTGCAGGACCCGGCACTTGGCCTTGTTGAACTTCATACAGTTGACCTCATGGATGGACCAGTACAGCTTAGATTGCTGCAGAGCTGCCCAAGCTACTGAAGACTATTTTGTGACATGACACAGAATGAGGTAAGCTTGGATGGACAGATAGTTAAAACCATCACAGACACCAAAGCAGCCTCCCTTTGGCTGGGAAGCCCACTAAAACCCCATAGCTTTTTAGGGCAGATCAATGAAGTGCCACAAGACCAAAGGAGGAATTTGAACACAAACCAATGCGATTGCTTAAGCTGGAACCTGTCATGACACTGGGGTTAATCATCTCTGAGAAATGCAGCCCCAAGAACTTTATCAATCAAAACAATCAGAAATGTTTAATGCATCCAAAATATGCAGTCCTAACAACTGTGCCCCTACATCATGAGCTCCTACTGATCAAGAAGTGGACCCATGGGAAAGGATCATTTACCATATCAAATCCTCTCCAAGGTATTTGAAGTCTCAGGGGCATTCAGTTGTTCATGCTCATGCAGATGAAAGAGCTTTAAACAACTTGTGTATCATCTTACAGGTCAAACAGGCAGGATCTCCTACTCTAAACACAAACTAGGAGGGGGCTCTTGCTGAGATGTTTCAAGTTCTAAAGCTGCTGATAAATTAAAGGTCAGATAGCAACTTCTGGGAGAGAAATCAGAGCCCTAGAATCACAGATGCTGTGAGGAGCTTCATATGAATTAAGGCATCATAAGGCAGCAAGAATATACTTACCTGCTTGAGAAACCTGGGTGTCTCTGAACAACAAAATGCCTCCAGTTTGTATGGTACGTGTCAGCAATAACAACTAAAAGATGCAGGTTAAGAAACCTGGATAGCTGAATTTAAGTTACTGAACTACTATATAAAATTTTCTTTTCAGGTACTTCTATGCTAGAGTACTATGATATGTGATGTATCAGACAGGCATGTCCTGGTATATGTCTTAACACTCAAAATGAGACAGTTGTTACATTTTCATCCTCAAAAATCCAGAGTAACTGATCAATCAAAACAACTTTTTTAGACAGTATTTTAGTGAAAGTTCAAATGAGTACAAACCAAAGATACTTTGGTAGTACAAAGATATTCAAGTCCTTGGAAGAAGTCTTCTTTTTCTACTGAAGCTAGAGATTTTCCAGTAGCCATGCAATTAAATTACAGAAATGCTGCCTATTTGTGGGTATTGGCTTAGTAAACTGAAAAGAGCGCTGTATGTATACATGCGTTGAGAACATACCAATTTGACCCATGACTGCGGTACTCTCTCAAAGGCTCACTGGGAATTGTTTTCAACCATTTTAGGTATTTTAACATACTGTGGATGCCAAAGCCCTGTTCTTAAAAATAATGTTTTTAACTGTATGATTTAAATATCCTGAAATATAAGTGGCTTGCTGTGGTGCAATTGCCTGAAGTAACTAGGAAAATAAAACCAACATTCACATTTTAAAGAAAATGTCACCCTATTTCTAACCCTGCCGGTTGAATACAACCGAGCATATTTTATTTTCTTTTGTGTTCACATGAATCCTGAGTGAACTGTGTATGGACAGCTGGAGGATGACGAATCAACAGTTTGGATTAATAATGCTATGCTTTACCCTGACCTTGATGCAATTACAAACCTTAAAGGAAACTTAGCTACTGTGGTTGTGCATGGAGCTGAGGAGTTTCACCATGGCATCTAACCATGTATTGTCACAGTATAGCACAATCACTGGAACATCTCAAAACAAAAAGTACCTAAACCTCTCTACTTTATTTCTTCATGGAAACAAAATATTTTCAAAAGATGAACGGAGTTGGAACGATTCTTTAAGAATGGCTGAACTTCAAGGCATGTCTGGCCACACAATACAGATCGGCCGACTGAAATTAAGACAGTTTATGCTGATTCTAACAGACCACAAAATTATAGTACTGATTGTACCAAAATAATTGAACCAAATTTTGATTGCTGGTACAGTTTTACTTTCACCAAACCTATAATTGTGTACTGTCTTTGGGGCTACAGAGGCACAGAATTACTATTTGAATTTATGATCAATACAGAAACATCATCAACTGGAAAGGATAAGAAGCCTCTGCCCCCACAGATACTTGAAAATTAACCAACTCAGCCTCCCGTTGGTCTAACTCCTTCCATCTTCAACACAGGTCCTTACATAATTAAAAATGTGGGACAATGACAAATTCTCTTTAAACCTAGTTGGTCCCTAAAAAGGGTAGAGCTAGTGTTGCACATTAATATCTCCAAAATCAACTCAAAATGTACCACCTTTTTGAGAACTGCTTACACCAGCTGATTAGCATGGTTACATGTGTTGCAGGAAGCACGGCCGAAAGCACGACAGACACACAGTAGAGTCAGATCATGCTCCATTTTATTGCCCGAATAGCCTAACTTTTATAGAGAACTTAACAGGGGTGGACAGTGTTTCACACAAGATTATTGGTCAAAAGCACTCAGACAAACAACTGCAAGAAAACAACCCCACCTGCAAGAAAACAACCCCCTTGTGATTAGCAGTCACATAGACCTTGTCCTTGAAGCCAGCTACTGGTAACAATATTTTTCTGAGTTCCTCAATTGGGCGATGTGGGAACACTGTCATGGAAACTTCTCATAGTTGCCCTGGTAGCTTGGTTTGCTCAGCTACAGCAAGCCATGGGATTTTTGCTGTTTCAAGAAATCCCTCAACATACATGGATGTTCTCTGAAACAATCTCGGCACATGCCACAGGATGCAACTGGGTTATTGGGAACAGGATTAGGTATACTAAATAGCATTGATGCTGAGGTCCTAATGAGTAGAATAACTGCTACTACAGATGACCTAAGGAAACTGGAACGACCAATAAAATCATCCTTATCGGCTTTAGGAGCAAATCAATGGCTTCTATCGGATGTTTTACCCTATTGGGAACAAATTGAGGAAAATGATCATCAATTAATTGTAAATGCCCTTGGAAAAATCCAAGGCAATACCTCCCTTGCCTTGAGCTGCATCCAAGCGCAGTTATGGATACGGTCTGTAGCAGCAGCTATTATTAGAGAGGGAGAAGGAGGAACTTTGCCCAGTGAAAATCGAAAATTGATTTGGGATAATGCTTCAGAATTTGAAAGGGCGTTTCAAGCATGGTGGCAATTAGTCAACTTTACCTATTATGCAGAAAATGATAAAATAGTTGCCTTTATACTTACCATAAGTAATGCCACCTTATACAATGTATAGCCAATCATTGCATTAGGACTCAATCATAATGGAACTATGCTCCTTAGGATAAAGCATAAAGTATGGGCCCATCAAGAGGGAGGAAAGTGGCAAACAATTGATGTTAATGCATGTATTGTGTGTGAACAGAAAGGCTTCATCTGTGAAAGTAACACGCTGGAAGCCCAAGACATTTGTCTTGACACTGATCAAAATATTTGCCACTTTGAGATACATCCTAATGAAACCCTTGAAACTGTACTTGTATATATTGGGAAACACTGTGTTTGCATGAGAACTCATTGTGATTCTATAGTCATAGATAATGCAATGGTAGATACCAGTAATCACTCTAATGTTTGTGTTTGTAATTTTACCAAAATTCTAGGATGTGATTTTAGATACTCAGCTCCTGTCACTTCTTATCAACTTATTGCGTCTAATTATATTCTGCTTCATGAACTGCTGCCTACTCCTATTGGAATGAACCTTGCCTTGGTGAAGAAATTGCTGGTACATGAGGACTTGAATTGGCTGATGACCCAAGTTCGAGAAAATGGACAAAAGACTCTGATTACTGTCCATCATGATGCACAAGAAATACATCGAGTGATGGAAAGAGTAAAGAGAGATGAAAGACACAGTTGGTGGGACACTTTGTTTGGATGGTCATCAGCTGTGTCGTGGTTCCGCTCGAGTGGGCAGCCGAGCTCCACCACAGCCGCTCTCTCACTCCCCCTCCTCAAAGAGGAATGGGGAGAAAATATGTGAAAAGGGCTCAAGGGTTGAGATAAGGACGAGAAAATCACGCAATAATTATTGTAACGGGCAAAACAGACTCAGCATAAGAAGATAGATAGTAAGATTTATTGCTCATTACTAACAAGTGAGAGAAGTGAGAAACAAAGGAAAGAAACCAAAAGCACCTTCCCCCCCATCCACCCTCTTCCACCTCCTCCCCCCGAGCGGCGCAGGGGAACGGGGGAATGGGGGTTATGGTCAGTCTACAGCGCTTCTTCTCTGCCACTCCTTCTCGGTCACTCTTGTCCCCTGTGCTGTGGGGTCCCACCCATGGGATACAGTCCTTGATGAACTGATCTGGCGTGGGCTTCCCACAGGCAGCAGCTCTTCCAGAACTGCTCCAGATATGGGTCCGTACCACGGGGTCCATCCCTCAGGAGGAAACTGCTCCAACCTGGCTCCCCTATGGGCAGCAGCTCCTGCCAGGTCACCTGCTCCTGCGTGGGTTCCTCTCCACGGGCTACAGGTCCGGCAGGGGTCTTCCACAGGCGGCAGCCTCCATCGGTGCAGGGCCACCTGCTCCATCCTGGTCTTCTCCACGGGCTGCAGCGTGGAACCCTGCTCCACTGTGGTACTCCATGGGCTGCAGGGGGACATCCTGCTTCACCATGGTCCTCACCACAGGCCGCAGGGGACTTCTGCTCCGGCACCTGGAGCACCTCTCCCCCTCCTTCTACACTGACCTTGGTGCCGTTCCTCACTCCCTTCACTCTCCCAGCTGCTGTGTGGCGCAGCGTTTTTTTTCCCTGTCTTAAATCTGCTCTCACAGAGGCGCAAAACAACATCGCTTATTGGCTCAGCTCTGGAAAACAATGGGGCCCTTCCCAAACATGGGGCAGCTTCTAGATCTTTCTCACAGAAACCACCCCTATGGCTCCCTGCTACCAAAACCTTGCCACGTAAACCCACTACAAGCTGCCACGGGAATCTTCAACAAGATGTTCTGTTAATACTCATTGCATTATACTTTATACTGACAATTAGTTTGTATGTTAAACTTTTGTTTATGGTGAAATGTTTAGCATCCCTACACAATGTACATACACTCGATA
Source organism: Anas platyrhynchos (assembly GCF_047663525.1). Classification (NCBI taxonomy): domain Eukaryota; kingdom Metazoa; phylum Chordata; class Aves; order Anseriformes; family Anatidae; genus Anas; species Anas platyrhynchos. The sequence goes on along the minus strand of NC_092620.1, from coordinate 994,510 downwards.
AACCTCGTCCCGAGAATGTATGTGATATCCCCGACATATTCCAACTGTCGTGAAGCTTGAGTGACTATAGTCATGGGGTGGATTATGTGGTGCAATTGCCTGAAGTAACTAGGGAAATAAAACTAACATTCACATTTTAAAGAAAATGTACAGCATTGAAGAGGCTTTCAGGGTAGGGCGTAGCTGCATTACCTGAGCGTTCCCTAGGCTTCCAACCTTAGATGCTATCGCGCTGGGGAAACCTGGCGTGCTAGCTGTAAGGAACAGTACGGAGCATAGAGTGGAGTGGAGATACCACGGCTAGGCTCTGTACCAGGTGGGGACTTGATTGTTCTTGTGCACACCAAGACCAATAAACTGCACTTTTTGCTACCCTGAGCCAAGTACCCATCATGTTTTGACAAATGCTGCACCCTAGTGTACTTTTGCTTATTATAATATCATTATAATACCAAAACACACCTCCATCCCAAAAGCTCCCCGCCTCCAAGGTGCGACCACCCCTCACTGAGCATACGCCCTGAATTTCTCAGAGCCTATTACTTTAAACAGAGATGGGAGAACTTTTCACCAATCATAACTAAGATATGCTTGACTAGAGTCACTCAAGCTCCACCTAAAAGATAGAAAATAATATAAATTGGCCCAAGAGAGAGGGGATGTTAGGGAAGATACCACCGTCAGGGGAGATACCATCCCGAGGGAATACAACATCCTTAGGACCTCCTGATTCCTGGAACCAGTAGACAGGATGAGCCTCTCTTCCTTCCCATTGGGACGCCTTTGGGTAAGATTTGAACATTTGGTTATAAATCTCTCTAGAGTCTTTGATCCTTTTAACACATTTATTTCTAGGCTGCGCACCTGTGACACCTGTATATTTCATGCATGATAGCTTGCTTTTGCAGACAGTCACTATCGCCAGCAATCCAAAGAACCTGTGTACCTGTTGCTGTAATAAATCACGCTTGATTGCATTGTTCCTGGCTGTGACAGCTCTCATTAAACGCGACTAGGGCAAGGGTGGTTATATGTTATTGGTGAATCCGTGACTGTGATAGTTCAGTGTTCTGAATCCAACCAGACCCCTAATGGTTAATGCATTATTGGTGAATCCAACCGGACCCCTAACGGTTAATGTGTTGTGAAATGTGTTCATCTGATTTGTGTGAATATGGAACAATGCTAGGGCCGCATGGTATGATGAATGTGACCTTCTGTCTTACATACCCTTGTATAACCACAAGTCTAAGAGAAACAGAGTGGTTAATGTATATAGTTCTTGCATCTTGCAAAGGAATGTTATAGCAATTTGTGTCAATAGAGAGCTTGAAGGGAAATGTATTTGTAGGCTTTTCCTTGAAGTCTCTGATATCTGGGGGGTTTCAGAATAACAGCTATTATGACTATTGCATGGAACACTATGCAAGTCTCTGATATCTGGCCAGAAGATTAAGGAGAAGGGGAAAGCTGAAGAATGACTAAAAGACAAAGCTTGCATGGGACAATGCACAAGTCTCTGACATACAGCCAAGTTGGACAAAGGAGAAGGACAAGAGGGAGGAAGACTAAGAGCCTTCAGCACTAGAGACCCCCAGAGGGACCACCGGAGACTGATACGCATGCGCCAGTAGGAGGGTTTGGATTCCAGAAACTAATTATAATAACCCTGTTTTTTTTTTAGAATAATGAATATGTATTAGCCTAGGAGCATAAAAATCAGCTGCTTGATGTAACTGGTGTGCATCTTGGTGGAGCAGAGACTCCTGGCGCACCCACCGCTCTTTGCTTATCTCTATTCCTTTAATAAATTGTCAACTTTGATTGTAACCCTATTTGGGACTTAGCCATTTATTACAGCGTTATTGGTGAATTCTGTGATTGTGATAGTTCAGTACCCTGAATCCGACCGGGCCCATAACGGTTAATCAGCTACACCCCTTAATGCAACACTTGCAAATTGCAAGTTGACAGGGTACAGTAAGTCTCTGAGCTATGAATAGCTGTGGTTTTGTTTTGCCATTTGTAAGTGCATTTTTTTTTTTAAAAGAAGTTTCAGACATGACATTATTCATGCAGGTTCCTGTATTTTGGCATTGGTGGTTACTTAGTTGTCACACATTTTGAAAAACCTTGCAGATTTAGGGATGCACCACTTCTAATTTGAAGCACCTTCTAAAACACTAAGTTCAGTACTGACATAATCGGGAAGTGAAGAGTCATTCGAATCAAGGGAACCTCTTAAGGACTGCATGGCTTGCTTCAACACCTTGTTGTGCTTTTTAGACAACAACAAAAAAAATAAACTGGAGAGGAAAAAAAGGAACAAAACACATTAAAATAAATTCACAATAATGGTCTGAGATAATTAGATTATCTAGTCAGAAGAGATGAATTACTGTATACACAAACCTGAACGTGCAGATTTATAAAATGCAATGTACAATAGTTGTATGTGTGTATAAATATATACATAAATAAAAAAACATCTGGAATAAGCAAAACAGAATTTGAATTTGAGATATTCTAAAAAATAAATTAAGAAGATCCTATGTTTATAGTTAAGTTCTTAAAAGTCAAACTTGAACAGAATGAATGGTATACATACAATTTTAGTTCATAACTTGTATGTATTCATTAAAATCCAATTTCCGAGCACAGTATATCATGCAATATATTTATTTTCTTTAATAATCTTGAATATTTTTCATTTCAATAGCCTAATTGCTTAGCATTGGAAGAATCCAAGTACATGACAGAGGCTTTGGTTATTTGGTGGCTGAGATTTTACATGTCACTAGTACATATTCTTTTCAATTTGCTTTTAGCTCAAGTCAAGGAACAGAGCATTATATTAGCTTTATAAACAATCTGTGAAATCAGAGGTCCATATGCTGTGGTGGTTTTACTCAGGTGGGCAGCTGAGCTCCACCACAACCGCTCTCTCACTCCCCCTCTCCTCAAATAGGAAGGGGGAGAAAATACAACACAGAGAACTTGAGGTTTGAGATAAGAATGATTTAATTAAAGGGAAAGGGAATGGGGAGAAAAAGAAACAAAAGGTGACTCCAGCCCAGACAGACCCAACACATATGCATACAGAGAAATAAAGATTTTTGTTCATGCATTTTGAAAAAAAGGCAATGCCTTTTTTTCTAAATTATATTCATTTCATTAAACTAGCAATCCTAAATCATTAAAAAATTATTTCCAGCTGTGCATGTACTTTTAACTATAAGACATCATAAGATAAAACTGAATATTCAAGACCAAATATGGGTTGTGGTGCTTCACAAATACAAAACAGGGCAGAGCTCTCCTGCGGTAATCCTATGATTTAAGTTGAGTTTGGGAAAGATGGCAGTTGCATTTATAAAACAATAAGGCTACACAAAAATAAAATCTGTAGAATTCACACCAATGACTGAAATAATGGGGCTTGATGGATTGTGTTAGGAATGTTTTAACAATTCGTGTCCATAAAGAACAGTCCTGTCTGCCTCTGGGCCCTGCACTGGCAATTTAATTCTTGAACCACAGATGCATTGTGTCCCAGTCTCCCCCTCATTCTAGTCAATTTATCAAGTCTTCAGAAAATACTCCTTAAATTTATGAATCTGTCTGCTTTAGTTGTTCCGAACTTCTATTTCTAACAGATACAGCCTTTTCTTTGTCTTTGTCGAGATTAACTTAACACTGCTATAGGTGTGACTGTCCCTGTGAATGGCTGGTGAAGAATGTTTTAATTACTGGTGAGGTGTCAATAAGAAAGCTATTTGTGTTTGTATGAAGTCTTTGATGTCTGGGGGTTTCAGAACAACTGATAACAACTAGTGACTGTTATGGGATACTATGCAGGCCTCTGATATCTGGCCAGGTGGCCAAGAGTTTAAGAAGAAGAAAAAAAAGAAGCTGAAGGACGGCTGGGAGACAAGACCTGCAGAAAATGTTCTATAAACTTGATACAGTGCCAAAGGAGTACAAAGGGGAAGGACGAGAAAAAAACTTGGAGAGGAAGATTACGAGCCTTCAGCATGAAAGACCCCTAGAGACCCCCAGAGGAGACTGATGCGCATGCTCCAGTAGGAGGGACTGGACCCCGGAAGCTAATTATAATAACCTGTTTTTTTTAGAAGTAGTAATGAATATGTATTAGTCTAGGAGCATAAAAATCAGCTACTTGATGTAACTGGTGTGCGTCCTGGTGGAGCGGAGACTCCCGGTGCACCCAGTGCTGTTTGCTTACCTCTATTCTTTTAATAAATCCTATTTTTTTATTTAATCCTATTTTGAAGAATGAGCCATTTCTAACAGATTGGTTTGTCAGATGTCAAAAAAACACCACATGTGGAAATAAGGAAATACCTCTGTGCACATGGATGCTCATTGCAGACAGTATCATTTCACATATAAGGAGAATATAACTCAACTGCAAAGGTGCAAGTGAACTGAAAGAAGCAGAAGCAGTGGACAAAAGACAACAGCTAGTGCTTAGCAGCTTCAAGCAGTCAGATAGTTCTGTAAAACTGCTGGATATCTACAACACTGTTTTCAATTTAGGGATAACCCATAGAGACAGAAATGCAAGCAGATGAAACTACCTTGTAAATTTGGAAAGGAGAAGGCTACAAGTGGGTTCATCCCATGACTATCAACAGAGGGTACAATAAAAGCAGCAAAGCACATTGCAGGCAGAAATTCCCACAAAACTGTATTCAATCTGAAGTCTGTTTTTCCCCAAAATATATCCAGAGCAGTAGCGGACTCCTTGTTCACCAGATTCAGTTTGACAATAAAGTCAGTTCAATAAATAAAAAAAAAATGGTAAAATACTACTTCAGTGTTATATTCTAGTGTGTATTTCTTGGAACTAGAGAGTAACTTCAGTTCTGAGTGATGTGCTTAGAAAGCTTTTCTGCCTCAAGAAATGATAGAATTTGAAGTACTCTTTATTTTCAACTGAAAGAATAACATTAATATTGAATCCTTTGCAGCCTTCAGAGTAGATTCTCAGACTATCAGTGCTTGTCCCCTCATTGCAAGCCAAGAGTTTCTGGAAAAGGTTTTTTCAACACTTTTCAGCATTGCAAGGAATTAGTTATGCTTCTCAAGCCCCAATCTTACATCTTGAGAACAAACTCAATAAATCCCACTATTTTCCAACACCTCTTCAGTCAGATATTTCTTAGAACAGATTAACAGCTTACGTTTGAGGACAACCTTCGCTGCACTTAAGACAACTAGTTGGCCCCTACAAGAGCCCTTGGCTATGTTGTACCATCCTCAAGGTTCAGCCAGAGTATGCCAGTGGGAGAAACAGCCTTGAGACTGCACAGCCAAAAGTGGGGCTGGTAATGCTGGTACCCGACTTTCTTGCGGGGGTGGGGATAGCCTCAGCTGGACTGATAGGGCAAGAATCCCGGATGAGATTAGAAAGCAACTCTTCTCTGTGCTGGTTATAAGGCTTGAGAAACAGTTAGAGTTTTTATGATAAGATAACACAATGTATTTGATGTCATGAAAAGTGGAATCCTGTTTTTTCCTTCATGCTGTCCAACAAAGCCTTGACAAAAAATGTCAACCTTCCACTAATTCACAGTTATTAGTCAAAAGCACCAATCACCTGTTAAATGGGGAAGAAGCAACACTGAAATAAAAGAGATTAACAGGATTTCCAGGATTTTCCTTTCAGCTACTCTATTCAGACTGAAATTTTTGTTCAAATTAAAATTTGGATTTGCAGACTGGTCCTTTGCCTGAAACCTTTTAGAATCACTGGTATTTTTGAAGGCTCAGATTTCAGAGATACTGCCATCAGCACCATCTAGTGCTGTGGAGACAGAATAATTGGTTAAAACCAACCTGGTGATGCTTACAGGGTGTGCAGCCAGAACAGGTTAAATCTGGTGTCTGCTTAAGATGATACTATCAATTCCACAAAGAGGAAGATGACAGAATTTGGATGAAATACAATTTCCAACAGGTAGCTTTTTTTTTCCCCAAAAAATAAATAAATCATTTTGGCTCTAAAGGAAATGTAAATAAAACAAAGAATTGGGATCAGATTTTGAAAAGTGTGTTTATTCAATACATCTGAAGAGAAGAATGAACATACATTAGTATTCTGCATGGAACTGGAAAGAACAAATTTATTTTCTTGGGCAGAATGGAGAGAAGTGTGAAAAAAAAGAAGAAAGGATAGAAGAATATTTCTTGATATACTATTTTTGCTTCCTCTTTTTTTTTTTTTAATTAAGTGTAATGCAATTAGAGCAGGTTGCTTGTTTACTGCATAAGCAAGTCCTTTGTAGCTGATTCAATTTAGCTGATTTAATTAAGGGGGTAAGCTCTATTATACATTGTCTTTGGCACTGGGGCTTCCCCTTGCAAAGTTTTGCTTTCCTGCCACAGCTCATCACCTTTGCACCTGTGCTGAAACACTTTGTTGTGGGACTGTTGCCCAGAACACCAATATTCAGGTTTAAAAAAAAAAAAATCAGTTCTCTTTACAAATCAGTTGCCCTTTCCAGAACACAGCCCCTTAGAGGAGTCAAACTGACACAGCAGTATGAGCAGTATGAGGGCAGGGACACATAGGCAGGAACTTTCCATACTGAGAATGAAAACATAGCACAGAACCATGCCCAGAGAGCATGAGAGGAAGAGTGAACTGCAAACTCTCAAAGAGCTCTGAAGAAACAGTACAGCTAGACAGAGAAAAAATGAAGGCCAAATACTGTGATTATTCACTGAATTCAGAACTCCAAAGGAAGCAGCACTGCCAAGATGGGTGTAAACTTCACCACCAAGTGCTTCACTTACAATTCCTCTATCTGTAGCTCTGAATATGAACCTTGACAAATATGAACTTCATTTCTGAAGTATCAGAAGTAATTTCATGAAATTTAGCTTATTGAGGTCTTCTATCATAGATAAATGTTGCCTTCTAAAGGAGGTGCTTGGTTTTGATGTAGTCACATCTTCAGTGTCTGCAAGGTTTTAGGTTGCTGTGTTTTGTTTTGTTTTTATTATTATTATTATTTTTATTTTTGAGGTATGAATAATGCAATTAAAAAATGGGAATAGATGTTTTACATAATGTCAAAGTTGATCTCATCCCCACTCTAGGGTACACAGGACTAGTGGCAATTCACAAACAGGTAGAAATTAAGACTGTCTCCCAAATTTCCCTCACATGTCTTAGTCACACTTCTTTTTTTTTGCACCACTAAAACCAGGTACGCATATTTTTCAATTTGATCTTTCCAGTCATGTGGTCCTAGAGGGCAGCTTCCACAGATTGACAAGAACATGGAGTTTTCTACCAGAATACTTCTCCTGTTTGTCTTTTTCATCAACTGTCAGAGAGGCTATGGAGCTAGACAGCCCTTTGATTTCACCCATTCTAGACAACTTATACTAATGATAAATTATGTTCAGAACAATGAAAATGCGTTAGTACCTCAACCCAACTCTCACTCACAGCAGTGCTTATGGACCAATGTTTAGCAAACAAAACAATAGGTTGGAATAATACCTAGATTAAATAATAGCTGGCATCTATTCCGGACCTTCAAATCATACCATGGATGAGCTGAACAACTGAGGATGACTCAAGTCTGAATGACAATCTCAAGTCTTGTACTTCTGATTTTTAGGAATTATGAAAATACTGCTTTCTTAACTCCTATAAAGATAAAACATTCATTTTTAATTTAATCCAAGGCTGAACCTCAACCAATAAAGAAATAATTACAGACTAAACGGTAATGGTTGCTTAAACACAAGTCATTTCATTATGTGCTATTTGTACACACAATAAAATGCAAACCAGAAATATATGAACTTAATGCTTTCAACAAAGCCAATTCCAAACAGTGCAGGGATCCAAAAAAATGCCAATAATGGGAACTCATTTAACAACTTTCCTCTTGGTCCACCAAAAGTCACAAGACAACAATCAAGAAAAAATCATAAGCATCTGCAATTTCTGCAGGAAGTCTAATTTACAGCAGATTGAAACAGCTTACAAAGTATACTTCTCATGTACAAAAAATGAATGCATAAAATTGAAGAGTTTTTTTAAACAGTTAAAAAAGATAAGGGAATTAAAATTAGAAGTTGAAAGTAAATCCAAAGATAGTAATTGCCAAAAACTGGCACAAGGGGAAAAAATGACAGAAGTGGTGACTAGATTTAAAAATATGTGTTTTTTTGTCCCTTATACACATTAAATTGTCAATTACTGCTGCATTAGCAGATGAAAACAATGGACCTCAAAAGAATAATGAAAAAAAGGGGGGAAATGTGTCCCATAAATATTTCCATTATATAAAGGAAAAATGGTCATATTCATTCAAAATGATAAGCAAATGTTTTTCAGCAAAACAATATAATTACAGAACAGCTAATAAAGGCAGACAGTTAAATAGACAGATCTGGTAACTCCTATATACAGAAGTAAAACATTCCAGAAAGCTTCTCTACAAGGCCATTCTTGTAGACTGTCAATCAGTCTTGGAGCTTTCTCAAAGCATCATACAATAAGAAGGAAAGGTACAGATGTAACTTATTTTAAGAAAGTAAATAGGATGACCCAAGATAATTACATGCCAGTTAATCCAGAGCATAATGATGGAACAGCTATCATGAGATTCATTCAGAACAGACCTTGCCAAGCTCACTCAATTCTTTATAATGAGACTAGAAATAAAATTAAACAAGTCATTACTCTTGTTGTAACAGGGTTCTAGATGTCATTTACATGTCTTCGTTCCACATGGGATTTTTTATTAAGAAACTAGAATGACAAAAAACAACATGACATACGTTAAATGAACAGGAAGTCAGACATCTGAACAGTCTGAAAAATCTTCAAATTTCAGTCTTGAAATAATTTTTCCTATTAGGAGTAAACATTAATTTATTAAGCCAGAAAATATACCTCTCAGTGAAACACTAAAGCAAATAAATTACTTGAGAAAAGATGAAAGTAATCTGACCAAAACACAAAAATATGCACGTAGAGAAAATAATTTGTTAACAGAGAATCCTTCAAGCTATCAGAAGAGAAGAACAAGTGTTGGTGAAACAGAAACTGGTTGCATTGGCACAGTTCTCTTACTCAGGTGGCTGAAACCAGGCTTGAGGCATGATACATTCCCCCTTTATACTGCACAGGCTCCCACGAGGGAAGCTGGTGCATCTCTGCTGCTACATGTGGTGAGCAGGACTGTAGCACCCCAAAAGTAAAGGCCACTGGTGCTGCACCTCTGTCTTCATGCTACAATTCTTGTATCAGCATGCTGACATATCAGTACTGTTACAGGCAAGAGACATCTGTCACTTGTGCCCTCTTGTGTTGGGTCTGTCTGGGATGGAGTCACATTTCCCTGAAGCAGCCCACACAGTGCTGTGCTCTGCACTCGTAGCTGGAACAGCACTGATATCACTCCAGTGTTGTGTCTATTGCTGCATAGTGCTGACACAGCATCAGGACTACCTCCAAGCCCCCAAGAGCCAGCAGGCTAGGGGTGGGCAAGTGATGGGGAGGGGACATCGCCAGGGCAGCTGACCTAAACCAACCAAAGGGATATTCCATAACACCTGATGTCACACTCAGCAATAAAATTTCTCCCCATTCCCTTTCCCTTTAATTAAATCATTCTTATCTCAAACCTCGAGTTCTCTGTGTTGTATTTTCTCCCCCTTCCTCTTTGAGGAGGGGGGGAAGTGAGAGAGCAGTTGTGGTAGAGCTTGGCTGCACACCCAACCATCGCACCTCTTTTGTAATTAAGACAACAATGATTGAAGAAAATATTCAATTTCATAAACCTACAGCAAATTTTGAAGATGTTTAGCTGTGCATTCAGACAGACAGGCAGTGACGTTTGTTTGGCATATAGACAGGAAAATTTATGTCAGAGATTACCCACTTGATGGCCTGGGGTCACAACACTCCAGAGCTCCCATTGCTCAGAAATGTCAGACCTCTAAATAAAACAAAACTAGGGAAGGTTTGAAAGACACACTGTCAGAAAGGTATATTTCAATGCAGTATTTTAGATATTCTGGAAAGAAATAATCTGAAAAAATACTGAAGTGGAAAAAAAGACGCAACTTGGGGAAAAAGACGAGAACAACCTTTTAAGGTGAAAAATCAAAAGGAGTCAGTCATGAGGACAGTGGAGGTGGGGAACAAGGAAAAAGCACCAGGGAATTTGGGGATTGCATGGATACACACAGCACAGGCAGAAATAAAATAATGAAGTAAACTTGAATGGGATACTGCTATTAGCAGCAAAGGTAGGAAAAAGTAGGAGAGAAAGATTCGGGAGGAAAGACGAGAACCTCAATACTCTCTAAGTGTATAAATTAAGCTCAGACTGATATGATGGTGCAAAGAAAGACAAGGAAACCTGAAAGAAAGGGTCACTGTCAGAGTGGCTGACTATTGAGTGATGAGCAGAGGAAGGTCAGATGAAGTTAGACACAAGAAAAAGCAAGAAAATGAAAAGGGATTGAATCTCTCCCAGTTCAAATATCTATTAAGCTTCTGAAGGAGAAAAATTTTCCATTACTTGAATCACAGAATCACAGAATCATCTAGGTTGGAAGAGACCTCCGAGATCACCTAGTCCAACCTCTGACCTAACACTAACCAGTCCTCCACTAAACCATATCACTAAGGTCTACATCTAAATGTCTTTTAAAGACCTCCAGGGATGGTGACTCCACCACTGTTGCAGGAAGCACGGCCGAAAGCACGACAGACACCAGTAGAGTCAGATCATGCTCCATTTTATTGCCCGAATAGCCTAACTTTTATAGAGAACTTAACAGGGGTGGACAGTGTTTCACACAAGATTATTGGTCAAAAGCACTCAGACAAACAACTGCAAGAAAACAACCCCACCTGCGAGAAAACAACCCCCTTGTGATTAGCAGTCACATAGACCTTGTCCTTGAAGCCAGCTACTGGTAACAATATTTTTCTGAGTTCCTCAATTGGGCGATGTGGGAACACTGTCATGGGAACTTCTCATAGTTGCCCTGGTAGCTTGGTTTGCTCAGCTACAGCAAGCCATGGGATTTTTGCTGTTTCAAGAAATCCCTCAACAATTCCCCCTTCTTCTTTTGAGCAAACCAAGCCCGACACAGCAGTTTTACAAGTGACTCTATAGCTATACTTACAACACACAACGATGATTACCACCACCATAAACCAAATCCTTAATCCCCTTGTGACTAAACCCAGCAACCATCTACACCTTGTTTCAAACAAGTCAGTGAACCATTGATTGAAAGGATTGATACCATACTGAATCTTTCTCATATGCTCTTTCAGGAAAGTAATGGATTTGTGAATTGACTCATTATGATCAGAAAGGTTTAAACAGTACATTCCCTTAAAGTCCTCACACCCATTCCTTTGAGCCAAAAGCAAGATGTCAATAGCAGCTTGATCCTGTAAAAGCAGATGTCGCAGACTATTTTGATCTGGTAACATCTCCTCAAGTATCTCTGTCGTGGCATAGGCTTGCCTCTCGGCCCAGCATACCAATTTTTCTAAGTTGTTACGTGCGGCCGCAGATGCCACTCCGGGCACTGAAATTGCTAATGCCGCTCTAGCTGCAACCCCACACAATTCAACATTATCATTGCAATCCGATGCAAGCAATGCCCATTTATGTCTGGTGATCTCACGCAACTGTAACAAGCTAGGAGCAAATACAATGAGTTTATCTAAGTAACATGGACATCTGATAGCATTTGCAGGGTGTCCTGGTTTCAGTTAGCACAGAATTAATTTTCTTCCTAGTAGCTGGTGGAATGCTGTGTTTTGGCTTAGGATGAGAAGAGTGCTGATAACACCCCGATGCTTTAATTGTTGCAGAGCAGTGCTTATACTAAGCCAAGGACATCTCAGCCTTTTGCTCTGTCCTGCCAACGGGCAGGCTGGGGGTGCAGTAAGAGCTGGGAGGGGACAGACCCAGGACAGGTGACCCAAACTAGCCAAAGGGGTATTCCATACCATCTGACGTCATGCTAAACAATATATAGGGGTGGCTAGCCGGGGGGAGGGGGCCGGACTGCTCGGGGTTAGGCTGGGCATCGGTCAGCGGGTGGTGAGCAATTGCATTGTGCATCACTTGTTTGTACATACTATTACTTTCGTATTATCACCATTGTATCATTATTATTATTATTGTTATTATTATTTTTGTTATTATTATTTTCCTGTCTTATTAAACTGTCTTTATCTCAACTCACGGGCTTCACTCTCCATTTCTCTCCCCCGTCCCAGAGAGGGAGGGGGGAGGGTGAGCGAACGGCTGCGTGGTGTTTAGCTGCCGGCCGGGTTAAACCACGACAGCCTTTTTGGCGCCCAACGTGGGGCCCGAAAGGTTGAGATAACGGCAGATCTGATCAGAGTGTGTTAAACTAAAATTGGTGTAAGGATTAGACCTGCTTAATAGTCACTTGTCATGATGCTGATTGCTTTAATCTCAACTCTGCTGCGCCTGTTTTCCAAATTGAGTATTATAGTACATTATTTTCCGTATTTTCTCTCTGTAGTGTTGTTTATCCTCTCTGGGCCCTGGTTTCAGATCATTATGGTACTGAGTATTATAGCAATGGCTTATGAGACGATAAGATATCTGGTCATGACTCTAACTTGGTATTCATACTCAGTAACATCGTGGACTCTGTACTTTGGAAACAGTATCTTGGGAACTATTAGCAATTATACCTATTGTTTTTCTCCATTAGAGAGTCAGTCTGTGGAGGGAAAAGGGGAAGATAATTTTTCTTACTTGATTACTCTCCCTTTCTCCTTCACCACCCCTGTATCCTCCTGGATCACTCTGCCTTCTCCCTCAAAATATCTGCCTTCCTCCTTCACCACCCTCTTATCCCCTGAGCTTGTCAAAATAGCTCTCCAAGATATTGAATATTATTGGGATACTCGGAATACCATAGTCTTGTTGTTCTGCCTCATGAATGCACTTCAGATTCTGCTTAAAGTTAAACAACTACTTGGGGAGCTCATCTGGAGATCTGCCCGGGGGCAGGATAGTTGTGGGTGGCAGGGAGTATGGGTGGATATGGGCAGGCATCTAGAGCAGTTGGCACCCCCAGTGTGTTGGAAATTCACCCCTGAACAATGGCAAAATCCTCAAAAACTGGCAGAATGCTTGAAAAAAAGGTGTCATGATGCTGGCAGTTCCAAAGTAACACAAATCATTGTAACGTGCTGGGGCCTGGCTCATGCCTATCGAGCTGCCATTGATACTGCTATCAACTTAGTGACAGACCCTGCGGCCACTCCAAGCCCTGTGACAGATCCAACGGCCACTGTGACCCCTACGGTGGACTCGGCAGCCGCTCCAGATCCGGTTCCTGCAGCCGCTCCAGATCCGGTTCCTGCAGCCACTCCAAATCCAGTTCCTGCAGCCGCCCCAGTCCCAGCACCTGCAGCCGCCCCAGTCCCAGCTCCTGCAGCCGCTCCAGCTCCAGCTCCTGCAGCCGCTCCAGCTCCAGCTCCTGCAGCCGCTCCAGTCCCAGTTCCTGCAGCCGCTCCAGTCCCAGTTCCTGCAGTCGCTCCAGTTCCAGCTCCGGCCGCTACTCCAGTCCCAGTTCCTGCAACTGCTCCAGTCCCAGCTCCTGAAGCTGCTCCAGCTCCAGTTCCTGAAGCCGCTCCAGCTCCAGCTCCTGTAGCCGCTACAGCTCCGGTTCCTGCAACTGCTCCAGCTCCTGTGGCCGTGTCAGAGAAACGAGCTGTAGCAGTGCAAGTTGACCCTGCAGAGGGTATTCCAATCCCTGTAACGGGGTCAGAGAAACGAGCTGTAGCAGTGCAAGTTGACCCTGCAGAGGGCATTCCAACCCCTGTGGCAGACCCTGTAACAAAGTCAGAGAAACGAGCAGTAGCAGTGCAAGCTGCCCCTGTAGAGAAGGTGAAAATATGGTATAGAAATTCAAGTCGTTTAGAACGCAGAGAGTCTTCTGCCAATCCAGGTAAGGCTTCTGCCAAAACTAAGTATAGAGATGACGAAGATGATGACGACGCTGGGCCATCAAGGATTCAGGAGGAGGAAGATGAGGATGCCGAAAAAGCAACAGTAACTACCCGAAGCCTAAACGAGCGCGAGCTACGAGATGTGCGAAAAGATTTTGGTCGCTGTATAGGTGAGCAGCTTGTCACCTGGCTGCTCCGGTGCTGGGACTCTGGAGCCAATTGTGTGGAATTAGACGGCAGGGAAGCCAGACGGTTGGGATCCCTTGCTCGAGACGCCGGCATTGACAAAGCAATTGCAGATGGAGCACAATCCACCAGCCTCTGGAGGCGTCTCCTCTCAGCTGTGAGGGAAAGGTATCCCTTCAAGGAAGATATTTTATGTCTACCAGGCAAGTGGACCACTATGGAGAAGGGAATCCAGTACCTGAGGGAATTAGCCGTACGGGAAGTGATTTATGAGGATCCAGACCTCAGACAAACATCCAAAGATCCAGATGAAGTCAAGTGTACACGACCCATGTGGCGGAAGTTTGTACGGAGTGCACCATCATCATATGCCAGCTCATTGGCAATAATGGCCTGGAAAGAGGATGAGGAACCCACAGTGGATGAAGCGGCTAAACAACTCCGGCAGTACGAAGAAAGTCTCTCCTCTTCCTTACAGGCCTGCGTCTCAGCTGTGGAGAAACTTTCTGAAAAGGTTCACCAACTTGAAGAGAATCTATTGTCCTCCCCACCTGAACCAACCAATGCCCACCGACCAAAAGAGAACACTTGGGAGAAACTTTCTGAAAAGGTTCACCAACTTGAAGAGAGATTATTCTCCTCCGCACCTGTACAAAGCAGTGTCTCAGCTGTCAGGGGTAGGCGTTCACCCACACAAGGAAGACGATATGGTGGGTACTCACCCCGTGCCACCCTGTGGTTTTACTTACGAGACCATGGAGAGGACATGAGAAAATGGGATGGAAAATCTACCGCGACCCTAGAGGCACGGGTACGTGAGTTGCAAAAGAAAACAATCAGGAAAAAAGGATTCTCCGAAAAGTTTGCTGCTCCAACTTCCAGCAGACAATCCTTCAAACACAGAAACGAAGAAGATTCTGACCAGGATTAGGGGGGCCCTGCCTCCAGCCAGGGGGAGGAAAGGGACAATCGAGTTTATTGGACTGTGTGGATTCGATGGCCTGGCACATCACGCGCACAGAAGTATAAGGCTTTAGTAGACACCGGTGCACAATGTACTATAATGCCATCGAGCTATAAAGGACCAGAGCCCATCTATATTTGTGGAGTGACAGGAGGATCTCAGCAGTTGACTGTATTGGAGGCTGAAGTGAGTCTGACTGGGAATGAGTGGGAAAAGCACCGCATTGTGACTGGCCCGGAGGCTCCATGTATCCTTGGCATAGACTATCTTAGAAGAGGATATTGCAAGGACCCAAAAGGGTTCCGGTGGGCTTTTGGTATAGCTGCCTTAGAGACAGAGGGCATTAAACAATTATCTACCTTGCCTGGTCTCTCACAGGACCCCTCTGTTGTGGGGTTGCTGAGGGTCGAAGAACAGCAAGTGCCAATCGCTACCACAACTGTGCACCGGCGGCAATATCGCACTAACCGAGACTCCCTGATTCCCATCCATAAGCTAATTCGTCAATTGGAGAGCCAAGGAGTGATCAGCAAGACCCATTCACCTTTCAATAGCCCCATATGGCCAGTGCGAAAGTCTAATGGCGAGTGGAGACTAACAGTGGACTATCGTGGCCTGAACGAAGTCACGCCACCACTGAGTGCTGCAGTGCCGGACATGCTGGAACTTCAGTATGAACTTGAATCGAGGGCAGCCAAGTGGTACGCCACAATTGATATCGCTAATGCATTTTTCTCCATCCCTCTAGCAGCAGAGTGCAGGCCACAATTTGCCTTCACTTGGAGGGGAGTCCAATATACTTGGAATAGGCTGCCCCAGGGGTGGAAACACAGCCCTACCATTTGCCATGGGCTGATCCAGTCTGCGCTAGAGCAGGGGGAAGCTCCTGAACACCTGCAGTACATCGATGACATTATTGTATGGGGTGACACAGCAGAGGAGGTTTTCGAGAAAGGGAAGAAAATAGTCCAAATCCTTCTGAAAGCCGGTTTTGCCATAAAACAGAATAAAGTCAAAGGACCTGCACGAGAGATCCAGTTTTTAGGAATAAAATGGCAAGATGGACGTCGTCAAATCCCAATGGATGTGATCAACAAAATAACAGCTATGTCTCCACCAACTAACAAAAAAGAAACACAGACTTTCCTAGGTGTTGTGGGGTTTTGGAGAATGCACATCCCAAATTACAGTCTGATTGTAAACCCGCTCTACCAAGTAACCCGTAAGAAGAATGAGTTTGAATGGGGCCCTGAACAACGACAAGCCTTTGAACAAATCAAGCAGGAAATAGTCCATGCAGTAGCCCTTGGGCCAGTTCGAACAGGACCAGATGTAAAGAATGTGCTCTACACTGCAGCCGGGGAGAACGGCCCCACCTGGAGCCTCTGGCAGAAAGAACCTGGGGAAACTCGAGGTCGGCCCCTGGGGTTTTGGAGTCGGGGATACAGAGGATCTGAGGCCCGCTATACTCCAACTGAAAAGGAGATATTGGCAGCATATGAAGGAGTTCGATCTGCTTCGGAGGTGGTCGGTACTGAAGCGCAGCTCCTCCTAGCACCCCGATTGCCGGTACTAGGTTGGATGTTCAAGGGAAGGGTCCCCTCTACGCATCATGCAACTGATGCTACATGGAGCAAGTGGGTTGCACTGATTACTCAGCGGGTTCGAATAGGAAACCCCAGTCGCCCAGGAATATTGGAAGTGATCATGGACTGGCCAGAAGGCAAATACTTTGGGATATCATCAGAGGAGGAGGTGGGTCGTGCTGAAGAAGCCCCACTGTACAACCAGTTGCCAGAGAATGAAAAGAAATATGCCCTGTTCACTGATGGGTCCTGTCGTATTGTGGGGAAGCATCGGAGATGGAAGGCTGCTGTATGGAGTCCTACGCGACGAGTTGCAGAAGCTGCTGAGGGAGAAGGTGAATCGAGTCAGTTTGCAGAAGTGAAAGCCATTCAGCTGGCTTTAGACATTGCTGAACGAGAAAAATGGCCAGTTCTCTATCTCTACACCGATTCATGGATGGTAGCAAATGCCCTGTGGGGATGGTTACAGCAATGGAAGCAAAACAACTGGCAGCGTAGGGGCAAACCCATCTGGGCTGCTGCATTGTGGCAAGATATTGCTGCTCGGGTAGAGAACCTGGCTGTGAAAGTACGCCACGTAGATGCTCATGTGCCCAAGAATCGGGCTACTGAAGAACATCAAAACAACCAGCAGGTGGATCAGGCTGCTAAGATTGAAGTAGCTCAGGTGGACTTGGATTGGCAGCATAAAGGTGAATTATTTATAGCCCGATGGGCCCATGACACCTCAGGCCATCAAGGTAGAGACGCAACATACAGATGGGCTCGTGATCGAGGGGTGGACTTGACCATGGACGCTATAGCACAGGTTATTCATGACTGTGAAACATGTGCTGCAATCAATCAAGCCAAACGGTCAAAGCCTCTTTGGTATGGAGGACGATGGCTGAAATATAAATATGGAGAGGCCTGGCAGATTGATTACATCACACTCCCTCAAACTCGCAATGGCAAGCGCCACGTACTTACAATGGTGGAAGCAACCACCGGATGGCTGGAAACATATCCTGTGCCTCATGCCACCGCCCGGAACACCATCCTGGGCCTTGAAAAGCAAGTCCTATGGCGACATGGCACCCCAGAAAGAATAGAATCAGACAATGGGACTCACTTCCGAAACAACCTTATAGACACTTGGGCCAAAGAACATGGTATTGAATGGGTGTATCACATCCCCTATCATGCACCAGCCTCCGGGAAAGTTGAACGATACAATGGCCTGTTAAAGACTACCTTGAAAGCAATGGGCACTGGGACGTTCAAAAACTGGGATACGCATTTGGCAAAGGCCACCTGGTTAGTCAATACTAGGGGATCTACCAACCGAGCTGGACCTGCCCAATCAAACCTGTTACGTACTGTAGATGGGGATAAAGTTCCTGTAGTGCATGTAAAAAATATGCTGGGTAAAACAGTCTGGGCTACTCCTGCCTCAGGAAAAGGCAAACCTATTCGTGGAATTGTTTTCGCTCAGGGACCTGGATACACTTGGTGGGTGATGCAAAAGAACGGAGAGGTCCGGTGTGTACCTCAAGGAGATTTAATACTGGGTGAGAATAGCCCATGAACTGAATTGTACCATGTTAAATAGTATATTATACTGTATGTTATCACTACCATGATTACTATAGGTGACTAATTAGAATGTATGGAAAAGAGTGTAACCTGAGCATGACATAAATGGTATGGAATAAGGGGTGGATAGATGTCCTGGTTTCAGTTAGAACAGAATTAATTTTCTTCCTAGTAGCTGGTGGAATGCTGTGTTTTGGCTTAGGATGAGAAGAGTGCTGATAACACCCCGATGCTTTAATTGTTGCAGAGCAGTGCTTATACTAAGCCAAGGACATCTCAGCCTTTTGCTCTGTCCTGCCAACGGGCAGGCTGGGGGTGCAGTAAGAGCTGGGAGGGGACAGACCCAGGACAGGTGACCCAAACTAGCCAAAGGGGTATTCCATACCATCTGACGTCATGCTAAACAATATATAGGGGTGGCTAGCCGGGGGAGGGGGCCGGACTGCTCGGGGTTAGGCTGGGCATCGGTCAGCGGGTGGTGAGCAATTGCATTGTGCATCACTTGTTTGTACATACTATTACTTTCGTATTATCACCATTGTATCATTATTATTATTATTGTTATTATTATTTTTGTTATTATTATTTTCCTGTCTTATTAAACTGTCTTTATCTCAACTCACGGGCTTCACTCTCCATTTCTCTCCCCCGTCCCAGAGAGGGAGGGGGGAGGGTGAGCGAACGGCTGCGTGGTGTTTAGCTGCCGGCCGGGTTAAACCACGACACAGGGATACCTTGCCAGGCCCCATCCCCACAAATCAGAAGCACATCAGGAGGTAAGGCCAAAGCTGCACAATTGTTCCAAACACTGTAGTTGTTACCCCTTGTCTCCATGCTACAAACCCCTAAACCCTGCTTAGCAGCGTCATTGTAATCACAGGTGTTATTTGTGTTTTTGTACCAGTATGGCCCTTTCCCGGTTCCTGTAGCAGGATTCACCTGATAGCCATGGCTACGTTCACATTTGTAGCCACCTTTCAGGTTGATACAGATTTGACTACAGATACCAGGGTTTTGACATTCATCAATATCTCCACAGTTTCTCTTGTCTACAAACTCAAACCCAGCTGGACAGTCACATTCATGTATGTTGCATTCCTTCAGGGGCTCAGCACCCCAGTCCTTGCAGTCTCTCTGCTGGTTACACACTTTGTTGATATCTATGCATTCTCCACTTCTGCACTTGAATTTGCCAGGTCCAGAGCACTGAATAACATTGTTACAGTTTGCTTCATCAGTGCCATCCAGACAGTCTCTCACACCACTGCACTGCCTACTCCCATGGACACAGTTCCCATCTTCACATCTGAACTGGTCTGGCCTGCAGGTCTGAGAAGGGCAGTTGATTTCATCACTTCCATCCTTGCAATCAGGATCTCTGTTACAGTCTTTTTCACCATCACATTTCCAGGACACCAGGATACACTGGGTTGACTGAGGACCACAGCTGATTTCATTTACCTGGCATGTTCTCATATAACACAGATCAGCAGTCTCATCAGACCCATTTTCACAGTCCGGATCCCCATCACACTGCCATCTGTTCGGCACACACTGACCACTGTTGCACACAAAGTCAGATTCAGCACACGTCTTCTTCACACAAGCACTCTCATCACTGCTGTCTGAGCAGTCTTCACATTTTGCTCTAGCACTGTCGGCAGCAGTGCACAAGCAGGTGAGGGCGAGCAGCAGGCAGAATGCCCCACAGCGCGGCAGTGCCTGCCGCCACCCTGCACCTATGTCACTTATACTACTCCTATTACCCGTGCCGTCAGTGTCAGTGGCATCCTCCTGGTACCATTTCTGTCTTTGTCGTCCCTTACTCTCCCCCTTTTCTTTTTGCCACTGACCATTCACCACAAATGGATGAGACACATGATTACTAGTTAGGAAAGAGAGTGTAACGTCTGCTATACGGCCGCAGGCAGTGCCAGCTGCAATCCTAGAAGCTGTTAGTGAACGAGCCTGCCGGTGGTCATTTGGCAGTGTAATCTGCGTCTCTGCATTCCTGCCCTGCAATAGAGCTAAATCGTCATTAATAGTCCGTAGACTGAGGCAACCCCACGGAATGTTATCCAGAAACATAGTTATAACACCGATCTGGGGACGAATAGTCTTTTTTGCATTGCAAGATAAACCTCTTATAAAAAGAATGACAAAGAGAAGCAGCACAGCCGCCGCTGCCTCCATGGTTACGTCAGACAGGCTGCAGGGTCCTGATGTCCGCCCCTCTGCTCTGTGCCGACTCGCCACACGGTGAGGGTCGGCTGCCGTTGTCCACTGATGCCTCTGGTCTCCCGTAGCAGCTCGATCTCGGATGTCCCGCATCACACCGTGATCACGTCAATTTCCCGCGGCCCTCCGCAATTCCACGTCTCGCCGCAACTCTATTTCCCGCGGCCCTCCGCAATTCCACGTCTCGCCGCAACTCTGTTTCCCGCGGCCCTCCGCAATTCCACGTCTCGCCGCAACTCTGTTTCCCGCGGCCCTCCGCAATTCCACGTCCCGCCGCAACTCTGTTTCCCGCGGCCCTCCGCAATTCCACGTCTCGCCGCAACTCCGTTTACCCGCGGCCCTCCGCAATTCCACGTCCCGCCGCGACTCCGTTTACCCGCGGCCCTCCGCAATTCCACGTCCCGCCGCAAAAACCCCGTTTCCCACCGTTTTCACGCGTCTCTCAGCGGGAGTACCGCGTCTCACCGTGAGGCCTGTGTACCGTGTTTCCGGGCCGGTGTCCGGTCTGCTCAAGCGCCGGTCGGATGGGCGCTCCGAAGTCCCGACGGAGCGGCGAGATCGCGGCGCCGCTGGTCCCGGCGCCGCCGGTCCCGGCGCCGCTGGTCTCCTGGTCTACCTGCGTTCGGATGTGCCGGTGCCGCTGGTGTCCCGCTGCGCTGCGATGTTTGCCCCGGCGCCGCTGCGATGTCCGTGCTCGGCTGCGATGTCTGCTCCGGTGCTGCGATGTCCTGCTCCTGTGCGATGTCTGTTCAGGTCCTGTTCAGGTCTCCCGCTGCGATGTCCTGTTCAGGCCCTGTTCAGGTCTCAGCCTGTTCGGGCGCCATATGTTGCAGGAAGCACGGCCGAAAGCACGACAGACACCAGTAGAGTCAGATCATGCTCCATTTTATTGCCCGAATAGCCTAACTTTTATAGAGAACTTAACAGGGGTGGACAGTGTTTCACACAAGATTATTGGTCAAAAGCACTCAGACAAACAACTGCAAGAAAACAACCCCACCTGCGAGAAAACAACCCCCTTGTGATTAGCAGTCACATAGACCTTGTCCTTGAAGCCAGCTACTGGTAACAATATTTTTCTGAGTTCCTCAATTGGGCGATGTGGGAACACTGTCATGGGAACTTCTCATAGTTGCCCTGGTAGCTTGGTTTGCTCAGCTACAGCAAGCCATGGGATTTTTGCTGTTTCAAGAAATCCCTCAACACACCACTTCCCTGGGCAGTCCATTCCAATGCCTAACAACCCTTTTGGTAAAGAAGTTCTTCCTAATATCCAACCTAAACCTCCCCTGGCGCAACTTTAGCCCATTCCCCCTCGTCCTGTCACCAGGCATGTGGGAGAACAGACCAACCCCCACTTCGCTACAGCCTCCTTTAAGGTATCTGTAGAGAGCGATAAGGTCGCCCCTCAGCCTCCTCTTCTCCAGGCTGAACAAGCCCAGCTCCTTCAGCCGCTCCTCGTAGGACTTGTTCTCCAGACCCCTCACCAGCTTGGTCGCCCTTCTCTGGACTCGCTCAAGCACCTCGATGTCCTTCTTGTAGCGAGGGGCCCAAAACTGAACACAGTACTCGAGGTGCGGCCTCACCAGAGCCGAGTACAGGGGGACAATCACCTCCCTAGACCTGCTAGCCACACTGCTTCTTATACAAGCCAGGATGCTGTTGGCCTTCTTGGCCACCTGAGCACAGTGCTGGCTCATATTCAGCCGACTATCAACCATCACTCCCAGGTCCTTCTCTGCCAGGCAGCTTTCCAACCACTCATCTCCCAGCCTGTAGCTCTGCTTGGGGTTGTTGTGCCCCAGGTGGAGGACCCGGCTCTTGGCCTTGTTGAACTTCATGCAGTTGACCTCAGCCCATCGGTGCAGCCTATCCAGATCCTCCTGCAGGGCCTTCCTACCCTCGAGCAGATTGACACACGCACCTAGCTTGGTGTCATCTGCAAGCTTACTGAGGGTGCACTCGATCCCCTCATCCAGATCATAAAGATATTGACAAGAACTGGCCCTAATACTGAGCCCTGGGGAACTCCACTAGTGACCTGTCTATATACCAACCAACTATGGTATCAGTCACCCCCATATTCAAGTCAAAACAGTGGAAACGGAAGTCAGCTCGTTTAGTAAGGGAAGAAGCCTCTCCTAAGAAGGAAGAAGAAGGGGAAAAGGCAGGCACCTCTAAAGCAGTCATCACAAAAACAGCAAGGAGAAGAGACCGAAATCATAAATGAATCAGAAACCACTCGATCCCTATCCCTGAGTGAGTTGTGAGAAATACAAAAGGATTATGGTCGACACCCAGGTTAACACATCCTCACCTGGCTGCTTCGATGCTGGGATGCTGGGGCGAATAGCCTACAATTAGAAGGCAATGAAGCCAAGCAGCTGGGATCCCTCCCTAGAGAAATGGTAATTGACAAAGGAATTGGGAGAGGGACACAGGTTCTCAGCCTCTGGAGGTGACTCCTGGCAGCTGTGAAAGAAAGGTATCCCCACAAGGAAGATATTGTATATCAAGTAGGCAAGTGGGCCACTATGGAGAAAGGTCTCCAGCATCTGCGGGAATTAGCTGTGCTGGAGATGATTTATAGTGATTTGGACAATGCCCAGACACCTCAAGATCCCAATGAAGTCCAGTGCATAACACCCATGTGGCGTACATTTGTGTGGAGTGCACCATCATCACATGCCAGTATGCTGGCAGTAATTAACTGGGATGAAGGGATGGGACCAACAGTGTATAATCTGTCCTGCCAGCTTCAAAAATATGAAGACAATTTCTCTGCTCCGCTACAGGCCTGTGTCTCAGCTGTGGAGAAACTGTCTGAAAGACTTAGTGTTCCCAGGAGGATGCCTAGGGCGAGGAGGTCGACTCCACGCCTCAGGACTGCCTCCATCAAGAAAGAAAGAAGGGTGATTGTTGTGGGAAACTCTATCCTTAGGGGGACAGAGGGCCCTATTTGTCAGCCTGACCCTACCCGTAGGGAAGTCTGCTGCCTCCCTGGGGCCAGGGTCAGGGACGTTGCCAGGAAGCTTCCCAACCTGGTACGCCCCTCTGATTATTATCCTCTTCTGATAGTCCAGGCGGGCAGTGACGACATTGAAGACAGAAGCCTGAAGGCAATCAAAAGAGACTTTAGGGGGCTGGGACGGTTAGTGGACGGAGCGGGAGTGCAGGTAGTGTTTTCGTCCATCCCTACGGTGACAGGGAGGGGTACGGAGAGGACCAGGAAAGCCCACCTGTTAAACACGTGGCTCCGGGGCTGGTGCCAACGCAGAAATCTTGGGTTTTTCGACCATGGGGCAGTTTATTCAGCACCTGGTCTGATGGCCGTAGACGGGTCCCTATCCTTTAGGGGAAAAAGGATCCTTGGCCAGGAGCTGGCGGGGCTCATTGATAGGGCTTTAAACTAGGTAAGAAGGGGGATGGGGCTGAAGCAAGGATTGGTGGGGCTGTGCCAGGGGGAGCAATAGCAAGGCCGGGGAATAAGGTAATGGCCCAGCTGAAGTGCATCTACACCAATGCACGCAGCATGGGTAACAAACAGGAGGAGCTGGAAGCCATCGTGCAGCGGGCAGGCTACGACTTGGTTGCCATCACGGAAACGTGGTGGGACCAGTCTCATGACTGGAGTGCTGCTATGCCTGGCTATAGGCTCTTCAGAAGGAACAGGCAGCACAGAAGGGGTGGCAGTGTGGCTCTCTATATTAGAGAGTCTTTCGATGTTGTAGAACTCGAGGCTGGGAATGACAAGATCGAGTCCCTTTGGGTTAGGATCGGCAGGGACAACAAGGCTAGTGTCCTGGTCGGGGTCTGCTATAGACTGCCGAACCAGGATGAGGAGACGGATGAGGAGTTCTACAGGCAGCTGACAGAAGTTGCGAAATCTTCAGCGCTTGTACTCGTGGGGGACTTCAACTTCCCTGACATATCCTGGAAGCACAAGACAGCCCAGAGAAAGCAGTCTAGGAGGTTTCTGGAGAGAGTGGAAGATAGCTTCCTGACGCAGCTGATTAGTGAACCTACCAGGGGTGGTGCCCCGCTAGACCTTCTCTTCACAAACAGAGAAGGACTGGTGGAGGATGTGATTGTCGGGAGCTGTCTTGGGCAGAGTGACCACGAAATGGTGGAGTTCACTATTCTTGGCGAGGCCAGGAAGGGAACCAGTAAAACCACTGTATTGGACTTTTGGAGAGCGGACTTTGGGCTGCTCAGGACACTAGTTGGTGGAATCCCTTGGGAGGCGGTTCTGAAGGGCAGAGGGGTCCAGGAAGGCTGGGCGCTCTTCAAGAGGCAAATCCTAATGGCGCAGGAGCGGTCTATCCCCATGTGCCCAAAGATGAGCCAGCGGGGAAGAAGACCAGCCTGGCTGAACAGAGAACTGTGGCTTGATCTTAGGAGAAAAAAGAGGGTTTATAATCTTTGGAAAAGTGGGCAGGCCACTAGGGAGGACTATAAGGATGTAGCGAGGCTGTGCAGGGACAAAATTAGGAAGGCCAAAGCTCATCTGGAGCTCAATCTGGCTACTGCCGTTAAAGATAAAAAACGCTTTTATAAATACATCAACACAAAAAGGAGGACAAAGGAGAATCTCCATCCTTTACTGGATGCGGGGGGAAACTTAGTTACAAGAGATGAGGAAAAGGCGGAGGTGCTTAATGCCTTCTTTGCATTAAGGTACTGAGAGAACTGGCAGAGGAGCTGGCCAAGCCACTATCCATCATTTATCAGCAGTCCTGGCTATCGGGGGAGGTCCCAGCTGACTGGCGGCTAGCGAATGTGACGCCCATCTACAAGAAGGGTCGGAGGGCTGACCCGGGGAACTACAGGCCTGTCAGTTTGACCTCAGTACCAGGGAAGCTCATGGAGCAGATCCTCTTGGGAGTCATCATGTGGCACTTGAAGGGCAAGCAGGCAATCAGGCCCAGTCAGCATGGGTTT